>NC_142604.1:3711894-4311894 GCF_041222555.1 Hakea prostrata | reverse complement strand
AAGAAAGAGAAATGTGCTAAAAGACAAGGCTAGAAAAGAATGGGACCTGCAGAAATTAAGAGGTTATTTGGAATGTCATGTTCAGATTAATTCAGCACCATAAGCCTTTGGTGATTCACGAGTATCTAAGCTTTTGGCTGGCTGAATACAGCTTTATCTGAATGTACTTTAAAAGTATAAGAGTTCCTGACAGCAGGTGATTCATCAGGTGATAGGATGACTTCGCAGAGACTAGGGAGTGATAGAGTTAAGGTTTCCTATCACCAATAGAATCTCCAATGAAGACTGCACGAGATGAGAACTAGAATCTCTTACTAGATTTGGACCAGCAAACACTGGAGCATCTAGACCTGATAAGGATGTTGGAGCACTCATGAAGCCATTAGCTTCATCTGGTCAATGGTTCTTCTCGACTTTATCTATACTGTATTGTACAGTGTGCACATACAATACAGTTTGGATTTATCTCTCTTTGCTAATTAATTTTATTTATCATTTAAAAGTAACAATAAATAAATTCTTTTTGTCATCTGAAAAATTAAAAGAGAGAAAACAGAAAACCCACGCTGGTAAGGGACCGAGGAAACCAATACATTCCAATTTGAAGTGAAATCTTCTCATACCCCTCCAAATTAGATAGTCAATATGGGTTCACATAACAGATTGAATCATATTTCAGTGTGGTATAACAGGATACTTGGTATCACTCATGTGCTCCATTTTTTGAGCATTCCTTAATTCTTATCTCAAACAGAACTGATTGGAAGGCAAGAGTCCACGTAGCCGGCCCCATTTAGTTGGGACAAGGCTTATTGTTGTTGTTGTTGTTTAATCTTTAAATTCAAATACCAACATATTTGAAGTTGATTTCATATTTATTTTTAAAAATGTCACTTTACTAGAGTTTCTCAATTTTTTGCATAAGTTCAGTTAACTTTTGTTTGGGCCTAATACCTACAGTAGACTTTATCCGGCATCAAGAAATAAATGCATCCTACTAAGAAAATATTTGGAACAAATGAATAAATGATGAAGCATGGTTGAGTTTGAGTCTGGAGTATTCAGAATAACTGAGAAAAATCAAAATCAAAATGCAGGCATACTGGCAGACCTGAAACTTCGAGATTTGTCTCCCCTAGATTAGCCGAGCTTGGAGGTATTTTAGGTGCTGTCATACTGTAATGCAAACAGAAATTAAGTCATCTAGTATCCATTGTCAGTTTTAAGAAAACATATCATCATTCACACACACACACACACAGAGACATACAATATTTGACCACTTTTACTGTGTGAAAGACACTTGAGCATCTACTCTGTTATGCAAGTTTATCCTTTATGTTAAAAGGAATTGCCTATGAAAAAATGGCAGGAAATGACCGCAAGAAAAAGAACTCGATCTAAAAGCAGCCACAATAATAATTCTATTTTAAGAAGTTATGACCATGATACTGTACTGTTGAAGGATCATACCCAGTTGTTGGGGTTATTATGATATCAACCTTCTTGAAAATTTCCATATGATGGTGCATGATCCGTCTCCTGCATCAAATCCAATCAATTTGAGAGAACACAAGCATAAAATAAACATCAGATAGACAGCAAAAAAAATTAAACATCAGGTATTATAATCAACCATTAAATTGGAAACAGCCTAATTGAGAAACTTTCCACCGATATTCCAAAATAAGAATATCAAAAAAGATAAACAAAATAGAAATGCATACATGGATGAAAAACATATAAGACTACCACCCAAAAAATCTTGTTCTAGTGGAACATTACATCGATATGGAACCCTAAGGACAGCAACGCCTGGCACTGATGTGGCAATATCTAGGGAAAGAACTAAATCGGCAGTGTTTGCACCCTCTCTTTAGGTCTTAGATTTTTCAACTGCTTTGCTTTGTCACATGGCAAACTCTGTTCGGGCTGAAGGTTGAAATGTGAGGAGGGGGTCGTTGGGCTCTACCTACCAAGACTATCTAACCTCCACGTGGCAAACTAGGTGCCTATCAATTTATTTTATACAGACATGCCTATCCAGCATCCAGCAAACCTCACCCTTTGTTTAATCAACATACCAAAAAATATTACATACATCAAAACTACTGAACTGTAAATTAACTTAGGGCACTGTCAGTAATAGCAGTGATAAAATATGACAACAAAGGAGTCCTACGACAATGAGGAGTCTCCCCCAATTGCAGACAGGTCCACCACAAACTACCACTAGCTTTAACAGCCTGAATTTCAACCTCAAAGATTCTACTAAACCTTCTGAAGTTCATCTTTGGAATAATCCAGAGAACCTTGAAAATATCAAATAATTCAAGCTAAGGCAGTAATACTAAGCAAGGAACAAGAATTATTCAACTCAACAAATATTATTTCCACACCTCAGACGCTGGGCAGCAACATAATCTGCTGCAGTAAAGGATCGGAAAAGTGCCAAATTTACGCGAGTATCTAGCGTCAGCCGAGCATTTTTCCTTACAGAACAAAAGAAGACCTTTTAATATAACTCAGGATTATGAAATATGACTAAGAAATCACCATGTTAAATCTCATTAATTAAAGGAACCACATAAAACCACTGGAGTTGTAGACTAATACAAGTAAGAAAACATACCCATCCTCACAGTCGGGATTTAATCCACAAAGTCCTTCAGAACCAATTGAAACAACGTGGGCAATTTGCATCTCACGGAGCTCCGGTATTGCAATCTCTATGATCTTAGAGAGAAAATAAGTAAATGTTGCATATGTTAATCCTAAAGCTTATTTTTCATAAGAGAGGAAAACAAGTTGGAGGCAGCACACATATGAGACTTACTTCACATCCATGAGTTCGTGAAAGCATACTAAGAATATCTTCACACTTATCAGGAATATCAGTTGAGTGGACATCATTAAACCACTGCATACAAAAACCAGGCTATAAAGTTATATTTGGAAATTATGGAAGTAGAAGCTTCAGCCTATCTCAACATAGGAATGAAGTTATACTTGGAACCTATGAGACTAGAAACTTCATTCTATCTAAAAATAAGACAATCTTTGATCCATACCTCTGTGTACTTCCCCAGTCGTAGTGATCGTAAAGCATTTGAACTTTCATATGATGTCAAATTTGGAAAACAAGGGGGTGACTACAAAAAAGAGTTGACAATTGTTTTGATGATAGTTTTTGGGGGTACTAATCAAATTTAATAAGAAGTTAAGCATATAGCAATGCCATGTCTAGGGTACAGAATCCAAATAACAATAAAGCTACAGGTAAGCAAGAGATTTTCAAAATGTGCAAGTACAATCTTAATGAAAGAAACAAAAGAGATCCATAAAAGCATAAATAGTGTTTGCATGATCCATTTGATATGGTCTCATAGTATCATACAGAGGGAGGAACAAAAAAAAGAAGAAAAAAAGGCACGAGTTGCAATCAATTTGTATGGGACAATCATGTGAAACCTTGTCATGAAAACAAAGCATAAATCGGCATCAAAACCAGCAAGTAGCTAGGTTGAAGATAAGGATTTAAATGGAAGCCATCCTTCATAGCTTCACTCTAATGTTATAGAAATCAATACTACGGTGGCCACTTTCTAATTTCTTTTTGTAATATTTCAGTATTCTTACCAAACTGACCTTTTGCAACAAGGTATAATATCTTTATATCTGAGAGACAGAAATGTTAACAAGTCTTAAAGCAATCATAGATGAAGAAGAAAAAAAATTCAAGAATAGCCATTACAGAGACCGGAACAGTAACCAAGAGTTTGTAATCTTTTCCAATAATCGCAACATCATTTCATGAAAACCATAGGAGGCATTCCATTATTTGAACAAAGAAATGTCCTGAAATTAAAACTTAATAGCCAAACTTTCAGACGGCTTCATAATGATTTCCCATGATGTCAGTTGTAAAAGAGAATAGGAAAAGAATAAGAACCCCACCACTCAGCCCTCCTCCCAAAACACAACACATAAGCATGCCAGTACTGCAGTATATGAGGTGAAGTAAATGATCTAACAGCCACAAAAATGATCAGCACAGATCTAAATGAAAAATATAAGGGGTATAACACATTCCATAGTTTCTTCATTTAATATATTGGCTCAAGATATAGCCTTTTCCTACCCAAAAAAATGCATTAGAAGAAAAATGATAGACAAAATAAGGAAAAGTCACAATTATTCTGGTATATATGAAAGGCTTCATTGTTAATGCTGAGAAAAAGGTCACTTGAACTGGTCACTTGAACTGAGGAAGATTAAAAGAAAAGGTAGATGAACAGAACAACAGACTTGGAGCTGAAGTTATGCAAATAGGGACTTTTGTACAGTCACCTTAGACAATAGTGTTTCATTACTTAAACTAAAATACAATATCAAAGTCAGAGAAGTTAAGTCTCATAAACATCAGGCAGATAGATGCACAATCTGTATCATGCATTTTCTTGATGCACTTTCATATCTGAAAAAAATTGAAGGATATGCTTTAGTTTTTACCACTGAGTTAAAACAGAGATATCAATTTCTCTTTGGAAAAAATTATACTTTGTAAAATTAATTAAAAAAAAATCAAAGGTGCATTTTTTTTTTAAGTAGACAGGTTTTAGTTTCTAGGTAAGTTGAAAGGTAGCACACTAAGCACCAGTTCACAAAAAGCCTCAGCCTCAAGAAAGTAGGGAGCAGTCACAAATAAACAATAATACAAACTGGAGTTTTAAGAGGTTGAACGATCACTAAACATGCCCACAGTAATTTCAGTTCAAAGAACAGTAAAAAGATGCTGTGTATATTTAATTGCAGAATAGGTTTGAAATGTTACCGGATTCAAACTGATCCTATCGGTAGTAGATGAGCCCAATATTGCAGCATACCTGAATGATGCATCATTACCGTCAGAACACCATCAAATGCAATAACATTAGTCCCATGAGAGACAGAAACAATTCCCTTTTAACTTCTCAAATTACAGAAGTCAAAAGAGTGCACATATTGGATATCCTGAATGAAACTCCAAATGATACATAAATAAAGTAGTAGTGGAGTTCATAGCAATCAAAATTTTTAATAAGCATACATGTTTAGCTGAGACCAGAAAAAACAAGCAAATGCATTATGTGAGGAGGTAGGGGAAGCCCCCAATCTAGGAAATAAATCCTTCGCAAATCAGGAGTAGCCTGACCAGGATCTAGTTAGGAACCATAAAACCATTAAAGGCATCAGTACTTCAGCAAGATTTTCACTCACCACACATGATTTTATGAGAACTTTTACCATAAGAACTGTTTGGACCATCTCTAGTCACTCTCACTGTTGTTATTACCATCATCATCATCATAATAATAATAAATTCATCATTTTGGCCAAACCAAGTTGTGACTTTGATAATGAATAAATAAATGAGTTACAACAGAAAATTTGCTTGCTAACCACAATAGTAATGGCTCACAAAAGATATTAGAATGAAGGAGTTTGAAATGTTGGACATAGTACATCAACCATTAAATGAAAGAAGTTTATTGGATGGCAAAACAATAGCTATAGCCTACCAGATTCATGACACAGAACAGGCAAGAGGAAAGCCCTAGAGGAAGAGTCAGTCAAATGAAAATAAGACATTGGCAAAGACAGCACAGGTAGTTCAATTCATTCATTAAGCATCCAAGGATGAAAGCTTACACTAGCATAACATCCTCAACTGTTGATGCCATTGGACCAATAATTTCTACAGTCCCACAATCACAAAGTGATCTGCAAAATAAAATTCAGAAGAGCTAAACTTGAACCGGTGATGCGGGATAAAGCCCAAAATCATTCTGAACTTATCAGCTTGACACAAATTGAAATAAAGCTAAGAAGAGCAGTATATTAATGGGGAAGCCTTGGTGCAACAGTGAATTTGCACTATTGCAAAAACCTGAAAATATTCTCTGTTGACAAGCAGTGGTTAAGGCTGTGTATGTTTTCCCCTTGCATACCCTGCAGTAGCAGGAGTTGTGCACTAGGATGCTCTATTCATAAAAAGAGTAGTACATATCATCCTTTTGCCAAAAAACTTGATGCTAATAACAAATATTTGTGTCATTATCTTTAGATGATAAATAAAATTATTTAAATTTCTTCTGTATCATAGGAAAGATAAGAGAACATTAAATTCAACTGTGGATAGAAAACAACTCACCCTTATCCTAGGCTCCCAGCTATGTGGATAGAAAGCTTAGCAATAAATCTTTTACATTCATTAACCAGTGAAACCCAGTTATTCCAAATAAATCTAATTAACTACTTTATTTCTTAGTTGAACATGTATCCTAAATCTATTTAAGTCTGTATCATGTTGTCACAATCACAAAGACCAGTGATCAAGTCCCTTCATCATCACAACCCCCCCCCCCCCCAAAAAAAATCCCACCCCAACCCAAACAAAACAAGAAAGCTTTATAATCCACATAATCAAGGTAATTGATAGCTACATGATAATTGTAGTTCAGTAGTCTCCCCAACTACCCACCCCCTTTAAAGAAAAATCCAGATATATTTGTATAGCCTTCCACTACACCACCTAGATGCAGTTGGGCATCATGAACCATTGGGTACAAATGTTTCAACCTACCTCTCAAGCAAAATATAAAGAGTGATTAACACACAAAAATCTGAGCCTGCAAATAGACAAGAATATCCTAGCCAAACCTAAAGACTTTAAAGGATTCAGCAAGTTAGGAAGTTGGTTTTGGAATTCCCACTTTGTAATGATGTTCTATTTATGTAGTTTTCATTTCCTATACAGTATAACAGGATTTGGTATAATTTTTGACAAAGAAATAACCAGAATGCCACAAATTACTGTTTGAAGTTCCTAAAGTACTAGTATTTTGAATAAATATGACAAAAGGATGTCATCTTCATGAAGATGAAAGGGTAGACAGCAGCCAATGATTACTTAAAATCCTTTGTTCACCAGCTCACCCTTTCATGTCAGTACGCCCATATGTTGTCTTCAACCCCACTATGCCACAAAGTGAGGAAGGAATTCGCACTGAACCTGCCTTTTGCAGAAAAATGAAAGCACAAGATTAGTATAATCTTAAAAAGAAACGATTGCTATCAACATTCCTATCATTTTCTACAACCTCCACCATCTGTTCCTAGTGCAGCTGAACATAGTCCAGAAGCTACAATCGCTGCTGGGCCAGAAGAAGATCCTCCAGTATACCTATCTAGTGCATGAGGGTTCCTTGTTGACCTGTAAGAAGAGAGGTGCAGAAAATGGATTAGTTATAACTTATAAGGTGATTTCGAACATCCCACAGTGGTACAGTATTCAATATTTTGATACAATGAAAAAGGAGCAACAGTAGGAAAAAGACAACACCAACTATCTAGAACATAATTCATTTTATCACCATACGGCATACAGATGCCAACAATTGTGGTACAGGTTAAAACCAGGCTCCCCAATGGCATAGGGAATGGAGAATCCTCGACAAAAAGCTTAAGAGGATTTTGAGTACAAGCTGCAAATGATGCTTTAGTGAACTGTAAAACATGGTTCACACATTCTGGGGAAACCTTAACACTGTTATTCAGATCCTTACCCATAGTTTGGATTGTTTCCAGTAGTCCCAAGGCCCAACTCATGCATGTTTGCCTTCCCAATAAAAATTACACCACAGTTCCGCAATCTTGAAACAGAAACTGCATCTTCTTTAACTGGACGGACCTCATGCATCCATGTTGTTCCACCTGACACATTGAGAGAACCAATTTAAACATGAAGCATGTCTAAGGGGACTAACATATTTGTCAGAATAACAAAAATGATATTACCCTTAGTTGGGTAAGGATAACAGTCTATATCATCCTTGATCGCCATGAATATGCCTTCCAAAATAGAAAGTGGGTTTCCTGCAAAAACCAATGCCCACATTCTTACCAAAAACCTGAGGGACGATAACAACATACTCAACCATCTCCAACACATGGGGCAGCAACATTACTCTATCATGCAGAAAAAAATATACCAAGACCCCCAGCTAGAAAAAGTACCTTCCTTAAACCGCTGTGTAGAAGCAGCAGCTTGTGTCCTCAGCTCCTCAGCATTGAAGCTGATCAAGAATGGCATCCGAGGGTTGTTCTTGTTGAATTCCTCTATGGCTGAGATAACTTTCTCTGCTACCTGTATATTGGAGATCCATTTCTCCCTTCACAGAATTATATAAAGGAAAATGTCACAACACAGCAGAATCTGCATTCATTTACCATTGTTGGGGTCACATGCCCAGATCGATAAGCATGTGCATAATCACGGATCTTCCAGTACAAAAATGGAAAGTCACCAGTCCAGTGCAGTGCAGGATCATAAGGCGGAAGACACTTCAAAGCTAAGTCGACACGGTCAATAGCACCACTATCTTCTTCCACGACAACGACACCAGATTCCCTCTCTACATTCACAAAATCATGCAACCCATGTTACTTTGGCATGACAGACAACCATATATCTATTTAAACCAGTTGCAGGCAGGTTTCTTGTCCTTTCTTTTGCAAGTCCTTCCCATTTTACCAATTTCTGCTTGGCAATGATGCCTCGCTCATTAATCTTACTCCTGATAGCTTTTCACCTTCCAGAAATTTGCATGGCATTCAATCCAAACGGAAAAAGGTCAATTCACTTTTCTATAAAATGAAACCATTTTCCTAGGTGAAGAAAACGTATGCTATCATCTCATTAAGACGAAATAGACAGCTGAATAGAGCAAGAACATGAATCTGCAATATAAACATCATCCTGTGGCCTTTTTGGCCCCTTATTCAGAAACTTAAGCACGAGGTCATTGATGAGTATAAGACTTAAATCAAGTTTCAAATTAAACTTAAATTGGAAAAGATAACAAATATATAGGCCAAGACACCAAGATAACAAATATATAGGCCAAGACACCAAGAACAGGGAAAACCTTGAGGTGGGAATTCGGGTCTAAACATGGGTTTTTCTGGTATCACAGTCCTCCGCAGCATCTGTAAATTAAAACATCGCCATCAATCTCCAAAGTCTCAAACAGCTACCACCAAATGGATCAGACAACACATGAGACTTCACAATAGTATAACTACACAAGTACTACTCAACATAGAACCCAACCTCATTGAATCCGTTCAGCTTCTTCATTGAAGACGTGAGTAAGGACCCTATGAGTGGAGTTTCGACCATCCAAGCGAATAATTTCAATTTGAAACCTGTTAAATGAGGAGCTGCAGGAGGAAAAACAAATAAGAAGATGTAACCAACTCCAACCAAATCTTTCTTGTATTTGTTAGTGCATAAATTGAAACAAAACCAGACCACATTCTAAAACAATCCAATAATTAAGCTGAAGTAACAATAGGCAATCGAAGTGAACAAACCTTTTATGACTTTCTTTTCATACTTGACTGCCGTCAAGTCAATATTTTCCATCGGCAACATCCGCTTCTTTCCCATCCTAAAACAAGCACCCTGAATTTAACACAAGTGCAACATGTCATTTGCGGAAATGTCTGAGAGAGAACTTATACCTTTTGCAAGAAAGCAATGACCGGAAAACGAATTCTCTTTCTCGAATTGTTGCAGACTAACAAGAAGGATGAGCAGCTATATAGTTGGCAGCTCTGTTATTGAGCGCAACCCACTACCCACACCACAGACAATGCGGCGTAAAACGAGATACACAGAACCCACACCTCTTCAACCGTCTCTGGTGTAAAATTCGATGATTTTCAGGTTTGGAAGGAGCAATTGCAGAGTAGAACACGACGGTGCTAGGCCGTTTGGCTGACTTTCTGCACCTAATGAGGACAATTACTACAATTGGCGAAAAAAAAAAGAGGACAATTAATACATGGTTGTTGCTTCTATATTGAAAATATGGATTAAACAAAAATTAAGACAACGTATGCATAAATTTTCTGCTACTCTAGCGAGATCGTCCACAGTTTGAACCCCTTATGGCTTGACTTGGGATTCGTCCCCAATCCCAATAACACAAAGTCAAAGAAGGCGAGTCTAGAATACAAAATATGTCAAAACTCCGATGTAGACAGGATTGCCTAACAAGGATGCCTCAACCATGACTCCGGATCATCTCCCATGACGGGAACACTCTGTGCTCTCCTTACACTTCTCAGCAACAAAATCAGGTAATTTACAAATACAAAAACAACAATAACCCTTGTCCCAACTAAAAGTGATCGGTTATATGGATTCTTGCTCTCCAATCAGTTATGTATGATGTCATACTAAATACAACGTCTAACTATGCATATCCTTTCTCAGCACTTCTACTAAAGTTATCTTAGGGTCTGTCTTTAACTTTTCTTGTTCCTTCATCTTTGATTATATCGCTTCTCCATACAGGGGCATTAATAAGACTCCATTGAACGTAACCGTACCAGCTCAAACGATTTTCTCGTAACTTATCACTTATATGAGCAACTCTCAAATCAACTTTAATGTAATCATTCATTATCCTATCTTTCATAGTTTTGCCCGTGATACATCTTAGCATCCTCATTTATGTTACATTGATTTTATCTATGTGATTCTTTTAATTGTTCAACACTTACACCGTATTATAACTGATTCTATGATGCCAATCTAATCCTACATTTTTAGACTAGCTTGTTCACCTAAATTTGTCCACGGCTTGGGCACCCTTGCCTACTTATCATCGCATTTGGGTGTTGATGCGACACATCACTTACAAGGGACACTTTACCTACCCTTGCCTATTTATTACTACACTCGGGCCTTCGTGTAACACGTCGCTTTTTTTGTTGGAGGACGCCCTAGCATATCATTTATCATATAAGGTCGAATCCATGAAAAGAGTTGGGCCAGATTTTTTTTGGTGTCGAGTGCCGATTGCCGACCTGATCGCACTAATCCTCCTCCTCTAATCGGGTTTGGGATCGGCAACAAACATTGGCGGAGTTAGGTGGGGCGTAAAAATAAAAGAATTTAAAAGGGGCAATACCCAAAGTGGTATCTCTACACCACCCCCACCCCCACGGTATTCTGTGGTCGGGAAGTGTCCAAGGAGCATGTCATGGTCGCTAATCCAAACTCTAACCCGCAGGCCTCAACATATTGTACTGATTTGTACTAACCAGATCCTCTATCCATCACATCGCAACCAAGGTTTGTGCTCTTCTCATACCTCTTCACCACACATTAAGAGTGAAATTAGGGTCCACATTTGATTTATTTTGTCAATACTCAATACCATATTGTATGGTAAAAAATATAAGGAAGAGTACAAACCTCTCCCGAACGAGTTGAGGATCTAAACTTGACTATTACTAGGTGGCATTCATTATAAAAAGAAATAAATAGAAAACTATAACTAGATATTCCTTGAAATCAAATGTAAAAGAGCAGTTTTTTTAAAATACAAAAATCCACAAAGAAAATCATGGACCCAAAAGAAAAGAATGTTTCGATGATTTTTTTTTTGTTTTTTGTTTGCCAACCCCGGTTTATAAACCGGTGGTTCGACCAACGTCGCACACCTGGCTGTGGTGGGTGAGTCTCCCAGCGGGGATTTTTTGCATCCTCAAAGATTCGATACCGGAACCTTGCTTAAGCGAATAAATGACTAATTCCAAGAGCTAGCTCAATTTGTAAATCACAACTTTATAACTTATGAAAACTTGTATTGTCAATGAAAATTTTCAAATTTCCAATTTAAAGGAGGAATATGTCTGGCTTGGGACTACGGGTCCCAATTCTAGGGCAAGCTAGCCAATTTGATTAGTTCCAACTTCCAACCTACTAAAGCCTCTCAATTGAAAACACACCTTATTAGCAAATGGAGTGGTCCAATTGTGGGGTGTAACCCATTAAATGCTTGACATAATTACCAAACTTAGTCCCACCATATTAAATGGGTTGGCAAGTAAACGGTAGCTTTGTCTAGTTGGAAGGGGTATTAAAGGAGAGGAATTAAATTTTTTTAATCCTAAAGTGAAGCATACATATTTACAGCCACATGGGTTTGGTTACTGAAATCTCTGGATTTATGAATGCGAGATTTCTATATGTTTAGTTGTAAAAATTCATAGATTCATGAAATCTAGAGATTCATCTTTTTACACTACAAACGTGAATCTGTAGATTTATGGGTATAGGGTGGATTTCATCCTTACTATAAAAGCGCTAAACATTTACGCATTCACAAAAATCATGTCGACCAAACATATTTCATTCCATAGTTCCTAAGTTAACTAAACAATTAATTTTATGAATTATGACTCCATAGATTTGAAATCTCTAGATATTTGAAATCTCAAAACTCATGTAACCAAACAGACCATAAATTAATGTCTCATTTAATAATGATACATTTTACGTGTGATTTTTATTTACCTATTAAAGTCAAAAGGCGTTAGATACAAAGTAAAATGAAAATTTGATAACCTAACTATAGAAAGATTTGGAGTCATTCGCATACTCAAATAGACTAGTGATTATAAAAATTTATCTCATATTTTTAATTATATAAAATTTCACATCCTTTCTTTGTTTGGGGAGGTGGGGAGAGTTGGAAACTTTCCTGTTATTTAATACACCTTGCAATCAAAGAAAGCCTAAGGTTTTTATGAGTTAGGGCTAATAAAAGCCCAACTTCCCACGGGGAGGTTCTGGGTTCGCACCCATCCGGCCACACCTATATTAGTAATATTCCCCCATCCTATATATAAACTCTTCAGATTCAAAAAAAAAAAAAAAAAAAAGTCTTATTGGGCTTGAAAAGTCTGGTGGTGGGTTGGGTCCTGGCCAAACTAACTTTAGCTTGAGTGGATTTCTACTCTAGCATTTGGGCCAATTTGGGCTTGCCACTTATCTCTCTTCTTCTTCTTCTTCTTCTTTTTTTTTTTTTTTTTTTTTTTTTTTTAACAAGTGATTTTATATACT
Organism: Hakea prostrata; assembly: GCF_041222555.1. NCBI lineage: Eukaryota > Viridiplantae > Streptophyta > Magnoliopsida > Proteales > Proteaceae > Hakea > Hakea prostrata. Next base: position 4,298,930 of record NC_142604.1, on the reverse strand, counting down.
TAATGGGGGTATTAAATAAGAAACGGGCTACGCCCTTGGCTCAAGAGGGGATTCAAACTCGATATCCTACTTGGAGGAGTTGGTTTTTTATCAACTTAGCCACTCCTCAAGATTGGGTTTCCCATGTATCTCTTATTTGGAGTTTGGTTTAAGAGTTTTGATTCTTTGATGCATATGCGAATACATTTTAGATTAAAGGATTATCTTCTTGGGGAAAGTTTTCAGCGTCACCCCTAGAGTTACTGCTAAAAATTAATGTCACCCCTAGAGTTATCCTATTTATCAATCAGATCATTTATAGGGGGGAAATATGCCAATGACACTCCCTACCAATTCATAGTTTAGGAAATCATAGTTAAATGCTAATGTAAACAATTCAAACTTTTTTTAAAAGACAAGAATAACTTTGAATAAAAAAATCTTATGCTCAACTTATTTATTCACTTTCATGACTTCTTCCTCTCATACAATTTTGGAGATATGGTTCATGGGTGTTAGTTTTAAACTTAAGATTTGGATGTAATATTGAAAAATAAATAAATAAAAATCAACTGAGACGTCAACGCAGAGCTATTTTAGTGGTTGAAACCAACACCTCTTAGTGAAAAGGTCGTGGGTTCGACCCTCGGAACATATTAATATCTCCATGAGACTGATGGTGTTAGTAAAATGGATGCATGGCCGAGTCGAATGGAGTCAATGAGCTAATTAGTGTATGTTTTGATTAACTCCATTGATGCAATCTACTGCAACAGAAAAGAGTATAATCTTCTACACATTGAGATAAATAAATGTGTGACCACACCATCTAGAGGCTAGAGCTTGGTAAAGTTCTATTAGACATTTTACCTAAAAAAAAGGGAAAAGGTTGTATCAGAAAATAATCCAACCTAACCGAGCCTGACTGGTGGAGACCCCTTTTTGACTGTTAGGAAGAAAACTTTCCTCCCTTGAAGAAAATGTGAAAAGAGGTCATTATCTGAAATTCTATATCAAATAAGGCAGGCATGTAGTATATAGTAATATAGATCTAAGATCTTTGGTTATATTTTGTTTTTGGTAGGATAGCTCTAAGATCCTCATGAGTTACCTAATAGATTCTCCCAAATTCCTTGTTAATGTAAATTAAAGTAGAATAATGAATGTCACGATAAGAAATAAGGATAATCATTGTTGTCCCCTATACTATAATTTAGTTACTAAAAATACATTAATTTTTATAAAATTACTGGGGTCCCCTCAATTTCAATAGAGTTACTAGACTGTTATAGGTGAATGTTTAATACTTATTTTGAAACCTCTAGATTTTTGAAATCTCCAACTCAAATAGCCAAACAAGTCCTAAAGTAATAAAATAATTTAATATAAAATATGAATAAGTAAAGTAAAACCTTAGTTTAAATAAATAAAAATTACCCCATCATTACTCGACTAACCAAATTTAATCGTAGAGAACAACAATAATTACACGTGAAGTTTAAAATTAAATTAGTAATTTTAAAAAATATAAAAATTAAAATAATAATTAAACCAGAGTATAACTGTGTAGCAACAACAGTAATTATACCTTAAAAACAAAGGGAACTGCATTCGAGGAAAATCGCTTGCTAAAAGGTAAGCAAAAGCTGGCGTAGGCCACACTTACAGGGTTACAGATTCCAATTAAAGTAAAATTGGCGATTTTTATAATCAATAAAGTAAAAAAAAAAAAAAAGTTTGACAGCAGGGAGTTAAACCTGCCAGGGTGTCAGAAAGACACCGATGTAGAAATGTTAAAATAATAAGACAGGAGAAATTTTTGGCAACAGGCACACAGGCCCATAGATCCGCTGGTTTTCTGTGGATTGTGTAGGCACTAATTAAAGTGGGTGACCACCGAACAGCGAACAGCGAACAGCGAAAGCTTGGTTGGAGATTTCCACGGTCAACAGTCATTATCAATAGCGGTTTCAGTAATTGAAGCAGCTGGATTTATTTATTTATTTATTTTATCATTAAATATCACACCACTTTTATCACTTTTACCACTTTTACCACTTTTAGTTTTAGCTGGACAGAGAGAGAAAGAGGAAGAGAAAGAGAGGCACTTCCTTGTTTGCGGCGGTGTGTGGGGGAAGAGATTCCCAGGAGGAGGAGAGGTGATTCGAATTTCGAAGCTCCACATCAGTAGTTTACATTATACGTTTATGCCTCGAAGTGGCCAGAGAGCCCACTACCCACTGGAACTTTTCTTTATTACTGTTTTTGGGGGAAGGGAATCAGGGATTACTGACAACAAACATTTTGGGGTCTTGAGCTGATTTGTGGGAATTTTAATGTAAAAAACACTTAGTCCGTTTTGACAGTTGGTCTGGTTTTTGACAGTTCAACTGTTACTTTTACTCCTTTTTTTTTTTTTTATTTAAAAAAAGGCATTTATTTAAAAGAAAATCTCTTATTAAGGAAACCTGTAAATGGATCTCCTGTATCTGATTAACAAAATCATTATCTAAATTTAAATTTCACAGAAATTTGAAAAAGAAATCTAAATTATTAGATTCTTAAAAAGACGCTTTGTCATCTTCAAGAGTCCAACCCCGACCTCTCCACTGAAAAGTATGGATTTTACTATTTTACTAACGCTGCATTGATAAGAATAATTTGTATATCTTCCATGACATGTCTAATTCTCCAAAGACATTCTTTTTTCCCCCACTATTTATGAGCTGAATAATTGCTTCATTGTATACCTATAAACGGATCGGGTTCGGCTCGGATACACCAATAGCCAAATCCGAATCCGAATCCAATTAGTAAATCTGCTATCCGAATCTGGCAAGAATTTAAAGAAGGCATCCGAATTCGAATCCGAAACTTTATCAGATATCCGATCCGATAAACTATCCGATTATTGATTGATAATTGTCACTTTTTTTATAATTTTTTATTATAAATTTCTAATTTCCGATTACCAAATACTATTTTCAAATCCGATTACCGTATTCGAATCTGATTATCATCCATTTTTAAAGATAAAATGTAATTTACTCGATAAATTTTTATCTAGATTTTATCCGATCCGATAAGCAATTATCCGAATCCGAATCCAGTTACTTAGCCGACGGATACCCTTAAACGAATACAAATGTAAATTCGAGAGGCAAATTTCGACTATCCATTTACAGGTCTACTTCATTGTTCCCTTCAACTATCACTTGCTTTATATTTCTGAAAATAACAAGTTGTAGGGTTCTTTTAACAGCTGTTGCTTCTGCTTGAATCCCAGAAATATTACCTCTAGAGTAAGCAAAGCAGAATGTGACTTGGCCAAGGTGATCGATCACAAGTTACTCTTCCATAGCCAGCTTGATGAGTTTTATAGTTCTTCTTGATTGCTTGTTTTTTGTATAACGTAAATCGTATTTTAATCGTTATAGGTAGGTGAACAAAATGACCTAAAGCCCCCTGCGTGAGAAAGCCGTTGCGCGCCGCACGGCTCGCATGCGAGATTCTTTCCTTCCCATTCTTAATTATCCAAAACTGAAAAAAGTCGAGTAATCTGCGCCGCCTTATCATCGTCTGATGTGTCCCCCGCACTATGGATCTTCTATCGCAGCCATAGAAAATAGTTTTAACCAAATCAAATATGCATTTTTATTTCGGTTCATGTCGAACAGGAGATGCACTAAACACCCTGATTCTATGATTAATGCGTTTCTAAAAGGATCTCACACTTCCTCTAAACCATTGAGATATGCATTCCATTCACACTAGATAATTTGGAACCCAAAAAACTAATAAGGTTTAAATTAACCTCAGGATAATTGAGATATCTTACCCTAATGGTGAGTGAGTCCGGATCAGCGACCCCGACGCTTCCTAACCACAAAGATCAGTGGGGCCTACGGTAAAAAAACACTTTTTGAACAAAAATAAACTTTTTTCACCAGTGGGACCCACTGGTTTTGTGGTCAGGAAGCCATCGAGGAGCACTCCGTGCTCCACTGATGGGAGTGCTCTCCGATGGGGAGATGATCCGGATTCATGATAAGTATGTGACAAATCTATCAACGGGATTGGTCCAAGTGGTAAGCAGCTTCGTCTGCTTAAGCAAGTTTCTAGTATTGAAATCTTGTGGAGGCAAAAAATCCCTGCATGTGATATATGATCCCTTATGAAACTGCTTGAGTGTTGTGCATTAATTGCATAGCACCTACAGCAAATGATTGAGATTTCGATCGTCCATTTTCAAAAAATCATACTTTTGAAAAACGGACAGTTAATTTCAATCGTCCGGAGCACAGTACTGCACAACACTAAAATCGATCCCTTATTACAATTCCGTTCTACCCTTTGGTCCCTTTTCTTTTTGGGTATTGATACCTTATTTTCTTTTACACTAATAAAAATAAATTATTCTTTATCATCCTATCTGGTTCCACGTTCACAAGGTCTTCCACCAACTTCATAAACAGCTGGACCCACTTCATTTATTTAGTTTTATAGTAAAATATCTCATCTCGTTTGGACTTTGGAGTAGTTGAATGAACATGCCTTGACGACTTTTAATGCATATCTCAACCTAAACTTTTTCAATTATTATTTTTCTCAATAACGTATACGATAACTCTTGACCATCTGCATCATCCCAAATTTTAATAGGCACCTTCATCCATCATACATCATCCATCATAACTCTCTTCTTAGAATCCAATTTTGTGGGTCCATTCAAAGCTAGTTAATTTTTCTTTTCTTTTTGTTTGCCATTCAATATTGCTTTGTTGTGAATATTGAAATGTTGTAATGGATCTAAAATTCAATTGTATAATTATTTTTATTTGAATTCAAAATTAATGTCTCAAGTCAATGCATTTTTTTTAACCCATGTAACCATCTAACAATAGGTAGCAAAATCAACAAGATGTGTTGGACAATAGAAGATTAGACTCCTTAATCTCAAAATAAACAATTTGTAAAGAGTAAAATCATGATCTTGATTGGTTAGAATAAATCCATAATTCACTCCAATTATCATAAGTCTATCTTAGAATAATGTCACTTCTAACATAATAGAAAAAAGTGTACTATAAGAAAATGTGTCCATAAATAATAGATTTATTTTTAAATGAGTGCAACCCGAGCACTACTACCAACAGGAGAGGGACAGACAACAAGTACTGTCTTAAGCCAATGTCCGAGTAATAGGCGCTGAAGTAACACATGTCATACTCCCAGAAAAAGCTTGAACGACCTTTAATAAAAGGGTACCTATACCCGAAACCGACACATATAAATAGGTAAAAAATACCTAAGGGTGCGAGACAACTCTCTTCAAGAAATTTGGTAAAATAACTCATAACTTCGAGAGAAGGGGTGAATTATAATTTAAAATCTTCATGAGACTTTCAATTAAAGAAAAAAAAAAATAGTATAGGCCTCCCTTATAGGATAGATTATGGTGTTAATTCTTTCTTTTTTAAATTTTATTTGATCTATATATTTAGATAAACATTGCCCGTTCATGTGGCGAAAGCAATATGATGGGATATAATTGCTATAATGATAATGGATGGTCCAATTTAGTCGTTTTCTTCCTTGTAATGATAACGTGGAAAATTAAACATCACTTTCATAGATTGTGGATCACTATGAAAGTATATAAATCAAGAGCAGGTGGCTTCACTAGTCTTATCACATCAACATAATTCAGGTATGGAAGGTTTTAAATGTTAACCTTTGAGGGTTTGGTTACTACCAAAAAAAAAAAAACCTTTGAGGGTTTGGTTCAATGGGCAAAACTCTCTCTTCATAGTATGAAGTTACTGAATTTAAAATTATTTAGGAAAACGACACAAAACTATTTAGGAAGATGACAATTAAATAAAGAAAAAAAAATCATACTTTTCAGGGGAGAAATCATGGGTTCGACCTTGCGAATAGCATTTCATTTCCAATATTAAAGAAACACAAATACAAAAAACAAAAAGAAAATAAAAGAAAAAAAGAAGAAGAAACATAGGATTTATTTTACAAAAGATAACACTATAAAATCAAAAGAGAGTAAGGATAATTTATAAATTATGAAATAATACAACTAACGATATATTCATCATTTCTTCTAATCAACTAATTGTTCCAAGAAAAAGGACAAAAAAGTCATCAATTGTGTCAATACATTTTTTTTTAAATGGATGAGATTAAGCTTAATTTTAGTTTTTAAATGTTAGTGTTGTATTTGTTTGTTTTGCCTTTAGTATATTGTGCCTGATTGGGATGTTTCTAAGAAAAGGATGACTCTTTGTGTATTTTGGGTCTTTTCATTTTCTTGGGATGTTGATTTTTTTCCTTAATGTTGATACAAATTACCGTTTATTGTGTATAGGCATCTCTCAAGTCATGAAATTTGACATTTTAAAGATAGATGGAATGTCATATTCTCACTCTTGTAATCACAATTACTGAATCTAAAAAATATCACATATTACGATCCAAGGGTCACAAAGGAAATACTTGTGCAACAACAAACAAATGCTCATTGATACTTACCATCAACGACTTCATCTATTGGCAATAACCAATGCTTCTAAGCGAAGAGGTTAAGATTCAATGCTCCCAAAAGATATCGAGGGGATTTTGCTTGGGAGCAACACTGTTCGGAGCATTGAACATCTTAACCGTTTATATATCATTTACTTAATCTAGATCGTTTACATATAAATTAATTACATGATCTAGATTAAATTTGTCCTGTCCAATGCTTCTAAGCAAAATCCATGTTGAGGATATAGTCGAGCGTGTAAATTGGTCCGAACAAACCTCATATCCAAAGAAAAGAGAAACTAGGGTTTCTTGGCTCTGGGGACGATTCATGCATGGGTGACACCACATCACTGTGAGGTCATTTACAGATCATGGACACGTGGACAATGGCAAAATAGAAAATCCGCACCTCCCAAAATAAACTTTCTACTACCTTATCCATCACGCAGTTATGCTCTAGTCCCACTCCCACTCCTCAAGAGTGTTTTGGGATTTTGGCAGACTTATCTTTATTCCTTTACAAGAAAGCCAATAGGACGAATACAATATTTTATCATATAAGTGTTCACACCTAGAATATCTCCCTGGTGGTCATCGATGGTGAAAGGAGGGTGGCCCCACACACAAGTACTAGTTGGGTAGAGAGTCCCACCAGCTAAGGCAAGCAACGCCAGCGGAGCCTTCGAAGCACTTGAAAAGTTGAAATAAGGAAAATGATAGAATGGACGAAATAAAGAAGATAAATTTTCAACAACACCCCTGAATTATTTCTTAATATTAATATCATCCCTTTGGTTATTCAGTTTATCAGTCAAATATCCCTCATTATTAATGACATTAATCTCAATTAATTCTTATTTATTTATTTCCAATATTATTCCTATATCTTAAATCCCAATTAATTTTATTTATTTATTTCTAATATTATCTTCATATCTTGAATCTCAATTAATTTTTATTTATTTATTTTTTATATTATTTTCATATTTTAAATTCAAATTCTTTGTATTTAGGCAAGTGTCCAACTATTAGATGCTCTCGTCGTGGTACCAGCGTTAGATCCCAATTACCACGAGCAAGACATCTAAAGCTTAGGCAAAAGGGATTTTTTTTTTTTTTTTAGTAAAACAACAGGGATTTCAATTCTTATATTTTAAATTTAAAAATGCTTTTATGAATCATATCTTTCAAACTTTGGAGGATTTTCAAAGAAGAGAGAAAGTCATACATCATAGAGCAAAACAAAAAAACAAATCAAGCATAGTTGTCTTTGTCCTTAGTTTTAACTCACATCAATACTCAAATGTGAGATTTAAGTGTAGATCATCTCTCCTAACGGGGAGTAAAGAATGCTCCCTCAAAAGTTTTATAACCATAAATACATGGACAAACAAGTGAAAAATAATAATAATAAAAATTATAAAAAGTGAGACCCATCACGGTATATTGTGACCCCGGTAATCAATAGTTGAGGATGAACTAATATCCTATCCATTTTTGACAAGAAAATGAACAATTCATTTCCTTGTAAATGTGTAACATATATCCAATTAATTTGTGGCATGTCGCCTCTTATGGCGTTTATGATGGAAGATACATATATCGTATTCACTGTGCTTAATGTTTGTGGTGGTTGTTACAACCGTTATTTTAAGGGCTTGGGCTCGACTCATTCCTTAGGCAGGATGACCTTGTCTATTACATGTATGACATTTTGTCAATTTCTATTCTTTGGTTCGGATCGACCTTGGTTCATGCCATTGTATTGTCTTCTTTAAATATTTGTATTCCTTGTTTAGAAGAGTTTTCAGCTTTGCCAAAAAATAAATCCAATATTCTCGGTTGGATTGGAAAAATTCGGACCGGGGCGGCCTTTCTTTGTGGCAAGGGGTGTAAATGATATATTTTCCTTTCAAAGGGGTCTAATAAAAATTATATAACTCAAGAGGGTGGCATTCATTTTATGGGTAGCTCAGGGGTAGGCGTTGAAAATTTCCCAAGAAAGAAAGAAAGAAAGAAAGAGAAACTTCCCCAAAAGTTGAACTCAGAGACAAATAATATACAGACACACAACATCCATCTTCTTCTTCTTCTACTCTAAAGACGCAAATCCTCACTGTAAACTGCTCAGCCCTCACTTTGGCCCCTCCACCGCCGCCGCAAGAGACGCCGGCGAACCCTCACCACCACTCCTCCCCTCGCCATGGACGGCTTCTAAACCCTGACTCAGGTCTACACCACCTGGATTTCTTCCTCTCCATAGTTTCAAGGATTCTCTTCTCATCCGTTGTAGATGGAGAATCACTCCTATTCTTCTTATCCGGATTCCGGCGACTCTTCTCCTCGATCGCGTGAAATCGATCTGGAGAATCAACCCTGGGATGAGACTCCCAATTACAAGGTGAAATTCATGTGCAGCTATGGCGGTAAGATCCAGCCTCGCCCTCACGATAACCAGCTTGCTTACGTCGGTGGCGACACCAAGATCCTCGCTGTTGACCGGAATATCAGATTCAATGGCCTCATCAACAAGCTTTCGAATCTTTGCGACACTGATGTCTGCTTCAAGTATCAACTTCCAGGTGAAGACCTCGATGCCCTAATCTCCGTTACCAACGATGAGGATCTCGAGCATATGATGATCGAGTATGATCGTCTTTACCGCGCCTCTGCTAAGCCTGCTCGTCTTCGCCTCTTCCTCTTCCCGACAAACCCTTCCAATCCTTCTGAGCCCAAAGCCGACTGGTTTGTGGACGCTTTGAATTCTCTGCCCATCCGATCTCTTGATTCAACTTCGCCTCCTGCGGCCGCTGCTAAGCAATCCAACCCCGATTTTCTCTTCGGATTGGATAAAGGATCAGCTCCTCCGGCTCCGGCTGTTACTAATTTGCAGGAATCTACCCCGGAAACGGCCGTTTCGGGGATTCCTCCCAGTGACGTTTCTTCTCTGTCAGATTCGACCAGAGAAGATCGGCATATTGGGGGAGGAGAACAGATGACCTCTGCGGAGATCCAGAGCAAGATTCATGAGCTTCAAAGATTGCAGTTCGCTAACCAAGAACAACAACAACCAGTTTTCCAGAGGAAGAGCGAGGAGAGCCTCCCTAGGGCATATGCCGGTGAATACTATGTCCAACCTGTTCCTGAGAAGTCGGCTCCACAGCCAGCCCCTGTTCAGGCGACGATGTCGGTTCCGGCGGCTTACTGGCAAGAGAGGCACCTGACTGCTGGAGGATATGCTCCTGCCCCTGCCCTTTCAGGAGTTGCGGCGACCGGAGCTGAACAACCAGTTTATGTGATGCACACTCCGGCGGGGATGTACCAGGCGCAGCCGCCGACAATGCGGCCGATGGCGAATCAGATGGGTCAGCAAGGGTATTACGCGATGCCGCCGAGAATGGTACCAGATGTTTATCGGGATTCAGCTATGTACGGTATACCCCAACAGCCACCACAACCTCAGCCAGGGAAGATGGGGATGGGAGCATATACCGACGGAGGGGTTGGATTGGTAAGGCAACAGCAACCACAAGCGCCACCAGCAACTGCTGCTGCCGGAGGAATGCCTGTGGGAATTACGGCTGAGACAGGGTATCCACAGATGGGGTATGATAGTGCAGGAAGGCAGGTATACTATACTGCGCCGGGAGGTATGGTGCCCCAGTACCAAACAGTGAGTGCAGCGAGTGTTGATGCTAGACAAGGTGGAGCATTGAACCCAGAGAGCAAGATAGGCAAGGTATCCCAAGCGTCAGTGTGATTTTCATTGTCCCCTCTTTTTATATAAATCTCTCTTTCTTTCTTCTAATAATTAGTGTAAGTCAGTAAACTCTGCTGGGTTTTGCTAGTTTTGTGTGTAGTGTATGAGGTGAAGATCAGTTTATCGTTTATATAAATACATATGAGAAGAATAATAACCAGTTATTTATTCTGTCTGTGCTCAATTTGAATTCTCAGCTTCCTCATTGTTGAAAATAAGGAAAAGCTGAAAGGAGAAGAGGAAGATGAAGAAGCTTCTTGGACTAGGTAATTAAACTAAGCTTTGTGGGTGTTGCATGAAATGATTGATCCACATCAGTTCTTTTCTGTGAGATCCTGCCCACCATGGTGGTCCTCTTTGTTCAGAGAGAGGCAGAGAGAGAGAGAGGGAGGCTGCAATGTGTATGCAGCATTTACAGATTGCCCATTTTGCCTCATTGCATGAATGAGAAGGATTACATTTATTATGTAAAGATTGGTGCAAACATTTAAAATCGTTTGTTTGGGAATTCTAGGTCAGTATATGAAATTTCAGCTGTTTGTGAGTGTGGTCCTGATGCTATTGTGGGATCAGTGCTAGTGCACGCCAAAACATCAATATGGACAGAAATTTTACCTTTGCTGGGAAAGGTAGGACAGTCGTTTAATCCCATCTTGCCTTTGGGTTAATTCGTCTTCTGCATTTCATTGGGTCTGTCTTAGTTCATTCGCCAAGAGCCCATGACCATAGTTTAGAGTTCAGATCTTCAGACACTGAGATCTGCAAAACAAACGATATAGTGATCATCGTCGAGAAAGAGGATTATAAATATCTTAACCAACGAAGATTAGTTATTGGTTGTGTAGATTCTGAGCATAGAAGGCGTCAACATTAATGAGATTTCATTGTTTTAGGAAGGGGCAAGGGTAATTTTGTATGCCAACAGCTTTTTTTACTGTTAAATAAATGGGTCCAAATGTTTAGGATCATGAGTGATGGACGAATGTTGCATCAGGTAAAATTTTGGGAAAGCTTACCTGGGTCTTTTTCAAGATAAAGCTTAATCATAGTTAAACATTTAAACCCGTGATTTCTAATAAGATACTCTGTGTAGCTCTGTTTTAAATATTTAAATGAATCCCTCATGTTTCATAATAATTAATAACACACTGTAACTCAATTAGTTGTTTTCATGTGGTAAAAGTACTTAATGTCATTTGATGACCACTAAGATACCCTCCTTCAATCCTTCTGCTGCTTACTTCTGGCAAAGTAATACTACCTCAACGCCATCCTACCTGTGTGTGCTTCTTCATGACCCACCCTGATCTGCTTCCCAAACCCACTGCCCCATGCTCTCATACCCCAAAAAATGAATGAAACTCAACTTAAGGTTTGTGAAATCCTAAGTAAATGCAACTGTTTCAGGCTTTTCAACTGGGCTCAAACCATAAATTAATGGGAAAAAAATTTCTTGGTCTACTGTATTTTAAAAAGGATTTAACTTATGAAATTGTTTAGAAAAGTTTTACCTTGAAAATGTGATGAGGGAACTCAACTCATGTCAGCCTCCCACCTGAAGTTCAGTCTTTAGGAAGCTCAGAGAGCAATTTTCATAGTCTAGTAATTGATCTAAACCTGATATTCTTCCACTGATTTCGATATCTTCTCTACCTCTTAAGCAAAGGTAGTGAGCGGATTTAAGCACTTAAATCAATTCCATTCTTTTTTTTTCTTTCTTTTGGTAAGAATCAATTCCATTCATAACATAATACTTCTCACCCGAAATGGTATACTCAATGAGAGAGGCCTTTCCTTAGAAATGGTCAAAAGATAGGGCAGCAACAGGAGGGGAATTTGCTTTTTCTTTTGCTGCCGATACCTTCTAAAGAGTTGGCTTTTTTCTTCATAGATGAAGATGGCACTTGTGTGTGTTACAGAAGCAGCACAATATGAGGAGAACACAAAATCTCCACCCTTTTCAAGAATTCAGATTCCATTCTCAAATATCAAAAGGAAAGCGGGGCTGACTCGAGACTGAGATGCTGTGCAGTGGCAGTGTATATTTCAGCGCAGCACCCATTCATAATTCTAGTGGCCCGTTTGATCAGGTTTTAATGGTATCTCAACAAAACTTTACAACAAGTTGAGATGGCCGAGTTGGTCTAAGGCGCCAGATTAAGGTTCTGGTCCGAAAGGGCGTGGGTTCAAATCCCACTCTCAACAAAATTTTTGGTTATTTAAATCCAGGTATTTGAAATTCTTGCATTCATGATTTGAAAATTTATACATGTTTGATTATAAAACATTCATGGATTCATGAAACACTTTTTCACCTAAAAATGTGAATTTACCCAACTATTGAGTATATTTTCACATGTTTGATTATAAAACATTCATGGATTCATGAAACACTTTTTCACCTAAAAATGTGAATTTACCCAACTATTGAGTATATTTTCACATGTTTGATTATAAAACATTCATGGATTCATGAAACACTTTTTCACCTAAAAATGTGAATTTACCCAACTATTGAGTATGGGGTGAAATCCATAGATTCAACTCTAAGTATAATATGGATGAAATTTGCAGATTCAAGTGGAGTAATCTGATGGAATTTTACTATAGATTTGAGGTTATCCAATCAGTTAACTTTTTGAACCATAAATCCATAGATTTGAATTTCCATTTCATTTCAAATCCTTGAATTCATGTAGCCAAACAAACCCTGGGTGTTATCTCTTCATTTTTTGGGGGCTGGGAAGGTAATTATTTGATGTCTTTTCCTCCCAGACTAAGCCAGTCCTATCAACATGGCCAGAACCAAGCCAACCCAGCTATGAAATGACCAAGGGGCAAAGGGAGGATGTGGTGAAGAGCAGACATCAGATTGAATCCGGGAACAGATCTGGCAATTAACTAACACTGGTAACTGGTTGAATTCAACTCGCCCAACACAAAAATAAATGATCTCGACTGGAAACTCACAGGAAAATACTCAAAAGAAAGTATGGTGTATGTGATGCTCACAGTGCACACAAGTACTTACTGACAAGGATGTACCAAGAACAATGGACAGAATTCCAACTATTCCCAGTTGTATAGTGTCAACAGGAAAAACTAGGAAATAAGAATACCCATGTAAACATTGATGTCAGATAAGAGCTATGTATTAAGCAAATTAGTAAGCTATGTCAAGACTCGAAGCTTATTCAAGCAATTACATCAGTAGTTTAGTTCTACTCATATCCAAGTAACAAAGCAAATCCCTGCACCAGCACCTAGGACTTTGTACCCACAACAGCAGCAGAAGCCAGCACCAAGAGTCGAACACAGATTTTCAACCCATCTAATTGTCGTCACTACTGCTATTCCAACTAGAAGAGAACTTTCCAATCTCAATCAAACATTCAACACGACCAGAACCAATCTCCAGGATGGTGTATCGCACCAACCTGAACAAAGTTCACATGTACCAACGACTTCACCCTATCTCTTCTTAGGCATGACGAATGGACAACAAATCCATCAACGCTGTTATTTCCATTTTCCTGAAGAGATTGACCATCACAAAATTCCAAGAGATGGGTTTCCCCGGCATCCATCGTCTGGGTCAAACACCCACAAATACGATTCAATTTTCTTTCCAATATGTTGTCTAATTTGAGCTAGAATAGCAAGCTAACTAATCCCAATACACACAATGGCAAACCAGTTGACCGTAGTAACACAGTGTAAACCAAGTTCAATATCAGATTTAGAAGGTTGTCTGGTTCTCAGCAACCAGCCAAGTAATGCTGCAGAATCAAGGCTGCATATAGGGCTTTGGCATGGCCAACTAAAGGTGCTAACAGAGTTCTGAGAGTAGAAATTACCAAACCGGCCATGAGATGACTACCAAAACAGGGTCAAATAGGGTAGGCAGTGGGAAGAATCTTTTCTCCAAGTTCCAGCCAATTCTGATGGCCAACAACTGAGTTATCAAAGATCCCAACATAGAAGGTTAGACGAGACAGACCAGTAGGAGTTTGGACCCAAAGGGATTGGGAGGAGCTCACCTGGACAAGGTTCAGTCCTCCAAACCAATGCTGTATATGAGTACTGTTTGCAAAGATAAGGGAGCTTGAAGCAAACTAGTTTAGTCTAACATTTATCAAGTATACTTATCTAATTCGCTCCGGATGTGGGCCGCGTGTCACAAAATCTAATCATAGCCGTTCAATTTTCGTACAATGTTTGTGTTGAACCCTTGAGTGGTTTGGATGGAATGAACAAGATGGTTAAACCAAACTGGTATTATTTGTACTCACTTTTAATAATCAAACAAAAAAAACTGAAATCCTAAATCAATCGAACTCCTCTGCATCGTCTTCAATATTGACCTGAAAACTTGAATCAATCCAAACTTTTCTGCATCTTCTTCCGGTCTGATATTTAAGTTTGCATTACACAGTTGATTTTGTTGACATGTCATGCATCCCGATCATTAGCTATGCAACCAAGAAGAAGAGGAAGAACAACGGAAATTAATTGATTTTTTTAATTTCTTATTATTCAATCACCATCGTCGTTCTGGAGTCCACTGAGGGAGCCCAGGGCTAAAATGCGAGGAGAGAACCCTAGAGTCGAGAAGCTCCAAGATTGGTGTAGCCTTGATGCATCTTGGGACCTTGTATTGATTAATGGACGCTCCCCTTGAGATTGCGTTGTCCATGAGCTCATCGAATGTCCCTCTTTTCACCACCCTTATCTCCAACGCTCCGATCGACTTTTCTGCAACTCTTCCTTGTCTGTAAACTGAATCGAGCGATTCTTCCATGGCAAGGCAACACTTTTCCATCACCTCATCGCTTGGAGCGTTCTGCGGGTCCTTCACCGTCAACTCCCAAAATATCACGTAATGCCCCGGAATGCTCTTCGTGTCAGCATAGCTGGTGTAGTCCACCACGGTCGTTTTGTACTCTCGCAGCAACTCCGACGCGTTCTCTATCGCTTTCTGCAAATCCTCTTCGTCGGTCTTGTCTGCGTCAATACTCAACAGGACATTCTTTCTCCCAACGATGTGGACTTGTGGAGCCGAGTTGTGAAACCCAGTGACTCTGACTATGTCCCCAACTCCGTATCTATAAAGACCACCGTACGTGGTGACAACGAGTTCGTACTCCTTACCTACTTCCACATCGACCAGGTCAACCATTTCGGACGATGCTGGTTCCTGGGGTAGGAACTCGAAGTAGGCAAGGTTGGGCATGATTGTGTAGGAAACCTCCGAGGGTTTGCACAGTGGCTTGAGGTTGATGCCAAAGTAGCACTCAGAGGAAGCGTAAAAGGTGCATACGATTGGTAATCCGCCGCTTAAGTACTCAAGTGCTGGAATGTATTGAGCCATGGAACCCGTTACAATCGCATCAAGGTACTTGGTGTTTGGCCAGATTCTGGTTATGATTCCTTCCCAATTCCCACTGGAGCATTCGTCGGTGATGAAACGAGCGAGTTCAGGGTTGGGTTTGAGGATTCGAGACATGTAATCCTGGATGGACTGGTCGGTGATTTTAGGATTCAAGGTTCCAGTGGCGATGTCATGGGCGAGTTGTTGCCAGTTGAGTTCGAGGAATCGGATAAATCTAACAAGGCTAGAGGCAAACACGGCTCCGACTCGGAGGACTTCCTTTCGCTCATAGAGGCCGCATAGCATCTGTGTATACATGCTCTGGAACATATCAGGGCAAACAATGGCTTCATAGGGACTAGTGTTTGCATTGTAAGGGTCACTTGCCCTAGTTTTGAACTGCTTGCTCTTGAAGTAGTTTGTAAGGGCTGGGCGTGCTAATATCCCACCGGCTGTCTTCGTTTCGGCTTTGACAGAAAAGAAGTAAAACCCTTTCCCCTTGTCCAAATCCTTGAAGTACCTGCAACAACAACAACAACCAATGGAAGACCGTGAACACCGTTTTGCGTTTTTGCAGGGAAATTGTTATATAATACTCACGCGTTTATGAGAGGGATGGGAAGCATATGAAGATATAGACGGCGATCCAGCTCTTGTTGGGTTATGGGCATCAGCTTTCTCTCACCGGATGATGTGCCGGAACTGCAAACGTTTTTCGGAAACTAATCAATTAAGCGTTTATAAAGAAAGTTTGTGATAGAGAAATTCAGTGGATAAGCAAGCAAACCTAGTGAGGAATTCAGAGATGGGGTGAATTGAGAAGATCGGAGAACGATCACCATTGGCGATTCGTTGAATATCAGGCTTGATATCCTCGTAGGTGATGACTGGCACCTTGGATTTGAATGCCTCCGGATCGGTTGCACCATTAAGGTGGTGTCGGCGGAGATACTCAGTGTCTGCATTTTGGGACAACATATCAGCCAGAACATTCTTTTGAATGGCTTTGGCATTCTTGGTCATATCTTCCATGAAGTTAAGCACCTTCGCATGCTCCTCGCAGGCAGCAGTGCCCAGCGGCGTCGACAGAGGTGTGACTGCAGCCATCAACGTAGAAAAGGAGGCGAGAGCAGGGGAGTGATGAGGAGTGGTAAGGGCAGAGTTGTGGGTTGAAGCAAGGTTGTTTAAGTTACAGGATATGGCCTTATCAATAGATGAACCAAAGCACAGACAACCTACAAGGAAAGAAGGAGCTAGAGGCAAGTAGAATATGGCAGTATTCATTGATATATATGAGCCAAGGGGATAAGGAAGGAATATTGAAGGGCGGCGCAGCAATTTTTCTCTATATCCCAATTAATTCAACGTGGATTTTGTTTTGCATGCATGTGGTACCATTAGAAACAGTTGAATCGACACTTCTTCCTCGTTCTGGTCGGTTCTTATCTGTTCTTTCAAATTACTCTACCCTTCCAGCCTCATTTATTGACTGCTGAGGAGAAGGGAAGAGAAGGATGGGAAGTAAAGAACGATAACAAAACAGAGCACAGTTAAAAAGTTTTACAGATGACTCACAACTAGTTCTGGTCTGAAAATGATGTATCATGCATGCATTCAGTTCGAGGTCGTTTTCATATATTTTTGGTAAGATTTGAGGTCCCTACGACACATAGTTTTCAATAATTATCTTCCGTTCTTATCTGATCTCTTTGCCGCTCTCCCCTCCCAACCTCCTAAATGTTTTTTTATTCACCGTTCTTATTAAAATGCAATAGTTGCAGCAAATTGGGTAGGGTAGTGAAGAAGTAAAGATAATTGAACAGGGGATTTCACATTCCACCATCCAAGGCAAAGAATCCGAAAAACCAAACCCCCGATTTTGTGTAGTATAAATCTTCTCCGCCCGGTTGTCCCTCTATCCATCCAAGGGAAGAGGTGTGTTGTTTCATTGGCTGAAAATGAAGGTATTGTCATTGTTTGAAAACTTAAGTGAGATGGTTGAGATGATATGAGCACTTCAAATCAAGAACTATAAGGGGTTCGAATCAAGTTGGGTGTTAGTCATTCTTAACAACTTAATGAGATGGTCGAGATGATATGAACAATTCAAATTAAGAACTATAATAGTGATTAAAAGAGAAATGGAAAATATTACATCAAGTTTAAAAGTTAGCCAAACCAGAGAGAGAAGGGGAAGGAAAAGAAAGGAAAAGAAAGATATTCTACAGTTGAAAAAGATAACGAAAAGGGAATTGTTGTGAACTTCAAGAAGATAATAAAGATAAAATGTTGTTGCCTGCTTTTAAAAAAAAAGAAAAGAGAAAAAAATGGATATTATTGTCTATATTCAAGAAAGAAAGGGGTTGTTGTGCCCCAAGGCTGCGTTTAAAAAGAAAGGGAAAACTGAGAAATATTGAAATGATAAAGAAGAATGGGAGGTAAAAAAGTATTGAAAAGAGAAAGAAGAATTGGAGGTTGAAAAAAAAATTAAGTATTTATTATTTTTTACATCTTACACAAGTTGAGATAACCCATATTCACAATTTTTTGTTTATTATTTTTTAGGTTAGATCAAAAATTTAGATTATTGATGTAATTTGATAAACTTGAATTATTATTATATAATATAACCTATCAAGTTGGTGCTTGTCTGCCATTGTCTGAGTTGAATATCATATATTTTAGACTGGAGTTGGAATACCATATTTTAGACTAGAGTAAGAATTGATATTCCTGGAGTGTTGTAAGAATCAAAATATTGAGAAATATCTTGAGTAATGTACAGGTAAGTGGATGTACTCAGCTGAACCATGTAAAATCTAGTGACCTGTGCCTCTGTGGTTTATTTTATCTGGTAACTTGTACCTTTGATTTATTTTCTATTTGATTGTGCATGATTCCAATTGGGTGAGTGATTGCTCTAATCCCATCAGTAACCAAGAAGAGGAAGAACAAAACAAAATTATTCAATCACCATCGTCGTTCTGGAGTCCATTGAGGGAGCCTAGGGCTAAAATGCGAGGAGAGAACCCTAGAGTCGAGAAGCTCCAAGATTGGTGTAGCCTTGATGCATCTTGGAACCTTGTATTGATTAATAGAAGCTCCCTTTGAAATTGCGTAGTCCATGAGTTCATCGAATGTCCCACTTTTCACCACCCTTATCTCCAATGCTCCAATCGACTTCTCTGCAACTCTCCCTTGTCTGTAAACTGAATCCAGCGATTCTTCCATAGAAAGACAACACTGTTCCATCACCTCATCACTCGGCAGCGCCTTCTCTGGTTCCTTCACCATCAACTCCCAGTATATCACGTAATGCCCTGGAATACTCTTCGTGTCAGCATAGCTTGTGTAATCCACCACCGTCGTTTTGTACTCTCGCAGCAATTCCGACGCGTTCTCTACTGCTTTCTGCAAATCGACCTCGTTAGTCTTATCCGAGTCGATACTTAAAAGAACATCCTTCCTCCCCATGATTTGAAACTGAGGAGCTGAGTTGTGGAATCCATTAACTCGGAGTATGTCGCCAACTCGGTACCTATAAAAACCGCCGTACGTGGTCACCACAATTTCATATTCCTTACCGACTTCCACATCTACGAGGTTAACTAGTTGGGGTGGTGATCCGCCATCATTCGGTGTGGACGATTTGGGTTCCAGGGGGAGGAACTCGAAGTAGGCAAAGTTGGGCATGATTGTGTAGGAAACCTTGGAGGGCTCGCACTTTGGATTCAGGTTGATGCCAAAGTTGCACTCGGAGGAACAGTAAAGGTTGGACACTAACGGTAATCCGCCGCTGAAGTAATCGAGAGCTGGAATGTATTGGGCCATGGACCCTGTGATTACTGCATCAACATACTTGGTGTTTGGCCAGATTCTGGCTATGATTCCTTCCCAGTTTCCACTGGAGCATTCGTCAGTGATGAAACGAGCGAGTTCTGGGTTGGGTTTGAGGACTCGAGACATGCAATCTCGGAGGCACGAATCGGTGATTTTGGGATTCAAGGACCCAGTGGCAATGTCATGAGCAAGTTGTTGCCAGTTCAACTGGAAGAATCGGATCGATCTAACTAGGCTAGAGGCAAACAAGCCGCCGACTCGGAAGACTTCTTTTCGCTGATAGAGGCCACATAGCATCTGTGTGTACATGCTCTGATAAATGTCGGAACAAACAAAGGCTTCGTAGGGTCCGATACATACATCAGAAGGATCATTTGCTCTCACCCTGAACTGCTCACTCTTCAAGTAGCTTGTCAGGGCTGGACGTGCTAACAACCCACTAGGTGTCTTTATTTCAGCTTTGATAGAATAGAAATAGAGTCCCTTTCCCTTATCCAAGCCCTGAAAGTACCTGAAACAACAGATTTAGAAGACAAAATCTAGGGTTTCATCAGTGGGATCGAACCATGCAAACACCATTTCTGCATAGGTTATATATATAGTACTTACACGTTTATGAGAGGTATGGGAAGGATTAGTTGAATTCCACGGCGATCCCGCTCAAGTTTAGTTGTGGGAATGAGCTTTCTCTCACCACATGATGTTCCAGAGCTGCAAAATTTTCTGGGTAACTAATTAATTGAACCTTGACAAAGAAGAAAGTTATAAGGTGAAATGAGAGGATAAGCAAGCAAACCTAGTGAGGAATTCAATGATTGGGTGAACTGAGAGGATTGGGGAACGATCACCATTGGCGATGCGTTGGATCTCGGGCTTGATATCTTCGTAGGTGATGATGGGTACCTTGGACTTGAATGTCTCCGGATCAGTTGCACCATTGAGGTGGTATAGGCTGAGATATTCAGTGTCGGCATTTTGGGACAATATATCGGCCAAAATCTTCTCTTGGATGGCTTTGGCATTCTTGGTCGCATCTTCGATGGAGTTAAGCAGCTTCGCATGCTCCTCACAGGCGGCAACGCCCAGCGGCGTCGACAGAGATATGTGGGTAGCCATTGTTGAGACAGTGCGATTCTGAGCGAGGTATTGGCAAGATTATAAGCTGGTAATGGACGAAGAAGTTAACGCAGAAAACAAAAGAAGGAGATGGTGCGAGACACTGATAAGTGCAGCAGCACTGTGGCAAAATTAAGGCGTTACTGGCAATGCAGCATGCAACATTAATGGTGTCCTCCACGTTTAATAAACTTGTTGCCAAGTGTCCAACCATATGAAACGGTGGAACAGTAACACAGTTTCACAGATGGCTCACGTTACAAGTCCTGCTACAGAGCTGATATTATCATATCGTGTGCATCTGAGGGACTTTGTGCTCTTGGTCCAAAAAGTAAACTAAAGGCCTTTGTGCTCTTCCTGCTGCACCACAGAAAGGACTGGGTTTGTTGTTGCTTGAGCTTAAATCTGCTGGATCTGGCCCTAGAGTTGTTGAATCAGCTCGAATATAAGGGTTGTCATTACCTTATGTTGTTGCTTTAGCCCTAGAGTTCATCTTAATCACTATAATTTTGGACAAAGTCAGTTTAAACAATGTATTTATGTTTCTGTATTTAATTTAAATGCTATTCTCTGTCCATTTTAATGTATGCGGGGTTTTTTAATCCACAATTGAACAAAATAGAGTGGATATTTGACCTATTTTGGAAAATTCCTTCCAAGTAATTAGCATGGGATGGATAAGAACCGACAATTTTTAGAAGCCATGATTTTCTGAATACATTTTGGTTTAGATCAAGTACAAGATCACGTACAACTTACTTAATGCTAGATCCAAGAAATTTGGTGCAAGATCACGTACAACTCACTTAATGCACGTACAACTCACTTAATGCTAGATTCAAGAAATTTGGTACAATGAAAATTCTATATAGTATTACAATTTTATGAATACATTTTAATTTAGAACAAGTATAAAATCATGTACAACTTAGATCCACAAGAAATTTGGTGCAATAAAAATTCAAAATAGTATTGTAATTTTTTGATTACGCTTTGGTTTAGATCAAGCACAAGATCACATACAATTTACTTAATGCTAGATCCAAGAAATTTGGTACAATGAAAATTACATCAAGCACAAGATCACGTACAACTTACTTAATGCTAGATCCAAGAATTTTGATGCAATAAAAATTCTAAGTAGTATTGCAATTTTCGATCATGCTGCTAGATCCAAGAAATTTGGTGCAATAAAAAATTTAAATAATATTGTAATTTTCTGATTACGTTTTTACAACTTACTAAATAGTACTGCAAATATTAGGTTTTCTTGCTTTAGAAATTCCTTCCTATTATAATGATTCATTAAAAGAAATGTTGCACAATGAAAAACTGTATGATCTATGCACTTGTGGGTATTAATCGATATATTTCTACTTCATCTAAAAAAGAAATCATTTTAATTTTTTACTGGTTCTTAATATTGCTAATTCTTATTGCAACGAGTAAACTTGAGAAGAAAATTACAACTTCACAATGAATTCCTTTTTCCCTGGATTTTTTTCTTCTCTTTTTGGTAGATATTCCTCTTTCTCGAAGAAACTCAGTGATAAATTATTAAGAAGAGAAAGAAGAACATCTAGCACCGTCTTCATTCATCTCGGAACTTGTTTAGGACAAGAAGGGCTAAAATGTGAAGAGAGAACCCTAGAGTCCAGAAGCTCCAAGATGTGTGTAAATTTGACAGTCCTTGGAACCTTATATTGATTAATGGAGGATCCTCTTGATATGGAGTAGTCCATGAGTTCATCAAATGTCCCATTTTTCACCACCCTTATCTCTAGGGCTCCAATCATGTTCACCGCTCTCTCTTCTTTGTAGACCCAATCTAGCGACTCTTCCATGGCAAAGCAACACTGTTGCATCACCTTATCACTGGAGGTGTTCTCTGGGTCTTTTACCTGCAACTCCCAGTATATTACGTAATGCCCTGGAATGTTTTCTATGTCAGCACAGCTCGTGTAATCCACCACGGTCGTGTTGTACTTAAGCAGCAACTTCGATGCATTCTCCACTGCTCTCTGCAAATCGGCTTCAACGGTCTTATCAGCGTCAATGCTCAACAAGACGTTTTGCCTCCCAACAATATAGAACTGCGGAGCTGAGTTGTGGAACTCAGTGACTCGGAGAATGTCACCAACTCGGTACCTATAAAGACCACTGTACGTAGTGACCACAACCTCGTATTCTTTACCAACTTCCACGTCGACCAGGTCAACCAGTTTGGTGGACGATGTGGGTTCTTGAGGGAGGAACTCAAAGTAGGCAAGGTTAGGCAGGAATGTGTAGGAAATCTCTAACGGGTTGCACATTGGTTTAAGGTTGACACCAAAGTAGCACTCAGTAGAAGCATAAGGGATGGTTACCAGTGGTAATCCGCCGCTATAGTAATGGAGGTTTGGGATGTATTGGGCCATTGAACCTGTAACCATCACGGCAATATACTTGGTGTTTGGCCAGATTCTAGCTATGATTCCTTCCCAGTTCCCACTGGAGCATTCGTCAGTGATGAAACGGGCGAGTTCAGGGTTGGGTTTCAGTATTCCAGACATGCAATCTCGGATGGACGAATCGGTGATTTTGGCATTCAAAGTCCCGGTGCTAATGTCATGTACGAGCAGGTGCCAGTTGAGTTGGAGGAATCGGATCGCCCAGAGTAGACCAGATGGAAAAACAGTGACCAACCGGTTAACTTCCTTGTGTTGGCAAAGGCCACATAGCATCTGGGTATACATGCTTTGGAAAGAATCGGAGCAGAGGATGGCTTCATAAGGGCTGGTGTAGACACTGTAAGGGTCGGATCGGTTTGTCTTGAACTGCTCGCTTTTGTAGTAGCTTGTCACGGCGGTATGTTCCGGTATCCCACCGGGTGTCTTAGAATCGTGTCGGACGAAAAGGAAACCGAGAGCCTTGCCCTTGTCCAAGCCTTGAAAGTACCTATATATAACAACAGAAAACCATGTAACAACACCATTTGGGCAATGGCACTACTACTTTTGTTAGTAAATGCTGTAAGGGAAAGGTTACACAGTGCTCACACGTTTATGAGAGGAGTAGAAAAGCTGTGAAAAATTAGACGACGATCCAGCTCTTGTTGAGTTGCAGGAATGAGCTTACACTCACCAGACGATGTTCCAGAACTAATTAAGAATTCAGAGATGGGGTGAGTTGAGAAGATTGGGGAAGGATCACCGTTGGCAATGCGTTTGATATCGGGTTTGATATCATCGTAGGTAATGACTGGTACCTTCGACTTGAATGTGTCGGAATCGGTTGCACCATTGATGTGGTATCGGCGGAGATACTCAGTGTCGGCATTTTGTGAGAGGATATCGGCTAAAACCTTCTCTTGAATGGCTTTGGCATCTTTGGTCATATCTTCAATGAAGTTAAGCACCTTTGCATGCTTCTCGCATGCAGCAGTGCCGAGCGGCGTCGACAAAGAAGTGATGGTAGACATTGTTGAAACAGTGATTTTGAGTTTTTCTTTTTCAAAGATGCTTAGAACTCAAGCAGGAAATGATAATGGTATCAATTAATAAGAGAGGCAAGTGGCATAAGAGGAGTTCATGCATGGCAGAGCATTCAAGGCACGTTTGGTTTGTATCTGCTCCACGTTAACTCTCACTTGTTGCTGTGTCCTCCACTTGAAGTCTCATTGCACCCACTTGTCCCAAAATTAATTGAACCTAAAATTATGTAGAAAATTTCCAATCATTTTATAAATAGATTGTATAGTTTGCATTTACAATTCTGAGTGGTGACTTCCCTACAGAAATTTTCCTCTTCAAATCACTCAATACCTTCATTTCTATAGGTTTTGTGATCATACACACTCTCGAGGAATCCTCAGGTAGATGAAGTAAAAACAAAACATGAAAGGTAAAAGCCAATTAATTGAGACCCCAATAGCTCAAGAACATAACTAATTTCCTAAGCCACTCTTCTGATTGCTTCAACTTCTGATCTCCTACCTTTCTAGCGGATTTCAACGAAGAAGACGCATTTTTAACCTGTGAATAGGATCGGATATTTCCCTTGACGTGCTGATGAAGCAATCTCATAACATAATTTCATCTACAGATGCCTTGATTCTTCAATACCTCTGGCAGCTCTAACGCTTGCATCTACATATTAACATTCATAAATTACAAATTGCACACTCTCCAAATGACAAGTTGTACATTTTTAACATTCGGTATAAAATTCTATTAATACATGAGTGAAATGTCCATATTGATCTCATTAAAGTCAAATGACATAACTACCCCCATACAGTTCATTTTGAATTTGAAATGTTCATTTACTTAAATACCCTTTTGATGGTTAAATTAAATACCTTCATACCCCTCATTTCAAATTTACAGGTTCAATTATTCAAATACCCTCCAAAAACAAATTACCAAAATACCCCCATCTTTAATTCACTCATTGTCTTCACCAACCTATATGCCTCTTGATCCCTCTCAAGCTGGCCTCAGCTTTCAGTATATCTCCACAGTCTCATCAAACCATGCTTGATGTGATTCAAGCCTCGCATAATACGCTATTGAATCTTAGGTAGTAACAACAAATGGATTCACGCTTCAGAACCAAAATCAAAACACCAAATGACGAATTCGTGCTTCAAAACCAAAATTGAAACCCCAATTGTGAATTTGTGAATCTGCAGAAAACCTTAATCCTTTAAATATCTGTAGAAACTCTCGATCTCTCCTTTCTCAGTTTCTGATCACTTTAGTCAACCAATACCTACTATGGGAATTCAAAATTTTGAATACTACAGATTCCAATCTTGAATTCTTTCCCAAATCCTTCTTCTTTGCCAAATCCACCTAAATTCGCTGATCCTCTTATTTCGGCAATTTACCCTTCTTAAGGTATTTAAGTAATTGTACTTGAAAATTTTGAAATGAGGTGTATGGAAGTATTTACGTAATTTAACAGTAATTGCACATTCAAATGAACTAAGGGCAATATGGACATTTCATTTGTGACATAACAAAATCTTGAATGGAAAGTTATGTGCGTGCAACTTGTAATTTTGAGAGTATGTAATCTGTAATTTAGGGCACTAAAACATGCAACCTAGAGTTTAAGCCCTACTAAAGCATGCAATTTGTAATTTACTCTAAAATAAATTGATGTAACTTTACTCCTCTTAACCACTATATATGTCGTTATAGAGGATTTGCAAATTCTCATATTCTGAGAGAAGAAGAAAGTAACAAACTGAGAGAATTTAAGCATTAAGTGGAAAATATACTATGTGATTTTCAATTTTCAACTTGAGTTGAATTTAATCTTCTTTCCTCTTCAGTTTCTATTTTAAATTTTATTTAATCACTTCTTTTTTTATTTTTATTTTTATTTTTCCGTTTAGAAAATGAAACGGATTTATATTTAATTTTTTTCTCATAGTTAATTACGAATAGTATTGTAAGTTTAACAAAAGAATAAGTAAAAATATAAGGCTTCTCTAAGAAGGTTATTTGTAGTGATGTGCTGGAGGCAGAACTGATGGCGATAAAAGAAGGGCTTCATATGTCACTTAATCTAGGGGCGTGGCCACTCCAAGTGGAATCAGATTCATTGCAAGCTATATCTCATTTGAAGCCAAATGGGAGTTTTCATGGAAAATATGGTGACATAATTTCCGCTACCACTCGCATGGACATGTTTGATTTACCCATGTGGGTAGGGAAGGAAATAAAGCTGTTGATTGGTGCTCGAGAATGGTCCTTCCGTTGGATAGTAATTCGTTGATTATTTAAGACCCTTCTGTAAATCTGAAGGAGTTACTTAGGGCAGATCTACTGCCTAAGCCAGTGTAGTATCTTTTTTGTTCTTTTTGGGTCTTGTTTTGACCCCGTATTTCTCACTACCAATATATATATATATATATATATATATATATAAAAGCATAAGGTTATTAGAAATTTTGAAAAGAAAAGTAAAAATAAACCGATAAAACTTAATTGTAGGGGCATAAATAATTGTAGACAAAGTTAAAAGCTAGAGTAAACAGAATTTTAGTAAATAAAATAATAATAATAATAATAAAATCAAAATACAGAGAACAATAGTAGTTTTCCTCATAAAAAACCAAATATTTTTTTGTAACAATATGAGGGAATGTATTAGTGGTGACTTTTTTCCCCACATTAATGCAATATCTGAACCTTCAAACTCGACCTATCCAAATATTGGCCCTATGAACTAACAACGCAAACATTGACCCCATCAACATATCCCCACTAAAAGTCTAGTATAATCCATAGAAACCGATAGCAATCTCATATTCAGGTCAAAAAGCACACAACTGTCCAATGCAAAAACATACTGCAAACCAGAAATATGGACTACTAGAACTTGTATTGATTAAAGGATGATCCTCCTAATAAAGTGTCTTCCTAATTTGAATTATTTTCAGAAATTATTTTATTTAGATTCTCCTCCTTAATCACAATTGGCACGTTGTCTTTTTAGTCTTGAATCAATGGGATAAAATTGGTAAGATTGTCCATTAGCCCTGAAGATTCTGCCATAAAGTCGCGAGAGAAATCACTCAAAAATTGCAAGAAATAGGCAAAATATTGATATGTTGGCAATATATCGGTCGATTCAGTGATATATGCGAAATATTGTTTTGTAATTTTGAATTTCGACTTATGTTTTGGTTCGCCTTTTACCCAAATGACCAAAATTCACGGCAAAAGGTGTTTCATGCCCGGTGTCCTAGGTGCGAGTAATTCCAAATTTACCCATGAATTCTTCAATGTTTACATGTATCTTAACTACCTCTCAAAATAGCAGACTGAAACCCAAATTAAACGTTAACCAAAAAACAAAATTTGAAAATTTCTTCAACGATCGCCTTTTATTTATTTATTTATTAAAAGAATGAAAATGTTTCATTAATTTCCTTGAAAACACTTACAAATATTTACTACCGATTGCCTATTCCTGCTGTGTGAATTTCTGCCAGTTGTTGCCCAAAATTTATTTTCCAGAAAATCGCCTCTTCCAATCTTAGAAACAAAGGCCCATGAAAACCGTTATAGACCCAGCTCATTTCCTCATTGATATCTTTTCTCAAGGGGTCGTAAAGCCTAATGCTCTTCACAATTTCAAATTAGGTAGGCCAGTTGAGATCTTCTACCTATCTGGGTAAAGGTCTATGCTCCTCTCCCCTCTACTACATACTACATATTAGGGAGGAGGGGCTTACCTCTAAATTATGATAAAATGAATTCTTCTCTTAAATAAATGTATGAAACGAACATAGATCCGAACTCTACCTAACCCTTCCTCCCTACCACCTAAAAATATATATATATATATAATATTTCAGATCATGTAATCCATAATTTGATTATTTAAACGAGTGAGATCACCAAGTGGCAGAAGTATTGTAAGTAAAAATCCATAATCAGAGAATGATTGAACTTCAAAATGTTGTAAATGTATTAAGAGTAGTTGTAAGTAAAAATCCAGCTTAAATCAACAAAAAAAATACAAAAATTAAGAGTTCTAGCAAGATCCAGGGTGAGATAGGCGAGATCTCAAAGTGAGATATCCCAACTCTCTCGTGAGATCTCCCACCATGATTAGCTCCAAGAAATCTGATGCAATGAAAATTTTAAATAATACTGCAAATGTTAGGTTTTCTTGTTTTAAAAATTCCTTCCTACTACTATGGCTCATTAATGGACTAGTTTTGTCTTAAGGTTTGTGGTAAAAGAAATGTTGCACCATGAAAATTGTATGATCTATGTACTCATGGGTATTAATCAGTATATTTCGATTTTATACTGGTTCTTAATATTTCTAATTCTCATTGCAACGAGTAAAGTTCAGAAGAAATTTACAACTTCATGATGAATTCCTTTTTCCCCTAGATTGTTTTAGACGTTCTTCTTTCTCGAAGAGACTAATTGATAAATTAAGAAGACAAAGAAGAACATCTAGCACCGCATTCATTCATCTTGGAACTTGCTTAGGACAAGCAGGGCTAAAATGTGAAGAGAGAACCTTAGAGTTCAGAAGCTACAAGATATGTGTAAATTTGACGCACCTTGGAACCTTATATTGATTAATGGAGGATCCTCTTGATATGGAGTAGTCCATGAGTTCATCAAATGTTGTCCCATTTTTCACCACCCTTACCTCTAAGGCTCCAATCAGAGTTGTCAATCCTTTCTTTGGTATCATGCGCCTCTTTTAAGACCTTTCACTACAATCCTATCTTCTGGTATTCTGGGGGTGCATCTTCCAAAAATACACAGTCCAAGGTCAGGCTTCCTCTTACGCACGCTCACTCTTGCCACTCTCAATGCACCACAGCATAAACATTGAGCTCCCATTTCTTC
Organism: Hakea prostrata; assembly: GCF_041222555.1. Classification (NCBI taxonomy): domain Eukaryota; kingdom Viridiplantae; phylum Streptophyta; class Magnoliopsida; order Proteales; family Proteaceae; genus Hakea; species Hakea prostrata. Next base: position 4,269,952 of record NC_142604.1, on the reverse strand, counting down.
ACCAAAGTTGTCTCGAGCTCCTCTTACCCTCCTTCTGACCTTCCAAAAACGGCAGCATGCACATGGAACACTATGTATTGCGCCAAAGTTGCCCTCAGCTTCTTTTTCTTTCTTCCAAAAGTTCTGGATGGTATATAATTGGGAAAGGGTTTTCCAACTGATCATTGAACTTTCTGCGTACAAGATACATTCGAGTACCAGCAGGATGATATTCCCACATGATAACAAATGTATCGTCGAACTTTCTACATAGTGATTTGTAGAGTCTCCAGAAATACTCAACGATGCCACTAACTGCACTCAGCATCATGTTCCTACAATAAGGAGGAAGGCTTACCGATAAGCAATCTAAGATGAGAAGAACAACTACATTGTCTCAATATATAGCATACATGCATCATTCACAAAATTGCAAACAAAACAAAAATTCAAAGTTTAGAAACCATAGATGCTGCCTCATGAGACAGTTTGTTTCAACCCTAAATGCCAATTTCAGGTATGGTATAGAAAAACTAAAAACAAGTCAAATTTGAAAAACAATCAAGAATTTTGAATGATTAGTTCATCAGAAAAGAATCAAGAACCAATTCACCACAAAAACAGAAAGGGGTTATGATTGAAGATTACAATGGAGGAAGCTAGGGTTCCCCACACCCCACAGTCTTTACTGCAAGAAGCACATAAAAGATGCATTAATCTGGGTTTTTCTCCTATCATACTGTTATATTATATTATTACATAATATGTACTCTTGTTTTATGGCAAATATTTACCTTGGCTATCTTGCAAATAGATTAAATCATGGATGAATATCAATGCAAGAATCGCATTCTCACTTATCTCTTCTGAACTCTATACAGTCTATTCTTCCTTTGATAATGCATCACTTGATTGGAATGCATTAAACAAAAATATGCATTGGAGGATGAGGGGAGCAAGAAGTAAATTTAAGGCAAATTATCTTAATTTTTCAGAAAGGGAAGATGAGAAATTAAAAATATATCTACCATAAATGAGTAAATAATTCCCATAGCAGAATCAACCAAAGAATGTCGGGCAATTAAGAAGTCTCATACTGAAAAGCTATGCGTAGCAGAAACAAGAATGCTAAAAGGGATGTTAGTAATGAGTGTATTAGAGCTGACATGGGAATTATTTTAATCGACAACAAGCTGCGAGAGAGTCATTTGAGATGATAGGTCATGTTCAACAAAGGCCTAGGGTGGCCCCCGTATGGAGCAACATATGAACCTAACTGGAGGTAAAAGAATTAGAAGCAGGCCTAAAATAACTGTAAGGGAGATTCTGATTCATATTCCAATTATGACCTCAAGCAGAGCCTTCTAGTGGCCAAGGATCCATGTAGCAAACCCATGTAACTGAGATTCTCTTGATTTGCTAGGTTGTGTCTATTTTCTGTTACTTTTTTGTTGGACCCGTGTAGCCGACCAAATTGACTTGTGTTAACAATGAATTTATTGTTTGCTATTGTATTCATAAGTTACCGTCTTCTTAAGGTGGCTCTGAAATCAACGATGGTCTCTTGACCAAGTTACTGTTAGGGTAAAACTTGAGTAGAACCGGGAAGAAGAACAAATTGAAAAGAACAAGGAGCTTAAATGTAAGGCTAATTTAGTTGAGTTTGATAGAAGGGAATTACACAATTACAGCTCAAAAGCCAAGAAGCAAACAATCTACAAGAAAGAGAAAGGTATTGTTTTCCATGTGGGAATTTGGGAACTCCAAGAAAGATTATAGAAATTAGTAGGAAGGAGCATTTCAGCAAAGTTAATGTCAACTTTATGGAAGCAAAACATTGCAGCTGTGATCACTGAGTATTTGTTTTTGGGTGAATAAGAAAATATTTTACCCAAAGGGAGAAAAAACGGGAGGGGGGGGGGGGAAGAATCCTTCGATTAATGAAGCCTGGGGACAAAACCAAAGAGGTGTCTAGGCCCAAGTAACAACAATATGTCTGTTCATTGGGGAGTCTACAAGAGGCTTACGCACAAGAAGAGATGATGTAGACACAAAATGAGGTCCAATTTTCAGTATCTAGAAAAGAACCAGCAGAAATTTTAGGGTTTCAAAACTCTACGGTGACCTAGGGTTTTAGGGTAGAAATATAGGGTTTGGCCAAAGGGATATCAGGTTATGGAGCTTGAACTGGAACCTGATCCTGATTGTTCTCAATTTCAGATTCAAAATTCCTAGGGTTAGGCTTTTGAGATAACTAGTGTTTCAATTTCTAAGGTTTCAAGGGAAGATTAGGGCAGCTACTTGAAGTTGAGTGCGAGGGAAGATATGGGGATGATGATCCTAAAAGGAGAGGGATTTCTCTAGTCAGAATTGGGAGATATAGGATCTAGGGTTTTGGGGAAGAAAGGGGGGGGGGGTGCCACAGGAGAGTAAGAAGAATTACAGGGGTAAGATGGGGGGAGGTGATGGGGGGAGGTGATGGGGGGAAGTTAGGGATGAATGCTTACCAATTTTAGGAGAACAGGATGAAGAACAGAGGGAACAGAACTGATCAACCAAGCTGCCGTAGGCCTTCCCTGTGCCTAGTAAGCCACCTGATCCCTTAATATCTGCTTTAACTCAATGATTTTATTCATCAAAAACTGATTTGGTTACAAGCATAGGCATTATAGCCTTTACTAGACAACTCTTAATAGTATTCAACTTTGAAATAGATTATAAGAAGGGACTTCTATTTTAAATAGGACTAGATACCTAATAAAATAACAAAATAAAAGTAGAGAGTAGTGAAGTAAGCACAAAACTCCCCCTGGCCAAAACCCTATTCAGAACTATGGGCTGGGCAAACCCCTGTAGGGGCAATTTGGTTATTTCCCCCTCTTAGTTAATTACTTTAATTTAGGGAGTTCAAACCTGTTCTTAGTTCCTTGTTTGAGTCAGTTAAATGAGCACTAGTGCCACTAGGGATCTATTTTAAATAAAGATTCCTTGTGGATAATTAGGTCTTTTAGTATAAGTTAAATTTCTTAAATTGTGTGGTGTTTATTTACTTAAAAGTGTGAGAGGCATCCTAGTCCACAAAGGAAACCCCAGTTGAGTAAATCTTTATTTCCTAGTTAGAGTCTAAGTCATTCTCTCCTTATGTAAGGCTATAAATAGGCCACTCCTCTCATTGTAAAATTAGACCGAATTGAATAAAGAATTAAGAGACTTGTGTGAAATAAGTCATGGCTTTCTTGGGAGGGCCATGGCAGAGTTTGAGGCTTCTTTCTTCAATTTCAGCAGCATATCTCTAAGTTCCAGCAGCCTCCCCAAGTAAGTACAGCACCTCATCCTCCTTCCCTCACCTGCAGCCTCCCCCCCCCCCTTTTACTCCCTTTAAGGCTCTATAAATCCCTCCCTCCCATCACAACCCTCCAAAACCCCTCTTGCCACCCATTGCAGCCCCTTAGAAACCCTCCCCAAACCCCCCCTGTGACACCCTTAAACCCCTCCCCCAACCCTTGTGGCGCCCCCTCTCCCCTTTCTTTCTCTCTCAGCCCCCTCTCTTTCCCTTTCTCTAACTTGCGGCAAGTGCCGCAAGTCTAAGACAGAACAACAGAAGAAAAGAAAGAAAAACGAGAAGAAAGAAAATATTCAAGAAAGATAGCCCAAGATCCAGTTCAAGAAACCCAAGAAATCTTCCATCTCTTGATCCATCCCTTTTTCATCATCCCTAGTTCCCTAACCACACCATACTACTTTTGTTGAAACCTTCTCCTCCCAAGATCAAACCACACTATTCTCTTTCAACCCTCTGGTGATTTTTGGTCTCTCAAAATCATCCCATGGGAGATAGTTCAAACCCTAACATCTCACGGACACTATCCTAGCTCTTCCCCTTGGATCCTTGTTACCTTAAATCAACCCATTAGATTTTTGTTAAATCTTTGTCATCCCAAAACCTACCCACAGAAAATTATCCATTCCCTTCTGATTTGATAGTTACTTGCTGGTTCAATAAAGAAGATTATTGGATTTCTCTACAATATCACTTGGGTTTCTCTAGAATATCAATGCCCAAATAGAAAGCGGAGGCCAGAAAACTTGAACTCATATGTCCAGTTGATGTCATTAACAGAAATACATAATATAACAGGCACCTTTGACAGATCAAGTGCATCAATGATCAATGACAGCTTCTAAGATCGTATTAAAAAACCACAGAAATGCATAAGATGTTATGAATCTGATATATAGGTAAGGGTAATAAGTGGGTATAAGAGGGTATGGTCAGTAGGTTGTGTTTATGGGAGGGTTAATTGTTAGAAAGTGTCTAGACTGTAAGGTCATTTTGAGAGTCTGTTAGGGTCAGAGTGGTCTCACAAATGGGGTAGGAGTCCTTGTATAGAGATGTAAAGGGTTACGCAATGGACACTAAACTTCTCTTCTACTCTTTTGAATTCTAGGAGGTTTGCTGCCCTCAAAGCAGCTCTTCTTCCCTTTCTCCGTTTTGTGATTTTAGTTAGTGACATAAGATTTTGAATTGTTCATCTAAACAATATCAAGTAACATGATGACCATACCATTTCAAAAAACAACAATCAAGAGCTAACAGAATCCCATCAGGATGCTTGGAACCAACCACCAAAAACTGAAATAGATTTTGAATTATATTTCAAATCTTTCATCTTAACAATATCAAGTAATGATTTCAAATAGTTCATCTAAACAATATCAAGTAATATGATGACCATAGAGTTTGAATTAGATTTCAAATCGTTCATCCAAACAATATCAAGTAATGATTTCGAATAGTTCATCTAAACAATATCAAGTAATATGATGATCATGGCATTTCAAAAAACAAGAAGAATCCAACCAAAAACTTAGAGCTAACAAAATCTCAGCAGGATGCTGAAACCATGCACCAAAAACTGAAATAGATTTTGAATCAAATCGAGGAAATCGTTAGATTAATCTTAAGTTGAGATCAAGAATTAAAATGTGATTTACAATTTCAAAAAGCTCGCATCCAATTCAAAACCATGCGACTCACGAGCAGACATAAAGAAAATTCATATATTCACACAATAAGATGATAAAAGCTAAACAAGAGAAACAAACCCTAGAAGAGATCGAACCTTCCGAGTAGAGGAGAAAAGACGAGATCGCAGATCCGTCCCTTGAAGCTTCTCGAGAAGAATTACGGCAGTAGAAGGGCAACAGAAAATACGGGCTTCGGTAGAAAGGCGCTGATACCTTCTGAAAGGGCAACAGATGGATTGCGAGCGAAAGAGAGAGAGAGAGAGAGAGAGAGAGAGAGAGAGAGAGAGCGAGAGCGAGACAGCAAGAGAATCACCGAGAGCGCGAAAGAGAGAGAGAGGGAAAGAGCCAGACCGCGAGCGAACCGTGCCGAGAGCCGGCACCTCGCCTTCTTCTGGTATCGAATGTAGAGGTTGGCGGTTTGTTGATGTTGGGGGTTCTTTTGCGTTACCAGAGACTGCAAGAGAACGCGAGAGAGATTGAGAGAGACTGAGGGTTTTCAGACTCTCCGTCATCGGAAAAGTGAAAAAGGCGCGGGGTTGGGCGGGAGGTATTAGGGCAACGGTGGCGGTATAATTTCATAATATTTAATTGTGAATAAATAAAAACCGCCACTAAATGTGCGCTTTCATCTTTTAAACTTGTGACAGTTTGAAAATAATTTACAATAAATATGTTTCATTAGTGGCGGTTTATATAATCCGTCACTAATTAAAAATTAAAATGAAGCATATTACCTTCAGAGGCGTAAATCATTTAGATAATTGAAAAAATTACCCGTTTACCTTCAAGATCCATTACATAATTATTTCATAATTTTATTGTTTTGCATAAATTTTTTTCATGTATATACTCTTCCCTAACCATATTTGACATTTTTTTTTTTTTTTGTAAAAAAAATGAAGGGATGCAGTGGGCGATCTAGCGCTCCCCGCTACGCAATGTTCTGACTTTTTATTGAGTGCAACTTATGCAAGCATTAGCCCTATGCACTACCAACACAAGCATTGGCCCCTTCAGCGCCCACCGGAGGCCTAAACCACTGAAATATAATTGGTAAGATTGTTATTAATCTTGAATATTTGTTATAAAATATATTTCTACTTTGAATTATTTACATACATTATTCTATGTAGAGTATCCTCCCTAATCAAACTTGACACATTGTTTTTTGAGTCTTGAATGATTGAGTCAAAATTGGTAAAATTGTCCATTGACCCTGAAAATTCCGCTATAGAATCGCATGACAAATCGCCTAAAAATCGCGAGAAATAGGAAAAATATCAATATTTTGACGTTATATCGGTCAATTCAGCAATATATGGTGAAATATTATTTTATAATTTCGACTTAAGTTTTTTTTTTTTCTTTTTTGGGAACTAAGGTTCATCCGGGCCAGCTTGCCGCACCACGATTTACTTCCTCAAGAGGAGCTTTATATTAATGCCGCCGAGTGTGTGCGAACCCAAGACCTCTCCTAGGGAAGTTGGATTTTAGCCGCTTTAACATACCACCTTTGGCTTTGGATAATTTCGACTTAAGTTTCGGTTCGCCTTTCTCCGAAATGACCAAAATTCGTGGCGAAAGATTGTTCCATGCCCAGTGTCTCAAGTGTGAGTAATTCCAAATTTACCCATGAATCCTTCAACGATTGCCTATGTTTTTTAATCCAAAATGCTTTACAGTCCGGCCCATTGAAAATCTTTTTCCTGCTGTGTGAATTTCAGCCAGTTCTAGAAATATCCAAGCCCAAAATTGATTTCTAGAAAATTGCCTCTTCCAATCTTAGAAATAAAAGCCCATGAAAACCCTTACAGACCCACCTCATTTCCTCATTGATATCTTCTCTCAAGGGGTCCCAAAACCTAATGCTGTTCACAATTTCAAATTAGGTATGCCAATACAATATTGCAGGTTTCTACCAAAGTTGATATTTTCTATCTATCAGGGTAGAGTTCTATGCTCCTAAAAACAAATACAATATTGCAGATCACGTAATCCATAATTTGATTATTGGAAGGTGACTTCAACGACGATCACCAAGTGACAAAAGTACCACCAGAACAAATTTTCGTTATAACCATCAATATCTCTTTCTCACTAGAATCCAATCTCTGGCTTATTTCATTTTTCATTGAGATGAGAATTTAATCATCCCACATTCTATAAATGATACATGATGATCATAATCCTTTAATATTAATTTTCTTATATTTATTGCTTTTTAATTCTCAATGCAAATTACTACAATGACACATCTTTGACACCTTATTTTTATTGTATGTCATGATCATAATTATTCTAGTAGGGGTGAATAATTTAAAGTGTGAAAAAAAGGAAAAAAATACTATTTATGATGGGGTTATCAAAGCTTTGGAATGACTAGTCACCTTCATGTGGTCAACTTAAATGTTTGGATCGACCACTTTTACAAAATCAAAGACATGTAAAAGATTAGGGGAGACATCTTTTCAAGTAATAGTTATGAATTGTCTAACTCTGCTTAGTTTTGTATTCATCATAATTACACATCTTGGTACAATAAGACCCACAACTTTTGATGTGTTCTAAAATAAATCTTTCACCTCAACCGACATTTTCTTTACCTCAAAACCATCATATGATTCATTGTATCTAAAATTTTTGTTTGCATGTATGATTAAACAATGTGTTTGGTTAGTAATAGTTGATTTGCTAATTATGTTTCGGCCAAAATGTCGACACCGATGGTTCACATGAGTAGAAATCCTTACATCATAGTTCTACTTTAATTCACACATCGATTTTATACTAGAAATCATTTTAATTAGTCTAAAAAGACATTTGTTTATACTTTCTGTGATTTTATTTTAAAAAAGAAGTCGATTCCTAATCATAGATCATGAGAATGCAAAGAAACAACTTCTATGTTTAGAGCCATTGAATTCAAGTGCACAGAGATATGTGCTCTTGAATCCTGTCTCTGCTGCATACATTATCTAATAAATATCTTCCTACTTAACTTTATCGATAAAGAAAATCTTTGTTGCATTTAAAGGTATCAATATGATGAAAAAGAAGATCTAATCCTTATGATTTACAGTTACAGACAAGAACCATGGCAGCACTTATCATGTAACCCATTAAGAGTTCACCTTTTCTCATCAACCTGAAGTCAAAATCAGGAAGAGAAAGACTTGTTTTTTTCTTCTTTTTTTTGGTTAAAAAATGGCAAGAAATACTTGTTTTTTAAAAGGAGATGACATATATTAAGAATTTTCTGTATTGTGCGTCGGCAGCTACACTGGTGATGATTACTCAAGATGGTTCTTTGTTCAACAGGAAGAAACAACTCCATATGCTATGATCCTTTAATTGATTGCTTAGGAAATATTCTTGGTCAGTGTCTTCCCCAATGATGAAATATAAATAAGCTGTATTGGCATGTGTTCTGGAATAGATTTTGGAAGTAGAGCTTACTTTGAGGTTGTTCATTAGTCAGCAATTATACAACAACAATGATAACAAGTCTAGTTTCAATTATATGGGGTCGGTTATATGAATTTTTGTCTTCTTATCAACTTTGTTTGAAGCCATGCTAGATACAAGGTCTAAGCTATACATATATTTTTTTTCACTACTTCTCTTAAGATTATCTTAGATATATTTTGAGCACTAATTTCTTCAATTTGGATTATATCCATTCTCCAAATAGGGGCATTTATGGGCCTCCGTTGAATGTGCTCGTGCCACTTCAAATGACGTTCTCATAGCTTATCATTTATCGGAGTTACTCCTAGACTAACTCTAATACGATCATTCCTTATGTTATATTTCATAGTTTTACCACTCATCCATCTTAGTAGTTGTCCATTTCGTTTCCCCACACGAACCTCCGATCGCTCGACCTTTATTTCCATAGTGATTTTTTGTCTCAACTAGCTCCAGTAACAAGTTTGCATCATACCTCATAGCTAGTCTTTATAAACTGTAACTTAGGGTAGGAATATACTCCAATAGAGAGTTGTTGGGGTCTCTTTGGGAAAGTTCCTTTAAAGTATTATTGACGGTCAGTCGGACTCTACCCTAGGAGGTTTCACGGTCGGTCCTCCATGACCGCTGCTACTTCTTTGCTTGGGGTGACCATTTAGCATCATTAGTATCCCCTCTAAATTATTTGATTAAGCATAACACTTTGCATCATACATCATAGCTAGTCAAACAACGGTCCAATAGAAGTTTCCTTTAAACTTTAAGGTACGTAATTACACCAAGCCCTGTGCACTCCTCGTCAGGCACCCTATCTCAACTTAATCATCATCCTCTATCCCTTTTTTTATTTATTTCCATCCTCTACCGATCATCCTGCTATCATCATGTTTCCTCCCCCTTCCTGTATCATGATTAAAGTTACAAACTAGATATTCTATCTCCACTCTACTTATTTAAAGTTTTTTTATTCCAAAGCTACTCTCCATGATTTTAACTTGATATTAATCTTTACTTGAGTCTCATCTTTCAACACAATATCATTAGCAAAAGCATACACCAGGAAATCTCATCTTTAATGTTTTTGGTTAATTCATTCATTATAATTGCAAATATATATATAGGTTTAAAGTTGATCTTTGATGTAGCTCCATTGCAATTGAGAATTCATTACTTTGTTCCCCCACCTCCCGCCATTTTTTTTGCACTTGTCGTTTTTTTTTTTTAATAGAATTTTACATTTGTCATTGAGCCATCATACATATCTCTAACTATGTCCACATAATTACTTGTAATACTTATTTTCTCTAGTACTTGTCAACTAATGCCCTAAGAACTCTATCATTAGTTTTTTATAGGTCAATAAATACTATATAAATGTCTTTCATACATTTTCTATATCTTTTCATAAGTCTCTTATAATTAGGTAAATAGCCTCCGTTGTAGATCTTTCGAGCATAAACACAAATTGAATTTTCGTAATGTGGCTAAGTATCTCAAATGGGTTTCAATTATTTTTTCTCATAATTTTATAATTTCATAGTATGAGTCTTATCATTTTATAGTTATTATAACTTTGAATATCTCATTTTTTTTAGACCAAGGCAATAATATTATATTAATAAAACATTAAGCTAATATAAAGCTAATAGCGGAAGAACCATCTACCCTCCATTTCTTCAACAAACCGTTATGTGAAGTTTGTTGGGCAAATCTTTCGGGTCCAATTGAATCTCCACTAGAACCAAAATCAAGCTGGTCAAATAATCAGCACAACGATTGGTCTCAAGAATCTAATAAACCACCCGAATATGGGCCAACTCATCTCTCAACCTCCAAATATTGTCCACAATTCCCATGATATACTAGGAAAGGTTGGTCTCTCCAAATATTTATTTTTGTAAATTGGAACTACAATGTTTCTCCTTTATTCATCTGACATTTTTTCTATGCTTGTAATCTTATTAAACAACTAAGTCAACAAAGCTAGTCCAATGCTTCCAAGCTCTTCCATACTTCTATTGGGATTTCATCAAGATTTTGTGTATATTTAAATCATTCTTAGTGCTTTTTTTTTTACTTTGGACACCGAAATCCTCCATATATATTTTCAAAGGTTGGTGCCAATCCCTAACCAATTGGGAGAATTTCAATCAATCAATAATTCTTTCTCATTTTTTAATTAAATGAAATATTATCTTCATGATTGAGGTGGTGTAAGAGATTCCTCAAACTCATGATATGGAAACCCTTAACTTTGAAACCAAAAGAATTCCAATCCTCCCCCATCTCACATTATATTTCATCCTATTAATCCCACCATCAAATGGACGACATGTAGATGGGTAAAATTTCTCCATTTGATGGTTGTCATGCTCTTTATCCATGTATTTCTCATTAGAGAATCAAGTTCACATTCTCTACAATTCTCACCTCCTACAATTCCCTGTAATTCTTATTTAGAATTGTGACACGTGACAGTTAATTATCCAAATGTCATGATTAAAACCCAATTAAAAGTTGAACCTAATAAATCCCTAAAATTAAGGATTTATTAAGTTCAATTCTTAGTTGGGTTACAATTTCAGATAGGTCAATTCTAAATAGGAATTACAGGAATTGTAAAAAGTGAGAATTGTAGAGGATGTGAACCCCATAGACTGAGATGAAGAGGATCGGGTTCACGATAAAAAGATTAAAATAATAAATAATAATAAATAAATAAAAAAAAAGAAGAATTTAGGGGAGTCCTAACCTGCCTCCTCCGTATATGCACCAAATCTTTTACATTTATTAAAATCATACCAACCCAGTAGGTAGAGTTAGATATATAATTTATCCTCTACTATTTTTTTCTTCTTGGATTCTCTGTTAACCATTATTAATAGATAAGAAACGGCAAAACAAAAGATAAAAGAAAGCACAATCTATACTTCTTGTGAATCATAAGATAAAACCATTTACTTTAGTATTACCATAAATATATAAATATATATTGCTCATTGCCTCATTGGTAATTGCATTTAATATTATTCTTCTGAACATTCATTAGTTTTGTTTGTTTATAAAATTATCCTCTCTATGGTGTTGACCGCAGAAAAATTTTTCCAACTAACGACCCACAAACATGCCTGCACTATCTAAAATGGAGCTCTCCACCTACGACTCTCCATGGCCCAAGAGAATCCTTCCAACAGTAATTCCAAGCTTTGACCTGCCCAAGAATAAAGCGTGGAAAGAAACGAAGAAGAAATTTAATCTTAATCTTTTATTTTAGTCATGCTAAATAAGCATACTATTATTATTATTATTATTATCAGAAGCTCTTCCTCTCTGAAACTTCTTCTGTTTGAGTTTTCAAGATAAGCTGAAGCAGGAAAAGTTGATAATCAGGGGACTATATAACCCTTCAACTATCATCTAATTTACAAATCCATGCCATTACCATCACAACCCTAATTCAAAAGAGCTCACAGAGAAGAAAGAGCAGTTTATTTTCACAAACAGACATACGGTTTAAGACAGCTTCGTGACGCATACATGTTATCCCATTCTAGACGACACGCATCTGTCTCTTTTAAAAGCTTAAAGCCTATCAAGATGAAAGAGAGAGAGGGGGAGAGAGATACAAGAAAAGCCTACTACGAATTACAAATAAGAATTTCTATCATTATTTCCTGTGTGGTCGTCAGAGCCAACTGGTCACGGTCACCGTCGTCTTTCTGGTGTCCAATGAGGGAGAGCAGGGCTAAAATGCGCAGAGAGGACTCTAGAATCGAGGAGCTCCATGATAGGTGTGAAGTTGACGCATCTTGGAACCTTGTATTGATTAATGGAAGCTCCTCTTGAGATGGCGTAATCCATGAGTTCCTCAAATGTTCCACTTTTCACAACCCTAATCTCCAGCGCTCCAATTGACTTGTCCGCTACCCTTCCTTGTCTGTAAACCGAGTTTAACGATTCTTCCATTACAAGGCAACATTGTTCCATCGCCTCATGACTCGGCGCATTCACCGGGTCTTTAGCCAGCAATTCCCAGTATATAACGTAATGCCCTGGAATACTCTTCGTGTCAGCAAAGCTGGTGTACTCCACCACGCTGGTGTTGTACTCTTTCAGCAACTCTGACGCGTTATCCACCGCTTTCTGCAACTCCGCCTCGTCTGTCTTGTCAGAGTCAATGCTCAAAAGGACGTTCTTCCTCCTCACGAAGTGGAATTGTGGAGCTGAGTTGTGGAACCCAGTCACTCGGAGTATGTCTCCTACTCGGTACCGACATAGCCCGGCATAGGTGGTGATTATAAGTTCATACTCCTTGCCAAGTTCGACATCGACGAGGTCGACGAGCCTCGGAGGTGTGTCGCGATTCAGTGAGGAAGAGGACAAGCCGGGTTCGTGTGGGAGAAACTCGAAGTAGCCCATGTTGGGCATGATTGTGTAGGAGACCTCAGATGGCATACACATTGGTTTCAAGTTAAGGCCAAAATAGCACTCAGAAGAAGCGTACATGGTGCACGCTAGAGGTAACCCACCACTGTAGAAATCTAGGGTTGGGATGTATTGTGCCATGGCACCTGTAACTATCACATCAAGGTATTTGGTGTTTGGCCAGATTCTGGTTATTATTCCTTCCCAATTCCCACTTGAGCACTCCTTGATGATGAACTCGGCGAGTTCTTGGTTGGGTTCAAGGACTTGAGACATGCAATCCCTGATTGAAAAATCTGTTACTTTGGAGTTTAAGGTTCCAGTGGAAATGTCATGGGCGAGTTCTTGCCAGTTGAGCTGAAGGAATCGAATCGCCCGTAACAGACCCGACGCGAACACGGCGCCGACTCGAAGGACTTCAGTTCGTTGATATAGGCCACATAGCATCTGGGTGTACATGCTCTGGAATGAATCTGGGCAGAGAATGGCTTCGTTGGGGCTTGTGTACACATTGTAAGGATCAAAGGGTCGTGTCTTGAAGTGGTCGCTTTTGTAGTAGCTTGTGAGCACTGGTCGTGCTAATAACCCACCTGGAGTTTTTGTTTCGGATTTGATAAACAAGAAGTAGAGACCCTTTCCTTTGTCAAGATCTGGAACATAACTGCAGCAACGACAGAAAACAAGAAATGTCAATAATTTGAAACTATGCAAGAAAGCCAAGGCGGCGAGGGTGATAAAGATAGTATTTACAGGTTCATGACGGGCATGAGAAGGTTATAGAGACCCTGACGACGATCCAGCTCTTCTTGAATTGTTGGCATGAGTTTTCTCTCCCCAGCCGAGGTCCCTGAGCTGCAATTTCATTGGGTTTATTAGAAAGGGAGGGTAAAACCAAAAGAAAGATGAGATAAAAGAGAGAATAATTATGCGAACCTGGTGAGGAATTCAGAGACGGGATGAGCAGAGAAAATGGGAGAGCGATCACCATTTGCTATGCGTTGTATATCAGGTTGAAGATCCTCATAGGTTACAACTGGTACCTTGGATTTGAAGGTGTTTCTGTCACTCGCACCATTGAGTTGGTACCTGCTGAGGTACTCAGTTTCGGCATTTCGTGTCAAGATCTCAGCCAAAACTTTCTCTTGGACAGCATCAGCGTTTTTGGTCATCTCATCGATGAAGTGAAGAGCCTTTGCGTGCTTTTCGCAAGTGATGTTAGCCATTATTGAAGCAGAGACAGTGAACAAACACAGACGAGGAAAGATGAGAAGCTGATGGCTTTGAAGAGCTGAAACAAGGGAGTATTTATAGGCCAAGAGGGATTTTTAGCCACGTCAGGTTTCACGTCAGCAAGGTAATACAAAAGGAAGGGAGCGAAGTTGGGCGGAGAGAGAGGGGCAGCCATGCAAGCCGTAGACAGAAAATATAGTTTGACTGGAGGAGACAAGAGTGGCCCACCAGACGTCATGTTTGTTAAGGTCTTTAGAGACATGTGGGGCCACAATGTATGCCATGTCATCTGTCCATGTTGCTATTTTTGTCTGACCTAAACAAGTCAGCGAGCCACAGAGGCAATTTTCTGGTCAGATGTTGGTTCTTGATAACGATGGCCTTCCCGCGTCCCCGGCATGATGGGTTGTGCCTGTCTGCTGCTACCAAATTTCTCCAAATCGGACTTGCCGGCCTAGCTTAGCTGGTCAATCAGGTAACCGCTAATGGTTTGTCACTGATCCGAGAATCTATGGATTTTGCTAGTTCGAACATTTCGTTTTTCTTAATGCATGCTTATTACACCCAAAAAAAGAAAAAGAAAAAAGAAAATTGTATTCCAAAATCTCCCAAAGCTGACATTGAATTCCTTTGGGTTTAAAGAGAGAGCAAGAGAGTGTGTTTTTGTCTGTGTTGGATCTGTGGTCTTCTACTTTCTCCGACATCAGTGTCTACTTTCTTTTTGGAGCTGATTAATGTATAATTGGTGCTGATTAGTGCTGCACTTAATTAAGATAATATGGTGGTCCATGCCTAATCTAGCTTTAAACAAGTGAGCTTCTATTAATACGAGCAACCATTTTATATATATAATTGTTGAAACCAAACAAGAAAATGACCTCTTAACACCTTCTTGAGCCACAGGAGATTCCCAGTAAAATGGTAGAGTATGAACAGTACAAATGTCACCTTGAACACAGGAAATGATCAGGTTGAAGTTTGAGTTGCCAAGTTGGGATTTTTTTTTAAATTTTTTGCAACTTTGAACCCAGCTCAGCACGCAACAAGCTCGATGCAAATAAATCTCATAAGAGAACCCTTTAACTTCACGTCTATACCGTCTGAGATCAGGCTTCATAGTTTCAGTCTTGACTTGTGAAATTGGATTTCATGGATCAGGTTAGGAAGTTGACAATTTCTGGTCTTATCTGTACAGTAATATTGTTGAGCTAACCTGTTTCTTTTTCTATCTCTTATTGCATGGATCCTTGTCTCCATGTCTTGATGCATGGATCCTTGTCTCCATCTAAACTATAACCTAAGCATGGAGCTGTCTTTTATTCTGTGGATGACATATCACATATGGTCTCTTCCATTTTATATGTCTATGACAATGACATACAAAGAAGTTTAGGTGGATTATGTATATTTAATCTTAACCTAAATTATCTAAGTCAAATTAGTGAGACAATAAGAAAGCTAACCTAGTCTCATGCTTGACGAATTCAAAATGATAAATTCAAGCTTTTAGACAAGTTCTTCATGAAATCCTTTACATGTCACTTTTCTAGGGTAGTTGTTCAGAAGTCAAGCTCTTCAAAATCAGTTTCAATGCAAACCTAACCATTAGGACCCAAGGAGATATCCGTATTTAAAAAAAAAAAAGAATGATAAACAAACAAAGAATACCCATTTCCTTTTCAAAACCATTTGTCCAACTTCCATTAGTTAAACCCTAAAAGATTTCTGGAAAGAAACTTAGGGTGAGAATCTTGAGGAAACGAGAATAAATCCAAACCTTGATGCCAAACAAGGTCTTTATCACAGAAGAACCTAATCTTGGTTTAGAGGCCTGTTCACGCTACAAGTACTGTTTTTATCAATTTTAAAGATAATTGGTTCATACATTCTCGGGGTTGAGTTCTTACGTATACACCATTACTAACTTTAACTTAAATCTCTATCCAATCTGCAACGTATTCCATTTCATCTCAACCATTAGAGATAGCCATATAAAATGCTTATTGATCAAACATTGCTTTTATATCCAGAGATTAATTAGATCTTCCATTAAGTTATTCAGCTTTTGAAAAGGTTGGGTTGGGTAAAGGAATATACATAGCTTCCTACACTTGACAAGTGGTAGCAAGTTAGTAGAGTTATAGAGTAGTTTTATCATGCTTAAGTCATCCCAACTAATTCAAAGTTCCCTACAAACAGCCTTCATGATGGGAAAGTGGGGAGAAGAGATTAGCTTATTAGTCCTTGATTGGAGTTCTCGGTGTTCTATTTTAATCTAACAAGATGCAGAGTGACGTTGGGGAATATTTAGAAACATAGACAATGGAGCGCACCATAACCCTTAATGAGATTCTTCTCTAAAGAGTTTAAAATTCCATAATCCATGGAAATCAAATCAGAATTGGTGATAGGAGACCATTTAATTTGGAATATTTTGGGTAATGAGTAAATTCATTCAGTTGTATAGTGTTTTTTTTTTTTTTTTTGGAAGCTAAGGTTCATCCGGGCCAGCTTGCGCGCACTTTGATTACATCTTCGGGGGGGAGACGTTGTCTCCAAAGGATCAAACCCATGATCTCTCCATTGAGAAGTATGGATCTCTACCAATCCACCAATCCTGCATTGGCACTTAAGTAGTATAGTTAGCTTTTAAATGGATCTCTCTTGGATTCAAATCTAATGATTCACATCGCATTGGTATATATCTAAGAATATGCCTCCTAGTGATCAATACCTGTTCCATCTCAAATTATACTGAGATCAACTATTTTTAATAGTTACAGTAGTTTTCATTGGTCTACATAGTAGGTGGAACACAAATTCTTATTGTAGGTGGTGTCTTCATTGATTTTGACTATTATAAGCTAGGGATTATTTTCTTGAGGTGGAGGGGGGCCACAAGATAGGTGAGGTTCAAAAAAAAATATTGAAGACTGTTCTATTCAATGGTTTTTACCAACTAATTAGTAATTAAAATGATATAAAAATCTATCATGTTGGTAGATTTTCACTCATAGGGATTTAAGTATTTTCCCCCTCTTTATCTCAAGCTTTGCTTTACCTATAGAGATGGTGCATTGAAGTTGGACAAATTAGAGTGGTTTTGACATTTAAATTCGCAACTAGATAAGCATTAGTTCAAGAAACATGAATATGATGCAGGATGGGGGGTGCACTAATGACTAATAAACTTTTTTTTTTTGTTCCTTTACCACATCAATTACTGTTTCTTTGATATGCCTTTTTTATTTATTTGAGAAGTGTGACATATTTTTGCTTCTTTCTTTTTAGATATTGATTCCAGAAAGTATACTTACTTGGATCATATGTGGCTGCTATTATTGATAATATTTTGTATGATTTGTTGATTTTCTTAGCATAGTATTCAAATATATATATGAAGTAAATTTTTATTCCTTAAAAAATTGTTATTCCTTAGAGTAAGGCTGAAAAATAGAAAGCATATATTAATTTATAATTGAAAGTGATCCACTATATAGTACTTAATGATTCCTCTACGGGATCAATCATTTTATATAATTATATTTCAACTCAATAATGTTGTGTTTATCCCTTTCTGGAGAAAAGAGACGACCATCTCTATTTTATTTAAATTTAAATACATAAAATAAATGTGAGGCACATATAATATTTTGATATTATCTTGCCCTAGATTTTCTTTTTCTTTTTCTCTTCTTTTTTTTTATAATTTTTTCTGGCAGAAAGAATATGGACCAAAAAAAAAAAACTACATAACTTAACACTAATCAAAGAGTAGAAACTGTTCATACAATCGTGCTCATCACTTTTCACTAAGCCATTCTAGCTAGGTGATCTCACTCTAGATTCTGTATTTTGCTAATCTAGTGCCGGTGGTGCCAAGCATTGGATGATCGCCATGTGGACTTCATTAAATCCCAAACACTTAATACATGGTTTTATTTGTTGCAAAGAGAATTAGGTTTTCTTTTACTTAAGTTGGTTACAAGTGCAATGGTGTTTTGAATGGCTAGGATTTAATAAAATCTACACCATGTAACACTAAACACCACAGGCATTACCATATTACGACACTAAGCAGAAAGACCACTAAGAAAATGAAAATAATAGAGATCTCTCAAATTGAGTAATGCGAGTTCGTCCATCAAAATATATTGATACAAAACTTCAAGTCAAAACCTAACACAAAACAAACTGGGAGGTGATATATATAAGATATACATTGACCCATCTTATATTCATTTTGCATTGTTAATTGGTCCAAAGGTTAGTGTTAATCTGGAGTTCTGGACCAACAGCTTTAACCCAGCTGGGTGAACTACAGATATCCAAAGAAGCAGCTTTGTCTGCATTGCGCATGCAGACGGTTTCTTCAGTTCACCCAGGAAGAAAACAAAACATTAACGCGAATCATGCACAAATGGGAAGTGAAGTGCACAGTCTAGATAAAAGGAAAAGGGTTTTCAATCCTTAATTATATTGTGTTTGGAAAAATGTGGAAAGAGCACGGAGCAGCAAAGCAAGGCAAATCATCAAATCAGAATTCAGTAATAGGTTAATGGAGACTTCCAACTTTGACTGGCCCAACTCACAAAGTTCTTTCTTCCTTCTTCCAATGCAAATGATGTACAGTAAGTTCACACTGAGAAACTTGAAAGCAGGACCAGGTCCCCCGGAGAGGCCCGGAGTTAAAGAAGATTGGAAATTTGTTTTTGACCGTGCATGTAAGGAGAAAACTGTTTAATTTGTTTTTGACCTTGTTGATCATCAAGAAGGTGAAACTTGACTTCTACTCAAAACACAGAAAATGAGGGAAACTTCTGGGCAACACCCAAAAGGGTTAACAAAGGAAACTTGCACGAAAGAAATTAGGAAGAAATTAAGATGGTTGAGTTTTCATTCAACCAAACGCCGTACAATTTGGACTAAGGGTGTCAAGGAGACAGAGATGGAAAATTTGGACCTGTTTTGATTTTAAATGACCAGGTTCTCTTACTGGTTAAAATGGATAAGAAAGAAAGAGGAGTAATAATGATCCTAGAATGGTCAAACACTATCTGTAAGTGAATCTCTCACCCCACATTTAACACATTTTCAGTTTTAGTCTCAGGGGTGACTATGGTAGTCGCAGTGAGAGATATGATGATGCATGAAACAAGTGATGTTCTTCCCATCCTTCCTTGTATGTAAGTCAAAAGTTTTTTCCATGACCCATTTAGAAATGAGAATCCAATTTCTTTCGTGTATCCGTAGAGAAGTGATTCGATTGGTTGCTTTCAACCAAACCAATTGAAAATCCTTACATTACTATCTCTCCTCAAATAACTGATGGACATGAGAATCAAGATGGTGACATGGGTACGTTGGTTTAATTTGACTTTCCCATGCTGGCAAGATTCACCCTCCTCATGGGTTCATCACTTTTATTTTCAAAATTAACAATTCTCAGACTAGTTGGAATCTTCCATCTGTCAATATAAGAGTTCAGATCACTTCCTCATCAGGAATAGGGAATAAAGGTAAGATTCATATGAGATCTATCAGGAATCTCACTTCTGATTTATTTTGTCAGTATTCGGAGGTAAGCCCACCTTTGTAGTATAGTGGATAAACATGAGAGCAATACATATCTCTGCCAAGAATATACCATAGTCTATATGAGTCTACGTGTCCATTCTATTTGTATTTGAGATGCATCTATAAATACTATACCTAACCAGTATTTCATTTAATAGAAAATTTATTCTCTACATGGTATCAGCCTACTCCTATCTCTATCTCGTTTCTTGGCCCTAACGCTGTTCCTGCATCATATTTTATTTAATAGAAATTTTTTTCTCTACAATGAGATCCAAACTCTCAGGGTAAAGGTCTGTGCTGCCCCACACCTCTTCACCATCTCTTAGGAGAGGACCTACTTCTAAATTCTATAAAGAAAAATCAAAAGTGAACCCCTTAGTAGGCCCTCCCCTCCTGATATGTGTTGAAAAAGTATAGAAGTAGCATAGATTTCTATATGTTATAACAGAGGATCCGAACTCAATTTATGACATCACTAGTGAAATTCTTCAAATACCAAACAATATAACATTACAGGTTATACTTGGGAGCAGTAGTGGCCTGTCCGGATGCCTCTCAGGCTCCAAATTGCATCTCAACCATTGAATCGACATTTAATTCAATGGTCGAAATAAACTTTGAAGCCCAAAATGCATTTGATCGGAATTGCACAGAGCCCTGCTCCCAAGCAGTTCGCTAACAGCACACATCTTAATACCCAACATCTCAATATAATTCACTATTAATACCATCACATCTTTTGACAAAAAAAAAAAAAAACTACGATCACATCTAATGATGAAATTTTTGTTCCCAAATAGTACTGCTTAATTAAGGAACTCAATAAGAAATAATAAAACGTGTGAATTCCTGCTTCAGAGTCAAACATGTCTATCTTAATTCTCAATATCACATCATCTACCCATCTTCACGCGTGAACAACTTAGACCAAATTGTATTCGACAATTCTTGTCTCAAGCCCGAGATTTTGTTGTTGGCTTCAAAACGCAATCTAGAATTCTTGCTTGCATCATCACTACTGTAACAGATCTTCCCAAGTCAGACATCAATGAATCTTCTCTACACACGCCAACTTACCCAAACACAAAAAATTTCTGGGGCTGAGATGGGCTTTCTTCAAATTATTGTTCTGGTTGATATTGATATATATGCCAAACAAAGCATCATTATCTTCTTCCGTATACATGCAAATATTGACCCGTAGATACGATCAAAAAGTGGGTTTTCACTGGAAAAATGTGATTTCTATGAGCATCACCATTGCGTTATGAACAAGCCAGCTCGAAGCTGTGGATAAAATCATAAAAAGCTCGAGTGACTCCCAGTAATGGCGTCAGAAATGACGTTTCTAATATCCTTCTCGATCTTAATTTCTTTCTGTCCGTCATGGATGTACGGACACAGGGACAGATCGATGATGCACAGTTCATGAAGAGAAATCGCAGAGCCACATCCATGAATGATTTTTAGACAGGATTTCTACTAACGGGTTAAGCAATACATGTGAAGTTGTCGTTGATTTCTGGGTACAGATAGAACCAGAACTGATAAGTAAAATCATGCATCGATCCAGAGAGGTGTAAGGTAGGCATTGGTCTAATGACCAGCCGACCATGAACAATTCAAAAACTCTCATGATCTCATCATGACCAATTGTCTCTATACCCTAATCTGCTCATTTTACCAGTCCCACCAGGATTTGAAAGAGACAGGAATGGTAACAATTCTAAGAATGACAAAGGGAGAGATACGCTCGCATGCTCTTTCACGCGTGAAGAGACCTTGCTGTTGAAAACTGGGGATTTTTTTGCCCTTTCGGGAAAGAAAGATCTCCTTGTGAAAATGGGTTTTTGACAGACTAGAAATCTCAAAAAGCTGATGTCACCCGAACACTAACCAAAATGCATGCAAATCCTTTGTATCCGGGTTGGGCGTGCATTGATGTGTTTCACTGTTAGATGTCATGTCTGTGGTATCAAATTTGGTTGGTTGATACCATGAACAAGACATCCGTCGACCATATGCTGAGGATCTAAATCCAACCTAAACATATCTAACTCTCAGCCATTTCCAAGAGCATTATTCCAAAAAAAATTTGTTTGACTATCGTAGGGTTGGTTGGATGACAACAACCAATGCCTCTTAGTGAAGAGGTCGCTAGTTCAACTATCTTGGGTGGTATATATAATATCCATTCTCCGATATATAAAAATGGGACCAATATCAGGTCTATTTCTTACAAAGAAATGGTCCATTTCCTCAATTCTTTAATGTGACTTATAAATGGATTTCAACCATATGATGCGATGTTGAGATACATGGCACATATCTACAAGGAAATGGATGTCAGAAATGGACCTGATAACCATAAAAATGTGCCCTTATACGAAAAAAGGGGGGAACAAAATTGTTTGGACTATGGGCCTACTTAATATTAAAGAAGAAAGAAACATGGGCTTGGGCTTATCATAATCACTATTAGGGATACTACATATGTCGTCGGTAGGGGTTAAACCCATAACCTCTTCATTGAGAAGCCAGGTTCCTAACCATCCTACTACCCCTCCTTTCCATATTCTAGTATGCTCATTTAACCCCAATTAAGTCTTTAAAATCCATTTGTTACAAGTAAGCTCACCAGGATTTGAGAGAGAGGGATGAGTAAAAACCATTGAATTCTTTTAAGAATGACAAAAAGAGAGATACGTTGGCTTGCTCTTTCACGCGTGAAGAGATCTTGTTGTTGAAAAAGTGGGATCTTTACTCTTTTGGGTATAAAGATCAAACTCCTTGGGGAAAATGGAGTTTGGGAGTTTTTGGAAGACTAGAAATCTAAAAAAGGTAAAGTTCCCCAAAGACTAGCCACTCCCAAAAGAAGTTTGTTTGGGCCTTGGGCTTACTTAACAATAAGGATGAAAGAGACGTGGGCTTGGCCCGATCCATGCAATGCCCACCTGATCCAACTAATTGGGTTGGGCCGTCAGGCGTGTAAAACACAAATTTCGACTAGGCTTGGGCCTTGAGGCTACCCAAATTGCAGACGGGCCCAAAAGGAAAAAAAATTCAAGAGGCAATTCTTTTTTAAGATCAAGCAGGGTTCATGCAACATATTTGGAATCTTTTTATATTTTTTAGTTGACAATTTTATACCTAATTTTTAGAATTTCGGCCCACCATTATTTTACAGAATAGGTCCACAGAGGCTACAGATTAATGCTTCCCATTAGAGACCCAATTCAATTATTTTTTTCCTAAATCTTTCCATGAATCCAAAAACTAAATAATTTTTTATTCTTAATTTCTTTCTCTGAAATATTCTTTTAGTAAGTCGCACACCACAAACTACAAAATAAAACTACTTCCAACACTTTACTTCAATATTATATTAATCTAATTACTCAGATTGCCATTAATTATTAGCAATGAAGTATACAACTTATGTAAATAACTTGCAGGTGCAGATGAACAATATTAGAAGGCTCTTCAATTCATAAATGGGCTCCTTCTTCTCCAGAAGATAAAGAGCAAACAAAGCATGTAAAGCTCTTCCAAAGAACACACCCAGAGGTTGCAAGGAGGAAGGTGGCTTCTAAGGTTAGCTTTTTCAACTGTTTAGAACTCTACAGAACAAGGAGAAAGCTATGGAGGCGCTTCTAAGACCAGCATTTTCAGTTGTTTCTCTTCCTGAGAAACAGACAGGGATGGAAGCAGTGTTTGCAACTTTCTCACCTCCTGGAAGAGGTAATTAAGATCCCATTTACTGGATTTTTCTTCCCATCTATTTTGCAGTCTGAGTTTTCAAGCTATTATCTTGGTTCTTGAGCCCAATTCATTTTTCTCTTCAATCTCTAGGTCATTTCATGAGGAACTCTGTCTGCTTCACTAATGGAAGAAGAAGTAAGCAACCAATCATTTTTATTTTCTTTCTATATATTAAGTTCCTTACTTCCTGCTCTATCAAAAGAAATTACTATAGTATCCTCATAATATTTTAAAAGACAGATGCCTCATGCCACGTGCCACCGTGCCATGTATTCACTTTCATTGGTCCGACAATTTGACCTAGGGGCTATAACAAGTCTAGTTCCTCTACTCCAATGGGTAGAGGATCACACACCATTTACCACGTATATAGGAAGAAGACTCTTCTAAACATTAACAAAGTGAACTATAAACACGCTCTACTTTTAAAATGTGATGGTAAAAGTATGACGAGAGCATAATTAACCTCTACCTAACGGAATCCAATAAGTCCCAACTCGCTACAACCACCAAGATATCTCTTTCTTTTTCTCTTTTTTTGGGTTCAATTAATACCCCATCATCCAATATATGAATTTCTGCTTTATTAGTATATCTAACTTTTCATTTTTTAACAAAATTTTGGTCAACATTTCACATTTGTACTCTTGCATTTCAAATACCAGTGAGCAATTTACATGATATCCATAGAAGATGCAATGTCAAGCAAAGCCTTGAATTCTCGGCATTTCCAGATGAGAAGCTTCCCCATGAAAAATGTATATTTGAGAATGAGCTATCAAAATTTGAGAACCATTATGCAAGACTTGGGAAGAAATTGAAAGCATTCTATAAATTTTCTCGACCTTACACTATGTCAGCAACTGTAAGTGTTAGTTTGATCATATTGTAGCTGATTATCATCTTAAATCTATGTTTTTCAATTTGAAATTATTTCTTGTATTCGACTTTTTAAAATTGTAACATTTTAAAAATACCAGTAGTGTTGATTTATCAGGCTGGGGTAACAACATCACTTTGTCTTCTGTCTTTACAATCAATTGGTGATCTTTCTCCAACATTCTTTACTGGATATTTGAAGGTAAGAAACCAAGGTGAGAGAGAACGATAATGCTTCCATACTTAATAAGTGTTATTCCTTCTAAAAAGTTATTTTTATTGTTTTAGGTATTGGTGGTGGCGACGTTAAATATCTTCTATATAAATGGAGTAAATCAACTATCTGATGTTGAGATTGACAAGGTACATAGATTATATCATGTAGTTACAAATGGATGCCAAAAATATGTCTCAAATGAAAATTATAAACCATTCAAAGTATCAAAAGAACATCTTATGCATGAGAAACATGACTGCAAGAAATATAATAGTGAAGCTAATTATCATATTTATGTTCTCATCTTATGCTTTCCAGATTAATAAACCATATCTTCCTTTAGCTTCTGGTGAATTCTCAACTAAAGATGCTATGGCCTTCACTTTATCAGCTACCATACTGGTATTTATCTTATAAGGAAGCTTGTGATATTTGAATGCTTTTATATGTATTTCTTTTAGTTTCATTTACTTTTAAAATTTTCATTTCTTTTTTCTCCCCCTGCAGAGCTTTAGCTTGGCAATAATATTTAAATCTCCACCACTTATTTGGGCTGCAGTTATTAGCTTTCTTGGAGGATCTGCGTACTCTATCAATGTATATACTCTACAATCTTTTTAACTTTTAGTTTTTTCCCCCTTTTTTGTTAAAGAAAATCTCTATTAAATAGTGAGAAGCAATGTTTCATTTATATGAAATTGATGAAGCCAATGACATAATTCTCTTTAGTCCAGAAAAAGGGTGGAATCAGGTACAAATGGTGTCATATTTGAATTTAGCATGTAATTGATTTTGCTGAATTTCTTGTTCTTTACAGCTTCCTTTTCTTAGATGGAAGAGATATCCTTCAATTTATATACCAAGTCAGGTGTTATGGTGTGCTCTAGGTTTTCAAGTCCCATGTTATATACATATCCAGGTATGAACATTTTATACATGATATATCAATTTTAACTAACTAGCCTTAATCAAGGTAGCTTAGTCCTTTGTAATCCTATTACAATGGACTTAATCCAACCAACAAATTAGGATATATCTTCAACTCTTGCGTCTC
This sequence comes from Hakea prostrata, assembly GCF_041222555.1. Taxonomy (NCBI): domain Eukaryota; kingdom Viridiplantae; phylum Streptophyta; class Magnoliopsida; order Proteales; family Proteaceae; genus Hakea; species Hakea prostrata. Next base: position 4,244,330 of record NC_142604.1, on the reverse strand, counting down.
CAAGCAAGTTTCTTATAAATATGATTATGACTTTTAACTACCAACTTGCAGAAGTATGTCTTTGGGAGACCAACCTTTATTACAAAGTCATTAATATTTCATATAACGATGATGTCTTTGCTTTGCATTCCCCAAATGATTTTAAAGGTAAATGCTCTATCATATTAGTTTAAGCGTGAATTTTATTATCTTTTTTCTTTATGTCATGTACCCATTGTTGGACAACTCATTGTCATATGATATGGAATGTTTACAGTGTTCAATTATCATGAAAATTCTTTGGTGGCCATCTTTTATCTCTTACTATAATATACTTGTAGCAACTAACAGGACATTTCAGATACGGATGGAGATAGAACAAATGGCATAAGAACCATCAGTACTCTACTTGGTGAAGAAAGAGTTAGTCAAAGATCTCTCCCTTTGTCATTATTATAAGTTTTATCATATCTGCAGATTGATGGATGTTACCAGCATTTTATCCTTGAAGTGGTCAGTATGTCTTTCTCTTATTGCAAGTGTGTTTAATGGAGCAGGCATTTGCTATAGCTATTAAGATCGTTTTAGCAGAACTGTTTCTTGCTACAGTAGTGGGGGCTTCATCATCACTTTGGTTTGGGAAGTTTATAACAGTAAGTTTGTTTTTGGCTTTAATTTGACTTTCATCTATTTGCTAACACTAACTGTATTCAAAGAATTAAATTTGTCTGGTATGATAGTTTCTTCTTCTTCTTTCTATTATACGACTTCTTTGCAATATTAGGTATTTGGCAACCTTGGAATTGCTTTTGCACTTTGGAATCGTTCTCGATATACTGATCCCACTAATTCATCCTCAGCTCTTTCTTTTTATATGTTCTTTTATAAGGTATGTGAGTTGTCTTTAGAAACCTTTTCAATAAGAAGATAGGAACAGATAACCAGGATATATTTATATGCAAATTACCATTGTGATGTGATTTTCTGTTTTGCAGGCATTATCTATTGAACAATTCCTCATTCACTTGGTACGTTGAGAATTAGAAGGATAACAAATGGTTACAAGAGCAAGTGAAGACACTTCATTAAAGGATCTCCAAATCCAATAATACCAATACTATCTATTTTTGAATAGAAAACTGCCTCTATTACAGCAGCTTCATTGTATTTTGTATTTAAATCGCTCAGTACTAGTCATTACAGACTTAAAAAAGCATGGATTAAGATTAAATTTAGTGATCAAAGGAAGTAATTATGAGGGAAGGAAAAAATATTGATGCTTCCCTCCTGTTAGAGCCCGAATTTTGGGTCGGGCTATTACTTGCAATTTCACTTGGTGTGGCTATCTCCAAGTTTATTCATACTGTTTAGTAACAGTTAATTCTCTTATAGGATTGAATACATCCATTGGTTGGATGTGTAGGAGTTTGGTTGAGGAGATTTGATACTTGTTTTTCATTTTCATATTGTTTATTTTCAGTTCATTTCCTATATCAAACAATATTTTTGCTGATTTTTTAGATGGGGTGCCAGAAGTTTGAATCTTACTAGGTCTTGATGGGGAGTTCTATCAGTTTTTAGTGTAACCCCTTCTTTGATGTTCTCGAGGCCGGTGAGTCTGGATTGTGTCATTTGAATATATGACAGGAATTTATTATAACTCCCCCCTCCCACCTCCCAAAAAAAAACCCAATTCAATTATTTTTACTAACTCCCTTCCTGAATCCAAAAAGTGAAGAGACTTATATTCTTAATTTAATCTCAAATAAGATGTTTTATTAATCATAATAATATTAAGTTCTATTTCATAAAATTTATTAAAGAGATTTTTATATGTGGGTCCTCAAAAATGTTGTCTCCCTATTGCTATTCCTAAGTCTATCTCTAACTCTAACATCAGAAATGTTGTCTCCCTTATATTGCTATTTGAATGCGCATCATTGTACTTAGTATGAGATGTGGGACCCTGTTCAGCTTCGCTTTGATCCTCTTCATTCTTGGCCAGCAAAGGCGTGCGTATCAATCATATACAATTGTGGAACGTTTCAGCAAGACCTAGATAAAGAGATACATATGCTCCCTCTGTAAAAAATTTGCAAATACTTTAGAAGACCTAGAGATATAATTAAAAAACACCCAACAGAAATCTAAAGAAATCCTCAAAATATTTGAAACTAGACTAAGACAAATTCAGTCTAAAGATGAAGGAAGACCCCATAAGGAGAGAATGGCGGGGTAAAAGTATATAATCTCTTGTAAATTCTACCCATAACCATAAGGAGGGAGGTTCCTTCCATAGTCAGTATGCAAGCATGTAGAAGTAGCATTGTATGCTACATAAGCATAATTTAAAAGCTGACTGTTATCTCTGCTTGTCTAGATCTTGCTTTTGGATAGTGGGTTTGATGTGGTGTGGTGTATGTAGTGTGTACCGTTGGTTAAATGTTACGTGAATTTCATTAAGTTTCAGCAACTCAAAATACCATGTGCACATAATTTGAATCACCTCCCTATCAAGTTCGGATCGCAACCGCAGCACGCCCGAAAACACTTTTGAAACCAAAAACTTGTCCGGCCCCATTTCCCGCGGGAGTGCCGTCTCCCTATCAGGTAGAACCATGTCTCCCTTGACATTTTTGAACCACACATTAGGGGGTTGGGATCCACATGGGACCCACTGAGATTTTCATCTTAAACTTTTTTTTATAACAATCTTAATTTTTTTCCTCTGGGGCACATTGTTCTGTCTCGGGAGGTAATCTAGATTTACATGCATATATAATTAACTTAAGAGAACCGAGCCACGCTGTGAACGATTGAGGTTTAATAAAATCAACGTGGCGTGCATCCAACACCACAAGTGTCACCACGTCAGATGCACTACCAAGTTAGCATCCGGCGGTTCAGAAAAGCGGTGGTGAGTTCGGGGGACACACCGCCTTATTCTAGTTAGGTACGTCGTACATAAAGGCTTCTCTATTGGGTCCGAAAGGCGGGAAACTATTCAATCCGTTTCATTTGTTATTTCGATTTGGTGATTCTGCTTTGCTGATCTGAATCATTGTTTTGTGTTACCCTGCGGCGTTGAACTGATGTTGAGGTTAACGAATTCTGTTGAATGCTGAGGTGAGCTTCTGAAACGATGTCTTTTTTATTTTTCCTGTACTTTGTTGTTGTTTGCGTGAATTCCTGTGGAGATGATTAAAAAAAAAGGACTTACACTCTGTTCAGAACGACCTAGCAGACTTACAATCTGTTCAGAACGACCTGACAATCATACTGGGATGATTTAGTTTTATCTTTTAGTTTTGATATCATCTTCGTAGTTATCTAGCCCTAGATCGTAGTAAATAGTCTCTGGTAGCATTCGAACTTGAACTGTGCAGTTTCTCTTGTGATGCGCATGAATTCAAACTTCAGTTTTCGTGCCTACCAGGTGAAAATTCGAAAACGAACATTTCTCGTGTCTCACTTTCATCCGAGTGGATCTAATTTGCTGAAACGAGGACTTGTATTTTCACCCAAAGCATAAGACTAGGATGTACTGTACTAACTTGTTCCAGTGATGCTACTAGTCAGTAGACACTCACGAGTGCTTGGTATTTAGTGTACCTAACTTCATAACAAGAATTTTAGCTGGGTACCTCTTCAAGACTCGGGAGCAGCTTATTTTAAATTTTAGCTTATAACCCCAGAAACACTCGCCAAATCGAACCCCTAACCGCCTCCACATTAAAGACAAACAGTTGACTAACTTGAATTTGGTCGATTCAATGGAGTAACATGATTCAAAGTTAATACACCCAATCGGATGCAAACACAGGAAACTTAGTTAGTTGATGATGCGTCCAAATCTGATTGAACTGCCCAAGTATTGAGATTCAACTTGCAAACACAGAGGATGAGCATAGGCCGACCTTGGGTGGTTGGGAAGCCGCTTTTGATGACATGCTGGTCAGTTGCAAAGCCTCAAAATAAGAGTGATAAAATTCAATTACCTGAGGAGAGAGAGGGTTTTGATATTTATAGTGTTCACCTGGTTGGCACTGATTGTCGGATGGAGTGGCTTGCTTTGTTGTGGATTGTTGGGTCCGGGTTTGGAGTTTGATTCCTTATCAGTCTTTGAATCCTATATCCACCCCTAATAAGGGAACTTTCCTTGGTCCTCCCAATCCCGACTGTCGCGAGATAGGGATCCCATGTCCATTATCCCGAGCTTCTCTCCTTGGTGGCATCTTCACTTTCTTTAGGAATCCTTATTGTGTACTCCTTGATTGGTTCAGCGGTTTCCTGACCAAGTACAGTCAAAACAACGGCTGTCTTTTATTTGAGTTGTGGGTAACCCGTTTGATTAACCTAGTTGAACTGGTGTACCAGATCGACCATAACAGGTGAGATTGGGGTTTAGGAGTGGGAGTTGAAGGGTGTTTGCTTGCATCTAAAAGTGCTACGCAAGTGCACGTGTCGCAATCAAGTAATAAAGAGTAAGTAAAGTATCGATCCCACAGAGAATATTATCCTTGAATTTCAATGTAAAAGGGACACTAAATTAAGATAAGATTGACAAAATTACTTGGAGTAACAAACTAATTAAAAGAAAGACAGATGAATTAAACAAGAGAACTTAAATAAAAAGAAAGCACATAATAACAAAAACTTCAATTAGCGGTATGGATGCTGGGAATTAGTTTCCCCTCTCTTGAATTTGGACTGTGAATGCTACAACAAAGTTGCATTGCAAGGCATATCAGAGAGCCTGGAACAAAATTATACATGAGTATCTTTCGATCCACAAAACTTCAATTAGCGGTATGGATGTTGGGAATCAATTTGTTGGGAATCAGTTTCCCCTCTCTTGAATTTGGGCTATAAATGCTACAGCAAAGTCGCATTGCAAGGCATATTAGAGAGCCTGGAGCAAAATTATACATGAGTACCTTTCGATCCACTTATGCATTAACATCCTAGTTTAAAACCATAGTATTCCCGTGGGGGAATTGAACTCAGGATGCGAGTTACGCCTAGGTTCCAATGGTGGTTATGTGAGGCAGGTGAATATCCCTATCCGACCCGCTAATTAACTAAACCCACGTGAAGAACAAGCTAACACACGTTGTGCAACATTGGTCTAGCTCCAATTAACTTTCCAACAAATTAAAACCACAATATTCACTCAGAGATAACCAATCAATAAATGAAATTAATCAAAACATATATGTTGAACACACTAATAATGAACTATGCTACAGCAAAGTCACAATAAGCTAATAGCAAATTGAACAATCTAGCTCAAATCACAGGTTCGGGTACTCCTCTATCAGCCCAACATTACAAAGAAACTAGTTCATACTAAAGGTAAAAAATAGAGAAATAAATATAGAAATTGATGGAGTTCTACTAAAATATAAAGAGATAGGAAATATAAAACCCAATAGAGAGCTTGAAGAATGCTTCCACAATGCTCCAGCTCCCTATATCCAGCAGCTCCTCCTCTTGGCCAAAGTCCCTTGTCTTTGTCCTCCCTTTTTGGTGCCCCCCTTTCTCAATTACCACATTTCTTCCCTTAAGTGATCAAGTAAAAGTGGGTTGTAGGATTGGAACCTTTTCTGTTGAGATCTATTGCTAAGATCCTTCATGTAATGACAAGAGGAATATCTAATCAGCTAGCCTTTTTTTGGTGATTTCATATGGTGATGTCGCGTGTGTCCTTTGATCATCCCATCTGGAAAAATTATGTTGCAGCATCTTTACAGCAAACTAAGTAGCCTTATTCTGTGTTCCTCTCCTATGATTCATGTCATTTCTTCAACATTATAACTCTCCTCCTACAATGCCTAGAAAATTAGGGTTAATCAATTTCATCCTTTAATTGAAGGAAAATTCATGCAAAAGTAGTATAAAAGACCTTTGCAAGACTTAAAACACTAAAACTCTCTAAACTACTACTAAGTGAGAATTCTCACTAAAACTAAGAGAAATCACTCTTAAATCAAGCTATCTTAAGTATAAAAACCCTAGAATTAACTCTATTTCATAGAGTTATCAAAGGGGTTTTGGATGAATACAAAAGCTACAGAGGCACTTGAACCATCAAATTCCAATATTATTAATTTCATATTTTCTATTGTAAATAATTGATTGAGGAGAATTTCTTTGGTATCATTTAGAATTAATTGCAAAATTTTCTCCATGTCTTGGACTCTTGGGTGAGCAGAGAGAGAAAGTCTAAAAAAGGGGATATCTACCTTTCTTTGACGGATTGAGATTGCACTGGTGGTTCTACTTGATTGAATTTGCTCTCATTTTGTCATCATCCTCATTTGGGCACATGATGCTTTGCAGAATATGAGTGTGTTTAGCTTGTAGCTTTGTGGAGATGGAATTCTGAGCCCTCTGCTCCAACTGGCTGCAAGTGAAAAATTTGCTAAATATTGATCCTGGACCTTCATTTCTCTCATATCTCTATCTTAGTTTCTAAGAAACCACCTTGCAGTGAGAGAATGGTAATACAACGAGTGATTTATTGTGTTGTGATATCTATAAAGGGTGATTATCTGAGGGAATATTATAGTGTATAAAGAGTTGAATATCTGAGGGAGCTTCTTTATGCTATGATTACTGATATTATATGAACAGGTTTTTAGATTCCAAAATGGTGGAGGTACTTTTATATTTTTTTTTTAGTACAAAGGCGCATTACTTTTATATTATGATATCTAAACATTAACCTCACTCCCGCCATTCTCTTATTTTATTTGATTGCAAACACTGTTCCTCTGTAATGTTTGCATGGAATGGATTATCTTTTATCAGAAGTCTATTTGATTTTTCTTGCAGGAACTTCAGTTATATAACATTTGAACGCATCACCACTTTCAATTGTCTTTTACTTTAAGCAGGTGACATGTTGTCAGTTTCATCATCAATATTCTTGTTAATTTGATTCATGTATTTTAATTTCTTCTAAAGCAAAGGTTTGAAGTAAATGCCTCCAAGTGGTGGCAGAACTGATGCCTTCTAGGATGAGGATGCTTATGAACGTATATTTGCAGGTGTAGCATATGGATGCTGGTTCTCCATCTGGAGAAAACATTAATATGAGGAAAAGTTCAAGCCCCATTAAAAGTACACCGGAAGGAAACCGTCAACTTTGCTCTGAACAATTACAAAGTGAAAATAGACCAGAAGAAAGCCATCAACTTGGCCCGCAAGATGTACAAAGTGAGTGTACACCAAAGGAAAGCCATCAACCTGACTCTGGACATATTCAAAGTGTTTCTGTTGAAACTACAATGGTTCCAAGATCTGATTCTGCTGATATTGAACTAGTGAAAACTTCAGCTAAGGATGCTGCAAAAAATTGTTCTAGGTCTTCAAGCAAGCTGACTAAAGCCTCCTCCGGATCTAGGAAAAGGGCATATATGTTAAGATGCTCAGTTAGTAGTGCAAGAGTTCTTAGGTCAAGGCCCAATGGAGCCTCCAAAGCTCCTGTTCATTCTGTTGCCGCAGACAGGTCCATTAATGTTGCTTCTATGAGGAAGAAGAAAGGAAAGAAGGAAAAAGAAAATAGAAAATCGAATGAAGAATTCTCAAGATTTAGGAAACGCATAAGATACTTGTTGTCTCGAATGAGCTACGAGCAAAGCCTTATTGATGCTTATTCTGGTGAAGGTTGGAAAGGACAAAGGTTTGTATCTGGTTGTGGAACATCTATTTTTAACCGTAATATTTTGGGTATTGTGAGAATGTCTTAATTACTTTTCTGAGATTACTGTCCAGACAAAGCATTTGCCTATGTGGTAATGTTCTTTGATTGAAGTTATTTCTTGTATGAGTGTGTGCATACTTATTCACAACCTTGTTTCACCAAAAACGTTGTTGCTCTCAAAATCATATATGCATGTGAGTGAAATGGTGAGAGAAAGAAAATCTTGTCCTGATGTTTTTGTTTAATTTTCAATTGATTCCTTGTATTTGTGCTGTCTCATGGTTTCTTTAATCATTTTGAACCAACATTTAAAGACGTGGAGGTCTTTTCAAGCCTTATAATTGTGCCTTATAATTGTTTCTTACTAATATTCATTTGATATTTTCTGCTTGTAATACTTTAAAATGTAGTTGCATTAATTCTTTTGAGTCATCCCTTTGGGTTTGTTAATATCGAACAGCCCATAGAGGCCCTCTGTGATTTAGTGAATGCCTGAGCATTGCTTTTAGCAAATTTCTTATCCCACTGTGAGGATGACCAAGTGCCAAATCTCTTATCTCTTCTCTTCTTATCCCAATGGGTTCCCTTGGGTTGCTTCTATATTGTAATTAATGCAACTGCTGTGAAGATCCTGAAGGTTGCAATGGTTCTCCAATACCCCTAGCTGCTGCCACTTTTGCAGGTTAAACCCAAAAAAAAAAAAAGTACCACTCACACCCTGTGGGTTCACTACCACGCAGGGTTTACCTCCAACTTCAAGGCTGTGTAACTCCTTATTCTTCCTCCAGAAGTCGCTGAATTAGAAGCCCAATACCTGCAACTGGACCTCCACTCGATCCAAATTTGAGCCCAAGTTGGTGACGGTTCAACCTGCGGTGCTTAAATTTCTAACTTAAGTCTTGCCTCCATATCTCCCAACTTAATCATGATAATTAAGTGAGAAGTTCAACCATGATTCTCCTCCACACAAGCACCATCTGCGCTTCAAGCAGAGTTTGATACCATCAATTTGGCTGGTTTCGATTTTCACACACTTCTACACTTTCTAATTTTATGACCTGTTGGATACTTGTGTTCCGACCATTCAAACCAACTTGTATAATAACCCAACCCTTGACTTATTCCTGAAAAGCCTGTCTTTTGGATGGACCTACATCAAAGATATCACGTTAAGGCATTTGGGACTTATCATACACAAAGAAGGTGGCAAAGATGACGTTTCACAAAGAATTAAATGGGCTGGATGAACCGGAGGAGTGTGATTGAAGTGTTGTGTGAACATTCACATTCCTTCATAGCTAAAAGGAAAGTTATAGGGGTTTGTGTCACCTGCTATGATGTATGGGGCAGAATTTTGGGCAGTTAAGAAGTGTCGTACAGTGAAGCTGTATGTTGCAGAGATGGGGATGTTAAGATGAATGTGTGGCAAAGGTAAGAAAAATAAGGTGAGGAATACACATATTAGAGCTGATTGTGGGAGTTTTCCTAATTAGCGACAATTTCCAAGAATGTCGCCCAAGGTGGTTTAGCCATGTGCAGTGGAGGCTTCAGGATGTCACTGTAAGGAGAAGTAATCTGAATCCTATTGAAGGAGATAAATAATCAGGAGCAGGCTAAAATGACCATAAATATGATACAAAACCACCACCATTTTGGGCTTATTTTTCTTAGGATGAACCCAAGGTTGGGTATATAGGTTATGGGGCTCTTATCTCATGGGGTTAACTTGTAATTGGCCATTTCAAAGAACCTAAAGAATGGGTAATTAAGTTGAGAAACAAAATATTTTTGAAGGTTTTTTGCTTCAGTTCTAGTGAATCAGTTGATCTAGTGGTTCAATTTAAGTTCGCATGTGACTAGAAAACGAACTGGTAGTGTTTGAAGTCTATGTTGGTTCCTGGTCAATAAAGTTAGCTAATAGGTTAAGGATTGGGCTATGTCTTTTTTGAGCCTTTTGTATAAAGTTGTAATAGGGTAATTAACTGAACATGAATTTGTTTATTGAAATTGTTTTTACTAGCTGTTGCTGCCACGTCCTTTGTGAAAGATCGTTTGCCTAATGCTTCAAGTCTAGATTATGTCATTTCTTGGTGTTTAAAATCCAAGTTACCGTAGGGACTGTGGAATCAGTAGACTCCTATTCGAGAAGCCTCCCATTCAATGCGGTGGAAGACTCATCTTCTGGGAGAAAGGTTCAGTTATTGCCCATTCGAAGCTGCTGTCATTAAAGGACTGCAACTACAGTGAGTTAAATTTGGAAGTTCTGAGTTTTGAACATTTATCTCTCCCCTGCAGAAGCACTCAAGCAAGGTGTTTTTTGAGAATATTCTGCCCAGCTCAATCCGTTGGGTCTTTCATCCCCTTTGAACCATCCCTTCTAACAAAACCAATTAGATCTGGTTAGCAATCTGATAAGCTGAAACCCTAGAGTTTCACCTTACCAGATTTGTTGGGAAGATGGAAGACCTAATTTTCAAATCTCAATAACACAACCATCAGCTGCGTCCAATATTTGGGTCAAACAACCCTTTCCCTTTCCCCTACAGTCAATCCAAGCCCCCTGCACTAATTTTTGCTAGAAACCCTATATCCTCCATTAGAAAACTATAATCCTAATTTTCCAATTTTTGAGTTTGGTTCTTATTTGATCTTTAGTAAAACTGGCTCCAGTTGTTCTCTTATCAGTGTAGGACTATATCAAGGTGAGGTTGTGAAGAAGGATATGCATAGTTTGCAAAGTAAGATTTCAAAAAGAATTTGTCGGAGAGCAAGGATCCACATTGTCAGCACCATGTAGCTGAGATTTTTCTTGGCCTATTTGCTTTTCGCTTACTTCAATGTTTCATCTTCCATTTCTCAGTTTTCTTATCTTATTTTTTCATTCTTTTCAGTTTCCATCCCCTAGGTAAGGACCTTAGTTCCATACTTCATTTTGAAAGGACCCAATCGCTGACCCCATTTAGTCCTTGATAAGGCTGTGTGGTTGTCATTGTTGCTACTTCTTTACTACCTATCAAATCTTGGAGAAAAACTTGAATGGTCCATGTCCATCCTAATGTTCTATGACTGGGTTTGGGTTGGAAAATTTTATGGTGGTCAATCCATTGATTTACCATGGAAAATAAATTTCTGCATTACCGGGAAGGTGGCCAAGACCTGGACCCATATTTGAAACATTTCTGACCCCTTAGCTTTTCTATTCATTTTTGCTGTTGGTGGTAGAAACTGGGATGTCTCTGTTTACTTGGGCACCGTTAGAATTTCTGACCTGTACTTACTCTTTGTCTACATCTCCTTGTGAATTGCATGCTTCCAAGTGTTTATATAACTACTGTTATAAAACTGCAGTCTGGAAAAAATTAAGCCAGAGAAAGAGCTCCTGCGTGCCTCTACCGAAATTTTACGTTGCAAGCAGGAAATACGCAGTTTATTTCAACATATTGATTCATCGTGTGCTGATGGAAGACTTCAGGAATCCTTATTCGATTCAAATGGACAAATCTACAGTGAGGATGTAAGCCAAGTCCTTGACCTCATAAGCTTTGTTTTGTCATCTTCAAATTTTGTTGTGTATTGTTTACTGTTTCATTTCATTTCATATGATAGTGGATGAGCAGTACTATGAAATAGTGAATGATTAGCTATAAATCCATCTTATGGCAGATATTCTGTGCCAAATGTGGGTCCAAAGACGTGACTACCGCAAATGATATTATACTCTGTGATGGAATGTGTTACCGTGGGTTTCATCAGATGTGTTTGGACCCTCCACTGTTAAAAGATGAAAGTAATTTTCAAACAGCTCAAGCAATAAGTCGTTCCTTTGAATTAGTGGTTAGTTTAATAACATGTTTCTAGTTTATGCTGTGTTGGGTTTTGTCATGCAGTTCCTGGAGATGATGGTTGGTTGTGCCCTGGATGTGATTGCAAAGTAGATTGCATCGACTTTCTTAATGAATCCTTAGGAACGGATCTCTCTGTTACTGATCACTGGGAGGTTAGTTGGGAATTGTGTGGTTTCTTTTTATTCAATATTTTCACAAAATTCTTCGAACCTTTCCATCCTAGGGTGTTTCGTTTATTCTATGTGCAGAAGGTTTTTCCCGAGGCAGCTTCTCCCATGAGTAGAGGTAAGCAAGATGGTGATTTAGGGCTGCCATCAGATGACTCTGAAGATGATGACTACAGCCCTGATGGTCCACAGGATGATAGGAAAGCCCAGACAGAAGACTCAAGTTTTGAGGAATCTGGCTTCACTTCTCCATCTGAGGACTCTGAGGCTTCAGCCAATGATGACCTTTATGCAGGACTTCTTTCTGATGATGCGGAAGATGATGATTATGATCCTAATGCTCTAGATCAAGATGAAGTTGTTAAGAAGGAATCATCAAGTTCTGATTTTACTTCTGACTCTGAGGATTTCAGTGCCTTAGATGAAGATAGCATGCCTTTTGGTGTTGTTAAAGTTCCTGAATCATTGGCAGTGGATGATGCCAAATTCATCAGAGATTCAGGTGAGAGATCCACTAGAAAGAAAAACAAATCATTAAATTCTGAGCTTCGCTCCCTTTTGGATGTGGATCGAAAGGCCACACCTGTATCAAGGAAAAGGAATGTTGAGAGGTTGGATTACAAGAAGCTGCATGATGTAAGTTCTTATAGCTTCCTTTCTCTCTTTCATGCTTAATGTGGCATGGTGAGCACTTGAATGTTTATCTCATCAGGCAGATGAAATGGAAAACAGGAAGAAGAAAAAATAAAAAAAATTTAATGTCTCTTTTAACTTTTCTTAGGGTATGAATAGATTCCATATCTGATTCATCTTAATCAATACAGACATATCTGACACCTTGACATAGTATGGCTTTCAACTTGGATCTGTTCTGGTTGATTAACTGGTTAGAAAACATAAATTCCTGATGACGGGACCTATTGACATATTTCAATTGAAACGTTGGAAGAATTTAGTTGCTTCTAGTCATGTTCTGGTGAAATGATGGAAGTGTTCCAATCAAAACTTTTAAACCAAGAAATTTTGGATGGAAAAATTTTGTTTGAAACTTCGTACTAAAAAGGCTCATTTTGACCTTAAAAGTGTTTCGGCTCATTTTGACCTTAAAAGTGTTTCGAGAACTTTCTTCACCTTGACACCGGGGGTTTCTTTCCTTCAACATAGAGATGACACAGCTATTGAACCTCAGTTCTGAGAGGGTTCATGGGATGTTCCGTTATCAGTTCCACCTTTTTTGCATAAACCAACTTTGTTGTGCTCAGAAGGGCATTTGTGTTATACCTGCATTATGGTTGGTATGCCTTCTGTCTTGTATCATTTTTTAAATTCCTGCATCAACCTATCCTCTTAATAAAATATAATTTTTTGATTAACTGCATCTTTTTTGGGGGCTAAAAATAAAATAAAATATGGAAATGTTACTTCTGTTGGTTTTTTTCATCATTTATGTCTTAATTGTTTGTCATTCCCCCCTGATTTATGAAGGAAACATACAGAAATGTTACTTCTGATTCAAGTGATGATGAAGATTGGATTGAGGGACGTGCATTAAGAAAAGGGAGGAGTACTTCTTTGGTGAATAGTACTATGTCACCAAAAGGAATTTTTTTAACCACTATGAACGAGACAAATGAAGGAACAAATAAAGATATGCAAAGCATGACAGAGACTGAAAGAACCCCTGAGAGAAAAACTCACCAAAGGATTGATCTTGGAGGTACAAACAAATTTGAGCTCTGTAAGCAAAAAGATGGTTCAGAATCTTGCTCTTCTGAGAAGTTTGTCACTGCATCAGCATCAAGAAGTCTTGGAAAAGCTGCAACTGAGGTAAGTATCTTTTTTTGAAAACCCCCTTCTATTTTTCCTTCACAAGAAAGTATACCATTGCAGATGATGACTTCCTTTTGATGCATGTGTTATTATTTGTCTCTTCTATTAATTAGGTAACTGTGCCGGGACAAGACATGTTCATCCGATCACATTGCTTAATTTTGTTCTTGCCTATAGTGGTGAACTATTTGATTACTTGTTTATGGTGGCTTTTAAAAAGTGGTCTTGGGAAAACATGTTTCAGCTGTCGAGTCATTTGTTGAATTGGTGCTTGACCTAGCTACCAAGTTGATTTGGTTTTGACCCTTGCTTTTGTAAGAAAGAGAGAACCATTATAGTATGGTTAAGGAAGCTTGAGACTTGGTTATGCTCTGATTGCAGATATAAACCACTCTCATGAAAACAGCAGGACTCTATGATGATTGTCTAATTCATGCGTTAAAATTTTGTTAGGTTTTGGCTTTTATACTATGACTATAAATGATTTTCATATATCTTTAATTTCTTCATTTATTTTTTTTCAATGACATCCTTCTATCTAAATGATTTACTGTGACATCACCCTAGCCTTGTTCGGTGTTGTTTTCAACTTTAGTTTGCTCTTCTCTGGAGTTATCTTATCCCTGGCCATATTTTGAATGAACCCTGGCTAGCTAGCATAGGGTGGGTAAGGTGAATCATATTTTTCTTCTTTGCGAGTGTTTGTCGACTTATACTTTGGTTTAAGGAGTTTCAGCGAATCCTCTCATGTTCTACTCCTTTTCCATTTGAAAATTTTGTAATGCAGAGGCTAGCTGAATCACTGAGGGAAAATCAGTATCCTGATCGATCAACAAAAGAAAAATTGGTGAAAGATCTGGGACTCACGCTTCGACAGGTCTGTAGTCCTCTATTTCCGTTTTTAGTTGCAAGTCAGTTGCTCTAATGTCTAATCATGATTTTGTGGCTTTTTAGGTTAGCAAATGGTTTGAGAATGCACGTAGAAGCTTGCGCTTATCAGCAAATGTTGGAGTCTGCAAAGCTGAAACCAATCCCCTGAATAAGGAGAGCAGTCTGACAAGTTTAGAGCCTGAACCTGACAAAGATGCTGCAAATGTTGGTGGAGAGGGAAGATTAAGTAAATCAGGTTCTGCTGAGATCATTGGCACAGAATGTTGCAGTAAGAATGATGGGAGGATATCTGCGACTGAGGAAAGCAGTCAAAGCAAGTCAGCTACACCAAATTACAGGAAGAGGAATTGGAATGATGATGATGAAGAATTAGATTTGACGAGTAATATGGGAAGACCAAACAGTACTCAAACATGAAGGTGGTCTAGGCTTCTGGGATCCACTCATGAATAACGGAGCTCTTCTTTGTATAGTGGCATGCAGATTACTGAGTGAGCCAGATTCAGATTGGGCCCAGTTCATGAAAAGTATTTACCTCCCATCAGTTCCCTTTTTGGAGGCAAAATGGGGCAAATCCCCATCTTGGGCTTGGAGAAGCAGAGAAGCACATTCGAAGGGGGGAGGTCGTCAAGAAAAGGCTGTTGCGGCATATAGAAAAGGTTAACCAGATAAACATATGGGAGGATCCATGGGTCCCTTCTCTGGAGGGTTTTAAAATCCTCTTCAAAAGAGCCAAGGCTGTGACCTACATGTGGTGGAAGATCTCATCCATGGCGACTCCAGAACGTGGAAAGTGGAGAGCATTAAGCGATGGTTCTCTAAGGAAGAAGCAGACGTAATACTCAAAATCCACCTCTCTTTGGTTCGACGAGATTACCCCATGGCGTGGGGGGAGCAAAGATGGCAACTTCTCAGCGAAGGCCTCTTTTCAATTATAAGAGAGAATGCTGGAAAAAAAAGAGAAGGAAGTTCCATCAACTTCAAGGGGACACACTTGGGACAAAATGTGCGAGAAGATTGGGAAGCAGTGCGGAATTTTCTACCCTACAAATATCAATTGTTTCTTGTGGAGAGCTTGCGATGATAGTGGGCAAAGGGGCTTAGCTTGAGGGGTGTAAAGGTGGATTCCAAATGCAGGTAGTATGGGGAAGCAGAAGACGTCACTCATTATACTTCATTGCCAGTTGGCTTGGCAGGTATGGTTTGTTTTTGCATTGTCATCGAGGAGCTCATCTGTGGAAGATCTTACATGGCCAAATGGGTTGGGGGTTGGAAATTTCTCTGTTAAGGGAGTGGAGTAGACGCCTAATTTTCTTTGTAGCTTTGAAATTATGGAAGGCTAGGAATGATCGGGTGAGAGGATGTTGAAGATGGGGGGCTGATGGGGTGATCAGGAGGCCTCAGGTGCACATGTTGAATTCTGGAACATTAGGTGAAAAAACTCTCAGAACAGGGGTACTGGGATTACTAGGCAAGGGACTCATAATGGCCAGTGGACTCCGCCACTTGATCCCTTTATCAAGCGTACTGTGGATACTGCATGGAAAGAGAAGTAATTGATGGAATAAGGATTATTGTAAGGGGCAGCGGAGGAAAACTAGTGCTTGCCAAGTCTCTTCCTATACCTTTCCAATCAGTGATGGAAGGAGATGCTTTGGCTGTAAGGGAAGGATTACTGGAGGCATTTAGTAATTGAAATGAACTGGTGGATGTTGAATCTGGCAACCAACCATTAAGAAGGTCCTCCAAGGCATTTCTGATGTTTGTCCTTTCACAGTGAACCTAATTGTGAAAGATATCCAGTTTTTGGCGTCCAACGTTGGAATATTTTGAGATTTCCTATCTACCTAGGAGTGTTAATGCTGTAGCAGGTCCCTTTGCTCAGAAGGCCCTTTTGGTCTACTAAAGTTATGCTTGTCCATTGATCTTGCTTGCTCTGGACAAATAAATTTCTTACCAAAAGAAGAAAAAAAAAAAAAAGCCATGGTTTGCCTCAGCAGGAGTGTCTGAGCATGAGGTGAGTATGCATCAAATCCGTGCACAGCCTCCTCTATTACTAAATAGAAAGCCACTCAGTTTTGCAGGCCTCTGCAACATCTTACCCATGGGGAGTCGAATTGGTCTTTCTGTTAACCCTTTTTAGAGCGCATCAGTTTTCAGGAGTTGCTCCCATAAGTGATAAGCATAGAGAAAGTCGTTTGAGGTGGCACGAGGTACATTCAACGGAGACCTATAAATGCTCATGTTCGGAGAAGTGATATAATCCATATTGAAGGAACTAGAAGAGCTAGGGGTAGACCTAAGATAACCTTAGGAGAAGTGGTGAGAAAGGATATGCATAGTTTAGGCCTTGTATCTAGCATGGCCTCGAACAGAACTGATTGGAGGGCAAGAATCCATGTAGCCGACCCCATTTAGTTGGGACAAGGCTTGTTGTTGTTGTTGTTTCCTGCTGCTTTGATGAATTTACAAATAGCGAGAACCAACTATAAGATTTTGATCGATTAGACAATAAATGCCATTACTTGGTGCGTGTGGGCAGAGGATCTTTGTTGCTGACGGTTGACAACACCAGGAAAATATATCTCGTATTTGATTATCAGACAGTGCCGACTTGGGCAGTGACTTTGCATGATAGCATGAGAAGGTAACAGGCCAAGATGCGGATAAAGAAAAATAGATATTTCCTACTGTTTTCTGGAATATTCTGTTTGGTCGCTTTTATTGTAGAGCAAATTATATATAGATTTCTTGGGTTTGAAATCATGAAAAAGAAAATGAGTATGAAGAACAATGGAGGAGATATTTCCACCAGTGGAATTCCACACTTTCAAGAGCACCCTTGACATTCCAGAGCTTCCTGGCGAAGTCAATGGAATGGAATCTGCGTATCCTGGCTATCCTCCCAAGTCCCATGCTTCATGGACAACGGTAGGAAGTCATGATCAGAGCATAACATGTATCAACGAACTTGGGATGGTTCATGATCAGAACAATGGTCAAAAAAAACTGCGGCATAAAAAAAGACATTAGAGGATGGTCAGAAAAAACAGGGGCATCAAAAAAGACAATAGAGGAATTAAGCCAACTATCCAACCCATTGCCTCTCTGCTTTACATGAGCAAAATGCACCACAATAAAATCTTCACCTTGGCCCTGATAACCCTGGGAACTAGTTTCAGGATGGGTTTCAAGTTTTCTGGGATTTGTGTGTCTTCCTCTGGTCCAACACATCACATTGCTAGAGGGACATCTTACATTGGGATTTTGGCATACAGGGTGTTTCCCAGAAGCAAAGGCTAGAGGGTTCCAGCAGGGAATGGACACAGCATCCCTCATTATCAATGGGGATGGAATACCCATCCCTCTTTGGACTGTTCTGAACTTCAGAACTGGTTTACAGGACAAATGATTGTCCGTGATTGTGGAACCTGATCTCTTAGAAGATATTTTAGGTTTGCAACTACTTCTCTTAATTGCTTTGATTTGAATTAAATTATTTTTCCATAAAGGGTCATTTAAAGGACTACTCAAAATGGGTTTTTGTAACCACAAACCACGTTTTATATCATTTCTTCCTTTATTTTTTTTAGTTTTGCACTCATCTATAATGGTTATTCTCATTTCTACTACTACATTGTATTTATCTATATGATACTTTTTAATAGTTTAACGTTCTACACCATATATCATAGTAGGTCTGGTCATAGATGGTCTTATTAACGTTAAGGAAATACATTAATTGTAAGATATAGTAAAATATAATTAATGACTATATTTTAAGTTTTTAACTGTTTAAGAGCTGCTATAACACATTGAAAGGTGTTAAAAGTACAAAATTTATTATTGATTTGATTTCACTCGCCTGTTTTTTGTCTCTTTCAACTTGACAAGCTTGCAGATCCCAAGGTCAATTTGAATGACTTCTACTTCAATTAAGGGAAGGACTGTTTACTATTCTTCTTGTAGACTTTACTGCACGACATTGATACCCGACTTAAGACCTTTTTATGTGAGAATTGAATGTGCTACACCATGCAGGCTTTTGCTCGTGTTCAACCTCACATCATTTAAAATTCCTGTGCTTCCCACATGCCCCAAACTATTTCAGAGGCAAAAACTTGCAGAAGAAATCCCAAAAGTTGAACTCCTCCAACTCCGCTGACTGAAACAGCCAAGGAACAAGTAGCCCATATGACATTTTTCATGGTGTAGGGAAACCCCATCCATATAAAGCTGATGAGATGGAAATTCAATCACCTGGTAGATTCATTTGTTGAACTACGGATTGGGTGAAATGTTCAATCAAGAATATTAGGAAATTTCCTAAAGCCCCAAAAAGGAAAGAAAGAACAGGTAGTGTGTGTGTGAGAGAGAGAGAGAGAGCTGAACCTTTAGTTTAATTAATTATAATAAAAACAAATAAACAGGTATATTAAGGCTATTTTTCTAGAGAGAAACTTAAGTTTAGCTTGTCGAACCTTTGGGGTAATGTAGCTTCTTGACTCTAGATTCGCCATCACTGTTGACCAACTGTCAGTTATCTAAATTTCTATATAGGTTAAACTTTTTCTCTTCTTGTGAAAGGAAACCTGGGGACAGAATTGTGCCCCTTTACAAGCTTTTACTGGAAGAAGTTGTCACTGCCTTGGGCAGTCTCATCCAACAATAGTAAGGCCAAGGAATATCTTCACCAGTGGTGTACAGATATTCGGTCCTGGAAAATGAACATGATAAGAAGAGACTTATGCAGTGAATCCCAAAACTGGTAGCTTTCAAGTAAGAGATCTTTATCTTGAAGAGAATTTACTAAAGTAAACTTGATTTGGATTCTGGAACATGTTCTGGTTGCTTCAACTCTGAACAATCTAAATTAGTGGAACCATACAATAATGAAATGCTTTTGGAAACTGTAAGAATTCAAGCGTGGTGGGTGGCCAGCAGTGCAGACTTGATTACATTATGGAGTCTTAAGAAAGTGAAGATATTCCTCTTCCAGTTTCATTATTTTCTCTTGGAAAGGGAACAAATAGGGATGCTCTTCTAATCTGGCTCGTTATGGGTGGACAATGTTTAGGTTCTACAAATTATGCTTTAACAATGTCATGAATGGTTGATCATAAATTTGTATTATCATTCATTTTGTGTCTCTAGAATGCAGCAGAACTCGAGGAAAACTAAAAAGAGCTATCAACATATGTTGGGGTGTAACTTTTCAGAACTGAAAGCATAATACACTTGATATTTACTAATACACAAGATGAAAACAGTTGATAATTCATTGTCTTGGAGAGCCCTCTTACGAGTGTTTTGATGCTTCAGTTTATCAGGTACGTTTTCAGATCATTGTGATTGAAGGTGGGTGATCTAGAGTCGAAGATTCAAGTCAAGCTTATGTAGCTCTGGAGGTTGCTTGGGCTGTTGGGGATCCACACGAAAGCTTCCCGGCCACATCGAATCTGTTGCCTCTTCAAGCATGAATTGTGACCATGCCATGAGGCCTTTGTTGGCATCATTAAACCGTGCCACCATCTTTGTTTCTTCCCTGCCTGTCTTGTGCACTTGTGAGTGGGGTCGAACACCTAGTGATCGAACCATTGGAGAACTGAGGTGCAGATTCATCATTGCCACTTCTCTCTGAGACTGGAACCTCCTTGCAGCTCCTCTCTCCCTCTTGTGTGCGTTCTGATGACCACCCAATGCTTGGGAACTGAAGAACTTTCTCATGCAGAAGTTGCAAGAGAAGACTCTGTTTGAAACTGGTTTTGATGGGAAGTGATCAGAGTCCTCTGTCACCTGGGGCTCATTTCTGCCTAGGCTCAAACTCAACCACTCCCCAAAGTTATCTTCCTCTTCAGCTCCATCATCTTCGGTATCATCATTCTGGTTTTCCAATATTTTAGTTGATTCTTCTTTGCTCTGAGTAATCATTCTCACCACAACCCTGAAATTGAAGAACCCAAGAAAGTTGAAGTAAAGCCTCTCCTGCAATGGTTGTGGCTTTGGGGAATAAATGGAGGAGGAGTTGTCATAAGGGATAGGAAGTGGCAAGTGGATATCTTTTTCGATAATTAAAGAAACTGATATTTTTTTCTATCCAACAGCCCCACCTATTGATTGTTTGGTAATTGGTATTCCAGGGACAATGCTTATATCATCTTTTACTATTTCTCATGGCAAAGGTTAGGATTCCTTCCTTCTCATCTTTTTCCTTTTGATCCAATTTCAAACCAACTTTATATGGTTCTCCTTTTAGTAACTGAAAATTCAGGGTTGACAGCCCAGCAACAATTCCATCACCAATCCTAGTCATTCTCTACTAATTCAAATTCACTGTATGCAAGTGATGGATGCTGTTACTGTCCTGTATCTAATACAAAAGTAGTTATAGACTCGCACAGTAACATGGTCAGATCTCAGATACATGCATGGTGTCAAAATTACAAAAGCTAATGGAGCTTTAAGTCCAGTACAGGTGGGCCACTCAAACCAGAGAAATTTGTCAGTGTTTGGCAATCTAGACTACAACTTATAATTTATTGCAGTGTCGCAAGTTTTGACACAATCTGAAAACAGAAAATTTTGACATAAAGTCTACTAGTTAAACAGAAAAAAATAGTGGATTTCCATAAAATTTTCTGTTTCAACAGTCATCACCTTTCTATTGGGTTATCAAATCTGGTTTATGAGATACAGATAGAGAAAGTTAATAGCCCTTCTGGAGATTTCGGAAAACTATTGAGTCAAAGATGAGGTTCTCTGAGGATATCAATTCTGGTTTACTGTTGCTAATGGTTTTTTTGGGGATGGTGGGGTTTACAGATCAGAACTTCAAATAATAATGATGATAAAAGGGGAGAGTAGATATGGTGGTGAGTTATTTAATTGCTTGAGGAGAAAAAATAAATATAGTATCTCTGTGGATGTGATCTTCATGTGGGCCTCCCTGTCTCTCCTGAAATAAGTAGTGGGCATTGGATCTATATATAGAAAGAGAAGTGAATAGAGACCACTTGCACTTATTCTGAGAATCCTGGAGTTACTAAAACAAAATTGGCAAGAAGACAGGATTAGACTCCCCCATAATGGATGCTTGCTTGTTTGCTCATCTTAGCTAGCTGACAGTTGTACAGTAATTTTTTGAATAGCAGTTTTGATTTCAAGCTTTTAGTAATGAAAGGTTACTTACATTGGTTGATGGGTCAAGTAGCTTGAATGGGAAACTTGTCTTACAGGAAGTTATAAGGAGTTGGAAACATTGAAAAATAAAAAGGGTGAGTCTTGGGTTATTCATCAAATAAGAAGCCAATATGACATATATACTAGTTAGTTTAGAAGAGGAAATCTTTCCTCTAGTGTTTGCTCTCATGCCTAAAACTATTTCAAGCTGTACAATTTGACCATTATTTTTCCGGGTGAGTTCCAATTTTACCTCAGATTTAAGGGGACTGCCTAAGAACTGAAAGTTCTAATGAAATCTGAATGTCCAGGAGATATGCCTCCTGTAACAGCAGTAAAGAAACATGCAGTATGATGTGAACTTGAAGCAATCAAGTGGGAAAAAGAAATATTCGACCTCTTTCACTTGCCTGCCACACGTTGGTTTCCAAGTTGATTTCTATTAAATGTTGAAGATGGAAGAAAGGGAGGAAAAAAGGAGTTTAGACCCAAGAATCCCCAAGGAAGTAATACTCTGGTTGGCTGCTTTTATAAATATTCTGGGGACCTAATTTTTGTTCCTAGATAATGATAATTATGTTGGATCTGGTTCCTACAGTTTCTCAACCCCATACTTAAAATTCCTCTTTCTTAGTTGATTCTGGTATTCCCAACTCCTTTTGGAGCTTTCATCATTTTTCTGGATGAATAAAGGATTCATCAACTCAAAAGTAGAGGGGGATGAGAGAACAACCAAGAATACAAATGATATACCCTACTGAGGCCAACAAGGCTCTAAGCATACCAAGTCGAGATCAAAGAGCCAATGCAAACTCAAGTCTCAAAACTCATTTTTTTTCCTATTTTTCTTTTCTTATTTCGTAAAGATGGGAGCTTAACAATGAAGTCTCCGTTATGGAAAAGAAAGTGTAATGGGTAACCATAACTGTCAAAGGCAACAAATTCAAGGTGGGAGATGGGTAACCATTATTTTCAAAGATAACACATTCAAACACACACAGTTTTTCAACTCAAGTAAGGCTAAAAGCCTAAGATCTTTCCAGCCACCAGGACCACCAGCCTTTTCTCCCCATACGAATACAGTGCACATCGACGCACAGTCGCACAGAGAGCATGACACTGACAGTAACCCGATCCAAACAAAAGAGGAAAGAAAAGTGTTGGCAAATATTAACATCTCCCACTTTGCAGTTTGCACTATGGGGATCCAAATATGCTTTCAACTGGGTTTCAAACAGTGACTTTTCAAATCTATCTCATCGGCATCCTTTCAGGAACCCTAAAGTCTCAGAAGAATAGCAGCACTGAAACAACTGATGTGACCTGCCTCACCAAACTGCGTTGTTTGTTTTGCGAGCAAGGATGGAGCTCCAGTCTCTTTCTCCTTTTTCAGTTTCTGTTCTGAATTCTGATTCCAGGATTTAGTGGATGTTGGCGTAAGCACTTGGATAATGATCTATCCTGTACCACACATTCTCATGCATTCAGTATTCACACGAAATTTCTCTTGAGAAACTAATGCTCAGGATGGAAACAGATCGAAACAAGTCTTCCAATTGCCATGATTATGATCAGATACTCTCCCCATTCCAAAAACCCCCTTCTATCTGACTACGATTACAAGATAAATGCAGGACCATTCTTCCACATTCCAGCCATATCTAACCTAGTGGCATGCATGGACTAAAACTTCATGTTTTCATCACATCTGATCAACTGTACGTCCAGCTAAACACAACTATTAAAATTTTCTGTTGCAATTGCTTCACTACATTTTATCTTCGGTTGTAGCGAGTGGTTTCTCTTCATTCATATTCCAATTCAAAAGGACTAATCTCCTTTTGATACTTACCAACCGAAGAATACACTTCAAAACAGAACTTTAGATCTTTATCAGAGAGAAGGTTCCAGGGGTACTCACATATAAATACAATGGACTCTCTGCTTCCTGATGGGTAGTGTAACAGACCCCTTAATTTCTTCATTTGTTTAACGGAAGCTACCTTGTTTCCCCCACTTTTTAGCCAAAAACTTTTAGACAAATTCCACTGGTAAAGAATTCGGACTCTTAACAATGTTCATAACAGTTCCCCATTGTCATGCATAATTACAAAATATGCTGCAAGGATGCATGAAGCATTAATGAAGGTAAACAAGATAACATAATCAGAGAAGAGGGGGAAACTATAAAAATAATAACACCAGAAATGATATTGCTGTGAAGACACCAGCCTGCAGTGTTCACCTATAGAGGCTAAATGGTTCCCACACGTAAAGAAAAATGGAAGTTCCAAGTTTTCCCCCCAGCAGAAAAGTTGCCAAACTCACTAACTCAACAAAGTCCAAAGCTACAAAGGAGAACCTTCCACAGATTGATTCAACAACAACTACTGCCCAAAAACATATTAGCACCCAGTGTGCTGATCAGACAGCCATGGCCATTCAAGTACCTGCAAGGCACCACAGGTGCAACATAAGTTCCACAATAATTCAGAGTACTATTTAAGCCTACAAATACTCAAGTCATATGCAGCATAAACATTTTTCAAAAAACTGTGTTTACCATATCCCAATAGAGATATTACCAGAACATATTATCAATAAATTTCATGAAGACTACACTAATCATCAGCATGAGAAATTAAAACCTCAGCAGTACTTTCAAATTGCCACACCACAAATTCTATGATATGCACATCACGCTACTGAAGGTTTGGGGTTCCACAGATGCGGGAAGATTGCTGGTTTTAAGTTTCAACAATTCAGCGTTAGGGTTTCAGTTTCTCGGAAGTCAACAATAAGGTAATCTTCCAACTGGGAAATCGAGAATGGCTCGATTGGGACATGGATCAAGTTTCCAGCAAAGGGAAGGGATGAATTGATCCATATATAGGAAAAAGATGGAAGGTTGGATTGGGCTGGGTAACTTTAAGTTTCCTGAGAATAATCTGAGATAAATTTTGTTAGGGCGTGGCTGGCGGATCAAATGAGATTCAAACCGACTTCAAACCGGCTGGTTCATTACGTTGGTTGGATTTTGGAGAATTCGATTCCCAAAATATTTATTGAATTATGGTTCAATCTTGCGCTGGTGGGGCCGGTTCCCTCCCCCTCGTTCCGTTTTGGATGTGCTCTGCATGCTGTTCCACCCCGTAATCTCCCTTTGGCCGAGTTGCCGGGAGCTGAGCATTGAGTTTCCCACAGGGCTAGGGGAGTGCTTGATTAAAATGTGGGTTGTTGTTGATCCACCACCCACCCGCCAGGTGAGTCAGTTGAGGGCAATTACAAAACTCAGGTTGATCTTAGAGGATTCAAAAATAAAGATGAGGGGTTGGAGGTGACTCATTTTACCGAAGTACAAGAATGGCAACCTGAAGGCTTTAAAATATCCTCAAATTTCCATGAAATTCCAGCGACACTGAAGGGTCTTAACGGACACTGATTTTGACAGGTTGGGAGAACTTGAAGAATTCAATGGATGGGAAGGGACAATGAATAGCTCTCACTAGGTTAAGCAATACTCATATAACAATTCTACTTCAACAAATTCATTTTCAATTTTTGCCTCCCATGCAAAAAACATGGAGTAGACATATGGAAGTTAAAACTCAAATAATGCTCTCTGTAGCTTCGAACGTCAGGCACAAAGGATTTGTCTTCAACTGGACAGGGGCCTCAATTCAGGTATGCTAACCAATGGCACACATGCGAGATTCCATGTAAAAATCGACTATATATGGCATTAAATGTTACTGCCCAAAAATCCTCACCTAAGCAGCTCACAACTAACTACGATTGTTATAAATAAAAGAACAACAATCCCTCAACCTATATATATAAAACAAAGTAAAACTGAGTAAATTACTTCTTATGGGGCTCAGAACTCTCCAGTCAACTTATCTCATGTTGACTTTCTAAGAGTCTATGAGTTACTAAAGTCAAATAGCAAGGAAGACTAACCAGGATCAAGGCTCCTATCTGCAATTTCTGGGTGTAGGCATATATACACACTGCTTCACAGAGAGGATGTGACCTGAAATTCAAACTGGTGACCACTTGGTCACAATAGAGAAGCCTTACCATTGCACTAAGGTCCACCTCATTAGAAATTAAAAAATAATAATAAATTACTATATATCACTCATTAAAATAAGCTGATGTCTGTAATTGGTCATAAACTATTTCAGAATTACAAAGAATGAATGTTGTAGGCAAACAAACCCCCAAGTAGTGCCATCCAATTTGAGTTCACTCTTATGCATGTTCATCACATGTTGTGCCCTGGAGCCTGGTATTAACAGCATGAAGACACAAGTGGTGTCTGGTGATGATTCAGATTCACACAAGCTTGTGTGGGGGCTGGTACTGCTTCATCACGTCATATAAATATTTATTTGTAGGATCCATCTGTGGAGGTTATACAACTCGAACTCATACATCCCCCACCCCTAGCCCTCTTGATTTTCCAGTAAAGTATCCTTTACCCTTATTGGTCCAGATAGCTCAAATCCCTGGATTATTGACTGCATTATGATGTACCAGTTTTTTACCACATATTATTATTATTATTATTATTGGAGTTTTTTACCCGTGGTCCCTTAAAGTGGGGTGAAACTCTACCCTCCCCCTTTAAGTCAAAAAAATTACTGGTGACCCAATTCCAACAAAGTGCAATATCACTCGTTACCCACTGTTACTCATTTTGTTAACCAATTCAAAATTTGGAATGACCATTTTGCCCATAGGAGGTGTTATGACTAAATTACCCTCCCACACCCAACCCTTAGGAGGGCTCCCTTCACCCATCCTCTACCTACACCTTGCCGGAAACTGCCCACCACCGCCAAAAAACACCACACCCCTCCACCTATTGGTGACCATCGCCCCACCTTCCCTCCCCCCGGGGGCCGGAAAGCACCCATCTTCCCTAAAAACAAGAATACATACAGAAAATCTCATAGCTATTCGAAAATGCATCTTGTCTGACTCATATTATTCTCTCTAATTACAATTCCATCTACCATTTTAGAGAAGGAATTCATTTACTCCCTATATTCTGATCATCTCAAACGGTTTTTGTTTCTATTACTGAGATTTAGGGATAAGGATAAAATGCTCTTTTTGGAAGGTAGATAAATTGAGCTTAGTTTATGAGTTTATCCATTTGCCTTGATTGCAGGAAAATTGAGAGAAAAATAGAAGATCCAAATATAATCAACAGGGTAATAAATCCAGAAAACAAACTGCAAGAGAAACAAAGCAAAGCTTCTCCTTTACCCATTTCAACCACGACATCTCTTTATCATTATCTTCCTTTTCTCCTTTCTGGGTTTCAATTCAATGTAATTATTACTATTTTATCCGCATAAAGGAATAGATTCTTCATCTTTTGTCTTCTTACTTTTCTGTTTAGGGTTAGGGTTTGCCAAAATGAGGAGACGACGATCAGCAATCTAGGGTTTTCTATGAACTTTGTGCTCTGCCTTTTAACATCCTTCGCTCTCCTCTCTCTCAATCCCCTTCTCAGCTCCACCTTCTCTGCCTCGTAAATTGAGGCGTGCATCCAACTCGTAGGTGTCTCCATCCTCGTTTTGTTGACCTTAGGGTTATAACTAAGATGCATTTGCAATTAGTTATGAGATTTTCTGTTTGTATTACTGTTTTAGGGAAGGTGGGTGATTTAAGGCAAGGGGTCAAGGGAAGGTGGGGGCCATGGTCGCCAGCAGGGGGAGGGGTGTGGTGGGCAGTTTCCGGCAAGGTGTAGGTAGAAGATGGGTGACCTAAGGGTTGGGTATGGAAAGTTAATTTGGTCATAACACCCCCTTATTAGCAAAATGGTCATTTCAATTTCAAATTTTGAATTGGTTAACAGGATGGGTAAAGTGGGTAACAAGTAACATTGAACTTTGTTGGAATTGGGTCACCAGTAATTTTTTTTTACTTAAGAGGGGAAGCCTAAAGTTCCAACACTTTAAGGGGCCACCTGTAAAAAAACTCTTATTATTTTCTTTTTTGGTGGGGGCCTCAAAACCGGTAAATTTTCATTGATGGTTATCTAGGATATCCATGTTAACCAGTTGTTGATCTTCACCTATATAACACCAATGACGAAGCCAACAATATGGATGAACAAAGATTTAGCAAGTAAGTAATAGATTGCATCATGTTAAAATGCAACAAATTAACAAAAAGAGCATGCCCGTGGATGATTCATACTCGTTCTTTTTCAAATTCCCACATGAATATATGAACTCAAAACATCATATGTAACAGGTTAAGACACTTGCAACTCATCACATAAAGCACCGTAATTAACTTTAAAATGCCTACCAAAAATATATGTATGTACTCCACCATTTACACAGATCCTTATAGGTCACGAAACTCTGAAAGCATAAACAGGCAAAGCAACAACAGAAGCCATACGCACCCAAGAAAGAAAATCAGAATCGAAAAGATTCACAAGAAGTAGAAATATATGGGCATTTGACTACCAAATAGACTAAGTTCACTAGGCTGTAAAATGCAACCTATAAGAAACAACTACCTAGCATCAGTCAAGAAACTCGAATAAAACAGTCAATTGTATAACCAACAGGAGTAGAAATTTAGAATCTTGTGTTTACATTCGTCATAAAAAAAAAAACCAATCCTTTCAACATTTTGGTTATAAAATAAAAATAAAAAACAAAAAAAAAGTGAAACAAAATAACCTACGATATGGCATTATTGTCCTGTCTTCGGATGCTTTGACAGCCTCGCAAAATCACCCATCTTTTCCACTCCTTCCTATCAATCCCAATCCCAATTTCTTCTTAAAACACATTTGAAAGCCAGGAAGACGGCAAGGAAAAAAGAATAATAATGAAACAAAAAAAGGCTAATTTAATATTCATACCATCAATCAAAAGCACCATTGACCCGATATAGAAGAAGAATGAAATGAAAACTAGGGGAACAATAAATCCAATAGAAGATGCTCAAACAAAGCAATTCCGGTCAGAAGGGTGAAAAAGTTCAAAACAAAGTCCAAGTTCTTTTTTGTGGCCAAAATGTTTTTCCCATAAACAGTAGGACTCACAAAGATACTACTAGCGATCTGGACAAGAACGGCAGAAGGTACCCTGAGACAACTCACAGCACGCACGCGCGTTGACAGCGAGGTGCGATGTGAGGCGAGCTGCAGCGACCACACTGTGCAGCGGCAGTAGCGATTGCGCGCATCCTAACTCTCCCATAGTCCTATCCAAGAGGTTCAGAAATCAGTCAAAACAATAATCATAGGAAGAATGTGTCAAATTCCAAAACCCTGAATAGCGTTGTTCTCGGACACCTGGTTGAAAATGAAAATCGGCGAGATTGTAGACGGGGTGCGGCAAGTGGTGGGGGACGGACGCGTGGAAGTGGCGGTGAAGACCTGAAAGAAGAAGCTCTTGCAGTAGAGATCAACGATCTCGAAAACGATCCGCTGCGCCAAGCCATCACTTTCTCTGTTGAAGAACCAGAAATTTTTGGGATTGGAGATGAGACGAGGGTTTTGAAGGTTCTGCAGGGGTTTATGACCTTTCAAGACTCCGTTTGGCTAAAAATGAAAATTCCATGAGAAAACGAAATTTACGGAAAATTTTTCTTCCATTTTTCACAACAAAAGTAAATAAATAAAATACTCTTTTAAAAAATAAATACATTACTTTTTTTTTTTTGTAAATATAAATACATTACTTGTTGACTATTGCTGTTAGTGGTTCCAAAGAGTCTGCTTTTTTTTTTTTTTTTTTTTTACTTTAAAAAAGGGGGGGGGGGGGGGGGGGGTGGGGGGGGGGGGGGGGGGGGGGGAAAACGTTGGTTGTCCTCTCCACTGGTGGGAGCCGAAGGGGGGGGGGGGGGGGGGGGGGGGGGGGGGGGGGGGGGGGGGGGGGGGGGGGGGGGGGGGGGGGGGGCCCCCCCCGCCACACCCCCCCCCACGGGAAGGGGCGGGGGGGGCCCCCCCCCCCCCGGCGGGGCGGGTGGGGGTGGAAGAGGGGGGGCCGCCGTTTGGTGTTGCCCGGGGGGGGGGGGGGGGTGGCCCCCGCGGGGGGGGGGTGTTGTTGGGGGGGGGGGGGGGGGGGGGGGGGGGGGGGTTGTGGGGGCGGTGGATATAAACGTGTCATGGCATCCAAAGAGTCTTGCGAGAAACATAATAATTTATAAACAAAAAAGGTAAGGTAATATATATTCAATTGTTAATAAAAAAAATCTTAGGAAAATAGTATTTGGTAGCGTCTATGTTTGGTTGCCCGGAAAATAAAATAATCAATTTTATAAATAAAATGATAAATCAGTTATTTTTTGTTTTTACATGGGACGAGGTCAAGAGACCAAAGGAGCATGACACAAAACAAAAGAAAAATGGCTCAACTAGCAGATCTGCTTGAAGGAGCATCTCCAATTCTAGAGATGATTCTTGAAAGATAATCAAAATGGTGTTATCTTCACAAGTCATTTTTTAGCAACAATCAATTGCTTTATTTCATTCTTCCAATGTGAGCGAGTCGGACATGCCCATTTGAGATTAACTTTTGATAAATTTTAGCCACCAAACTAGTATATATGCCGGGGATGGGGATATTAATATACCTCAGCGATATTTGACCCACGACCTCTTCACTAATAAGTGTTGGTTTCAACCACTAAAACAGATCTTCGTTCGCTGCTTGTTGTTTCTCTATCAACCAAGTATTCTAAGACGTAAAAGTTTTGTCTTACATATTTCAAAAGTAAAAACATGATGGGATAAATTTGATGATTTAAGCCAACGCAAAAGCTGTTCTATTGGTTGAAACCAACACCTCTTAGTGAAGAGGTCATGAATTCAACTTTTACTAAGGCATATTAATATTTCCATCCCCCAACTTAATAAAACCCCTTTGTACCCAACAAAAATAAAATTGATGATTCAAATTACCAAAAGCGCATTACATTTAACACTTAAGATAGATATAAATTTATTGATAATTGATGACTACTTGACTCATCATTGTGATTTAAAAGTCGATGCAGTAAAGGGGGAATCAAATAAAAAGTTCAGTCTGAAATATCATATGAAAGGCAAAGATTTTCAAGAATGTGATTGGTTCTAATTTTGCTTAGGGTTTTTGGAAAGAATAGTGCAATTGCATTTGAAACTCCCTAGAGTCGACATACTATGGAAAAGGAGTTGGGTTTTGTTATACCAAATAATGGCTTAGACCCCGAATCGAAATGAACCATTTGGCTTGGTACATATAGTTTTGACTCGGTTCAAAGAATTAGCTAGCAACATATTGGCATACG
The DNA here is from genome assembly GCF_041222555.1 of Hakea prostrata. NCBI lineage: Eukaryota > Viridiplantae > Streptophyta > Magnoliopsida > Proteales > Proteaceae > Hakea > Hakea prostrata. Next base: position 4,213,419 of record NC_142604.1, on the reverse strand, counting down.
CTTTATGGGAAGTGATTCATTGTTGTGACTACCCTCATGATGTTGTCATGTGAAAATATTAATATGATGGCATGGATGTTCAATAGATATCTGAAATGTTACTTTTTGGTAAAGGTAGTGAGATAATGAGAGATATCATGTTTATAGCTACAAGCGTGTCATAGCATTAAATTCAACATTTAATGCTATGCTTGTAGTACTTAATGTTTTTTTTAGGGGTGCTAACCCATCCAAATTTTATTGAGAGCTTTCTTTACGATTTATCTGGAGTTTAAGAGGGAACACGTCATATTTAAGGTCCACCTATGTCAATGTTATTGACAAATTTGGGGGAAGCCGGGAAGATGTATCAAGTCTTAGACTTCTCTAGCAATACTTGAGCCTTGGCTTCTCCAACAAGATTGGTGTCACAACCCATCAAAGTCCTCCATTTTTAATGAATAGATTCGATGGTCAAGGTCTGTCATTTTCTTAAAGAACTTGGGATTTGTCTATTAGGGCAAAAATCAAAGGAAATGGAAGGTAAGCTAAGATTATTTTTATATTAATTCTCCTGCAATTGCCCAATAGACCTTTTAACTCTTGTGGGCATTAACTCCTCTCCACGAGGATATGTGTTATCTAAAATCTGACTTGATCATTTGGTGTGGCTTTCCATGCAAAGAGGCGGGCCACTGTAACTATTCTTCTTGTTCGTAGGTAAACTTATTTGAGTAACAGGAGCTGCAAATTTTGGAACTTACATGTTTCATAACGAATGAGTACAAAGCCGAAGCAGAGGAAAACAATAGGATTACCCTAAAAAGAGATGGATTGAGGTTTAAGGAAGAAATCAAGCTGAAGATAGAATTAGGGTATTTTAGTCATTTTACCGTGTTAGGGGCCATTTTAATTACATAAAAAAAAAATATTCCAAATTTTCAATCATTATTAATTGTAAGATTACAATCGTGGGGTCTCACGAGTTTCGTTTACAAATCTGGGTTGCATGTGTAAACCTCTCAGATGAAACGAAACAGCAAACCCGTTTTCCGGTATTTCTTCCTGTGAATGTCACTTTGTGGTTCTGTGATTTATTTCTTCTCGTCTCTGGGCTACTTCGCTCTCATGATTTTTCTCTTCTCCCCGGTACGTTTTTATAGTCGATCAGAGCTTCCCTTGTCGCCAGCATTTTAGCGACGATGGTCTCAATCACTTCCGTCGAATTAAATTATCTCGTCTTTCGTTACCTTCACGAATCAGGTCGGTTTTTAGTTCTTTATTTTTTGCATGTTTGCTTATGTACGTATTACTAAGAAAAATTGTTATTTTTTTTCTTTTTTATTAAGGAACTCTCCACCCAAAAGGTGTTTTAGGGTTTGCCTGTCAGTCATATCTGGTTTATCACTGCACATATAACTTAGCTAGGGTTTGCCAGAGGTTAATGATTAGGTTATGGTGTATCTTCGTGGTTGGGTTATAACAACCTTAAAAGCAGTGGCTTTGGATGGATTTCTATCTTCGTCTTCCCGTCCCACCCGGGCGTTTCCCGCGTTCGACAATGCAATATATTTGCAATTGTCAAACGTTGGTGATTGAAAGTTGCTATCTTGTGATGGGAAGTCGAAGGAGGAGCTGCAAAAGCCAATTAAGTTCCAGCAGTGGACGACGGAGGAGATGTTAATACATTTAGTAAGTTTGGAACTTACTTTAATTTTTGAACGCAGTGACCCCTATTTATGCATAACATGATTTAGGTAAATGTGTTATATACATACATATGTACATTTTGATTTTGTTTACTTTAAGATATTATGTCCATAAATAAGCAAAATCCCCATTCTTTTTGGGTAGAACGCATGCACCCCAATTTGAATCAAACAAAAATAGTTGAGAAATCAATCTTCAAAAGGTACAATTTTTAACTTTTTAATACTAGGGTTTCTCTTAGATATATAAATTTCGTAAATTTTAATATGGTATCACATTTAAAAAAACCAAAAGTGTGGTTTTGATGTGTAAAAAATAATATTTTCATTTAAATGATTAGGATTTGTTTGTCACTCGTTTCTGGTTTATCACTGCAATGACTTAGTTAGGATTTACTAGATTAATTGAGGCTTAGATTCTGGTGTATCTTTGTGCGGTTGGGTTGTAACAACCTTAAAATCAGTTGCTTCGGATGGATTTCTATTTTCGTCTTCCCCTTCCCCCTGGGTGTTTCCTGTATTTGAGAATTCAATATATTGGCAATTGTCAAATGTTGGCGATTGGAAGTTGCTACTGTTGTCATGGGGAGTCGAAGGGGAAGCTACAAAAGCCAGTTAAGTTCCAACAACGGAGGACGGAGGAGAAAGTATGGTAGGATAGCTCAATTTATCGAGTAAGTATAGAACTTACTATATATTCTGGACGCAGTGGTCCTTATTTATGCATAACATGACTTAGGTAAATGTGTTATATACATACATATGTATATTTTAATTTCGTTTACTTCAGATATTATATATTCATAAATAAGCAAACCCCCTTTTTTTGTTGGAAAGCATGCACCCCAATTGGAATCAAATAAAACTAGTTCAGAAGTCAAATTTCAAAAGGTACAACAATTTTTGACTTTTTAATGTTAGGATTTTTCTCAGATATATAAATTTCGTGAATCTTAATATAGCATTGCACTTTTAGAACCAAAAGTGCAGTTTTGATGTGTAGAAAAACAATATTTTCATTTAAAACGATTTTGGCCACATTCATGCACATCAATCTGAGTTTAATTGGAACACAACTCCTTTAATACGAATCAGATGAGCAATTTTGGTTGGTTGGCTAGCTGGTATTCCCTTGAAGCACAGTGGCAAGACTGAATGGTAGCCGAGTTGCCGGTCGGCTACCTAGATGATAATGAGCGGAAGGTTGCGTCTGTGTCCATAGCTGTCAAGGCGACCAATGGCGGGGGTGTGGGGGCAGCACTCCCGGAGCAAAAATAGGTTCTATGTCACTTTGGGCCTTGGAGTTCCTTTGTAGATTGGGCATCAGTTAAGCGGTTGAAAAACCGCTTTGCCTCCTAGGCACCTAGGTGGACTCTTTGACAACTATGGTTGCGTCTTTAATTACATAGGCCATTTTAGGGGTTGGTGACTTATCCATTCAATGACTTTGGTAGGAAGTACATTTAGCGACTTCCGTTCTTTAAAAAACTGTAGCAGCTAGTGGCATTCGACTTTTTCTATTAAAAATCAAAGGCAAAAGGGGTCAAAAGCCTCTCTAGACAATGAGAATGAGATGTAAGCGGACAAAGTCAAGCAGGAACAGGTGACAAAGGAAAGGGTCAATAAAAGCTTCTTATGCGGCATTTGGCACTTGTCCAGGCCTACCATTACATGATGACATTTGGCATAATAAGTGCCCATCCTAGTTTCCAAGCAGTGTCCAGGAACAGTATACACTACCAAATTTGGGTCAACAAGTGCCATCTTGAAGGTTTTTCTTTTTGGGTGAAGAAATTTGTGCACCGTGTTTAAAAGGTCAAAAGAAGACTGAAGCAAAATTCAGATAAAAAATACTACTTTGGGGCACTAAGACCACTTCATCGAGGTGGCTGGAAAAGAACCTTTGGTTTCAACCATATCTTGGTTTTTGGCTGGTCAAATCGGGGTCAATGTTGAGTTCTTGAACCTCGCAGTGAGGCATTGGTGTAGTAATCACTCGAATTTGCTCTTACATTGTTTTGGAATCAACAGATTAGGAGATTGACATTATGAATTCAGTTCTGCAATTTCAATTTCTTAACCTGATTATGTTTCTGTCTTCCTGAGTGTCATGTGGAAGAAACATGTAAATTCTTCTTGTTCATAATTAAGTCTATATTTCCTTACATATCTACTTATCTAGAACCCCTTTTCCAAAACTGCTTCTATTTTATGATAGTTCTTATTGAAATGTCATTATTGGCCTTTATAAATCTGTTTACCTTTATTCCTTAAAACTTCTTTCCCTTTTCAAGAGTCTTGACTGGTGCTGTATAATTACAAAAATTGATGAGGTTGGACCTATGGTTAGTGTTTCTGGAATCTGAGTTTCCAATGTTCCCTGAATTTGAAAACTCTACTCAAGAAAACTAATTAGATACTGAAAGTAGAAGAGGCTTAACTCGAACAACATTGTATACCCTAATAGTGATAGGATTGTGCTTATTTAATCCATGGTGTGATCATTTTTGGTCCATTGTGAAATGATCATATCCTTGTTCTGTTTTTTCTTTGTGTTTCATTTCCTCAATTCTTAGAATGAACTGTGTGGTATGGTCTGAACATAGGCCCTGAGTTGCTTGCTGTCTCATATTTATTATGTATACTTGCTTGATGCTCAGATTTTCCTCTTTCTCATAATGTTTTCTCCAACATTTTTTGTGATATCTTCTATTTCTTTTCTCCCCCAGGTTTCACACATTCTGCTTTTGCTCTAGGATATGAGGCAGCTATTAACAAAAGCCCTATTGATGGCAACTTAGTTCCACCAGGTGCTCTTGTTACATTTGTGCAAAAAGGGCTTCAGTATCTTGAGCTGGAGGCAAACTTGACTACTGTAAGTGTGCTGAATCCATTTTGACATCAGGAACTATAGATATGGAATGCTTTAGAATTTTATCCTGAACATTGCTTGTTTTAAGCTTGCCAGAATGCTGGAGATGAGGATGATGATTTCTCCTTCTTACAACCTTTGGATCTTATAACAAAAGATGTCAGCGAACTACAGCAAATCATTAGAGAGAAAAAGGAAAATCTTCGAAAGGAGAAAGAGAAGGATAAGGAAAAAGAAAGGGAGAATGATCGAGAACGTGAACGAGAACAAATGCGAGAAAGGGAGAAGGATCGGCTGGAAAGAGAAAGAGAACGTGAAAGGGAAAGGGAGAAACTAGAAAAAGATAAGGAGCATGAAAGGGAGAAAGAAAAAGAAAGAGAGAAAGAAAAAGAAGCAGAAAAGGAAAAAGAAAAACAGAATGGAGATAATATTGAGAGAGAACCAGTCAGAGATCGCGAAGAGAAAATCAATGTCAAGACTGAAGATAATGGAGTCTGCGGAGGTAAATTTAAACTATTAACCTCAAATCCCGCGTTGCCAGTTGCGAGCTGACACTTGGTTTTATTGAGATACTACACTTTGAGGTTGATTTTATTCCAATGGACCAAGTGTTGTGGTTGGTGGTCATTCCCCATCGCAGGTTTCATTATAGAGATTTTTAAAGATGGATCAGTTGGGGTTAATACTGATCCAGAATTTTCTGGATTACCAAATGAAGGATTCTGGATCCCAAAATAAAGGATTGGAATATTGGATTAACAAAGTTGTCTCTAATCCATCTAGGATCAGACAATTTGAACCATGCGATACTGAGTTTTTAGACCTTGTTCTGACATTTTTGGCTCAAATTCTGACAGCTTCTTAGTCCCCATGGAGCTGCCATGCTGATAGCAAGCATTCTCCTGGTAGTTGCCATCCCCTGCTTGGAGTCCTGGAAACATTCTCATAGAAATTTTGGAATTAAAATCTGCTGTACACTAAAAACAATGTTCTTTTTGTCAAACTACTGTCTATGTAGTTTGCCAAAAATGGATAAATTATAATCAAGTTCTTAGCCTGTGAATGAGACTATTTGGGCAACTTCGTTAAATTCTGAACTATTGTTAGGTTTTTTGTTGTTACTTATGTTTCAGGAGGTTTCACTGATCAGAAAAGTTTAGTTTGGTTACAGTGTTACACTACGTATTTGGTGGTAACTAATGTATCTTCCAATTTAGCTATCCCATTACCTACATCCCTTTCAAGATTTGTTCCATCCTCATAACTTTTCGCCCATACCTCAAGAGCCTGCTCCATCCCACCCTTCTAAATCCCCTCCAAACTAACACCCTATCATCCTTGATACTATCTCATTTTAATTAACCCAACCAGGGAATTACTGTATAATATAATTTACAAATACGATCAGGTGTTGAGCTTGGCATGTCTACCTAGCTTGTTGGCCAGGTTCAGCTGGTACAGTCCTAGAATTGACACACTTAGCTATCTATTCCTTTCAATTGATACGCTTCAATAACAATTAAAAAGGAATAAGATCTAAGTAAACTAACCAAGAAAAGGAATCCCATATTAGTCCTTTAAAGTGGCATTTTACAATTACAATCCATTGGATCAACGGCCTAACATGTAAAGTCCCAAGCTCAAGGCTTACTTCCACTGAGATATGTTCAATCTTGTTTCTGTTTACTGTTCTAGTGATCTATAAATGTATTGTCATTTGATTATGCATTAATATCATTGTGTTTATAATTTAGTGCACACTCTGAAGTCTGAAGTGTTGCCAATTTCAAGTCTTAATAGCACAGCCTCTTAATCTAGATTTTCTGCGTGCATCTTCTTAATGTCAGATCCAATGGATATATGTACAAGCTTGCCATCTGTGCCTTGTGAAATTCCAGCGTCAGATGTAACTATTTTGGAAGGACATACGTCTGAGGTTTGATGCCTCTTTTTTGATTTTGCATTTCTTCCTCTACTTTCCTTCCCCACTTCCCTCCCTTTCCTTGTTCTCTTCTTACTTTCTTGTATACTTGCTATGTGTTCTCATGTAGTGTGCCTGTTTGTTCTGACTTCAGGTGTTTGTTTGCGCATGGAGTCCAGCGGGTTCACTTCTAGCTTCAGGGTGGGTACCTTTTGTCCTTTTTTTCCCCCTAAAAATGTTATTGATCAACGTAATTATTCAGATAGCAGACGTCCCTGTTATGATAGAACCTTCTATTTCCCAACACACACAATAACATGGCTACGGGTTTGTTTCCTCTCTTAATTAGATAATCCATTATTTTTATTATTTAGACTCTCTTTCAATCAAACCCATCCCCTTTTAGGATCAGTGTTTTTCATAGAAAATATCATTTATCCCTTTAGTATTTAGTTTTTTATTTTATTTTTTTATTTTATCCATGTGACTTGGTGACTCTTGAATCTTTTCCTTGTTAGTTGGGTGGGGGGATATTTTTTGCAATTTGGGGGTTGACTGCAAGGTACAATTATTATTTGTCAGTCACACTTGCATATAATCTGTGTCCTATAATCAGTATAATGATCATTTCCTTAGACTTGTTCCTTTGACTTTGACACTTCTTTTATGCTTCTTGCTTCTTATGTCTTGCCATAATTGTAGTTGGTGTTTGTTCTATACTAATTGTTGTTGGGAAAGTTTCTTGTCACCCTTAGTGAAGAGATTACCTGTCAATACATGGTCATAATCTCTTCACCACCCTCTCGTTCAGAGTCCCAAAACTAAGTGTTTAACCAGATCAGACTGCAACAGAAGTGATGGTGATGAAAAACTCACTCCTTGTTTTATCATCTAATAGATCTTACAGTTTTATGTTATCATCCAATGATATAGGTCTGGAGATTCAACAGCACGGATATGGACGATCCCAGATGGGCCTTGTTGCTCTAGTATGCAGGGTGGGCCCCCGAACGTACTGGTCTTGAAACATTTTAAGGGACGAACTAATGAGAAAAGCAAGGATGTCACTACGCTTGATTGGAATGTGAGTTTCTTAAAAATATTGGTGGTGTCAATTATGTGAGTTCCATCAAATTACAGATGGTATTGAGCATTGAATTTTTTTCTTAGTATCAGGCATTTGGATTTTTCACTTTGCCAACGTGAATCCCAAGGCTGTGTTTTGAAATGTCAAGTGTCTGGTTGCCTGTCCGTTGTTGATGTTGAGAGTTTTAGGCTTATGATCTTATTAACCAAATATTTTTATTTTTCTTGCACTTTTTGTTTGTTGCTGAACAGGGGGAGGGGACACTACTTGCCACAGGGTCATATGATGGGCAAGCAAGAATATGGAGTAGAGACGGTAGCATTATATCCTTTCCTGTTTTGTTCTTTGGATTAGTCAGATTGGAAAAATCGATTACTCTTTAGCTGGTGATTTGTTTTTCATGTGCTAGAGATGTGTGTGTTGTAGTAAGTCATGGCTGCTTGGAAGACTTACATTGTACTTTAAGTCCTGCTTTTGCACTTAAAATACGTTGTTTATAAAATGTTATATATTTAGTAATTTGTAGTTTTTATCTGGGAAATTCATGAATCTGTTAGTACATTCATATACGATTATAGAAATGACTATAGAAGTTTGTCTAGTCCCAGTTGTTGATTGGAAGATTCATTTCTTATAATTTTGTGTGGTTTTTCCTCTAGGAGAGCTTAAGAGTACGTTAAACAAACACAAAGGGCCTATCTTTTCTCTAAAGTGGAACAAGAAGGGTGATTGTCTTCTTAGTGGCAGTGTTGATAAAACAGCCATTGTGTGGGATGTGAAGACGGGGGAGTGGAAGCAACAGTTTGAGTTTCATTCAGGTATAGTAGTCGCTAAACCTGTGAGAATCTGTATTGTTTTTTTTCGGTGAAGTCATCTATTTGAGTATGGCCTTCTTTTGGGGTGCAAATTTGAGTATGAACTCAATGTATCTGATATGCAGCTCCAACGCTTGACGTTGACTGGAGAAATAATGCTTCCTTTGCGACGTGCTCAACTGACAACATGATCTATGTTTGCAAGATTGGAGAGACTCGCCCCATCAAAACTTTTTCAGGGCACCAGGTTTGTTTTTAGCAATAAAATTAAATTTTGGTCGCATCACACTCAGTACATTCATTTCACCTTCTTACTTCTTTGCTTAGCAAACATATTGTTAGATATGTAATTACCATTTCGGGTTTTTTTATTTTTATTTTTAAATGACATGCATCTCCAATGAGTTATGGTGTAATTCCATGTTCACCTATCAAGCCTATATTCCAAAATAATTGGCACTTAAACCCACTCGGTTAGCCCGAAACATAATGATAGAAACCTCCTCTCGGTAATAAGATTGAATTGCTAGAATAATAAAGTTGAACGCTGAGACCAGAAAATGGAGAGATAAACCTGGTTATAATGGTGCTAGTCACCTCCACAGTATATACTGCCTCAGCTAAGGCTGCCAAAACCACTCTCAAATTCACGGATACCCTCTCCTTGCTTCTTCCACCCCTTTTATAACCCACCAACCAGAAGTTCCTTATTTCATTCTTACACCCATATAATTAGCTTTACCCTCTCCAACCTTCTTCCACCCCTTTTATAACCCACCAACCAGAAGTTCCTTATTTCATTCTTACACCCATATAATTAGCTTCCATGTCTATTAATTCATTGGATATGCAACTCAAAGAACATCAGATTTTGCATTTGAAGGATTATCAATTACAACCTGTTGGTTGTGGGTTTTAAATTTGGAAGTCTGTTCTGAGGGTTAGGGTGTAAGGCTGTACATTTGCCCCTTCCGGACTTTGCAGTAGTGGGAGACTCATGCTCCGAGATGCAGTTCCTTGTTTTTCCATCCCCCCCAAAACTCGTGTATGTAGTTCCACTGTTTACGATTACACTGTATGTGCTGCAACAGCCAATCAATTGGCAAGAATGGTTGCAATGAGAGTCTTCTCTTTGGTATTCATCTATTGATAGAATTTATCCTCGAATGCAAATTTAAAAAAAAAGGAAATAGAAAGGTCTAAGTAACATGTATAAAGTTATTAAGCTGAAGAGGACTGTTCCTGAACTATTATCTAATTCTTTCGGTGGATGAACTACTATCTAATTGTTTTGGTTATTTGGGTCTTTTCAGGGAGAAGTTAATGCTATCAAGTGGGATCCAACTGGAACATTGTTGGCTTCTTGCTCTGATGATTCTACTGCAAAGGTTACTCTTGGTTCCTTCTCAAGCATTTGATGGATTCCGTAGGGCCTCATATTTCAATTTGTTCAGTGAAAGATATTTATGGGGTGGCTTGTGATGCAGATATGGAGTATGAAGCAGGAAAAGTGTGTGCATGATTTGAGGGAGCATGTCAAGGTTCTCATGAGAATTTCCCTTTTCCTTTTTATGATTTTGTTTTTCTGGATAATTGTTATAACATAGGTTCAAATATTGCAGGAGATATATACCCTCAGATGGAGTCCTAGTGGGCCAGGTACAAACAATCCGAATCAGCAGTTGGTGCTGGCAAGGTAAATGTGGGACAGTCGCTGGGAAAAATTATATGCAATTCTTTTCATTAATGGTTTGCAAACATTACTCCCTTTTTGTAGTTTTCAATCCATAGTTTGCAATGGATGTGCTAAATGTTGAATTGAATCATTAAGGAGGTGTCTTATTTTACTGTAGGTTAACATGCATTTGAACAAAATGTCAGAGTTGGAGTACTCCATCGTTTAGGCTCCGTTTGTTTCAACAATGGCTCAAAAGCAAAAGAAAATTTTATTGACCTATAAATCCAGGAATTATATTACTGGAATATATTACAAAATTCTGGAAAATGATTTCAATTTCAAATTCTGGATGATGTTTTCCACAAAAGGTGCTGGCATTTTAGTTATGATGGGTTTGCCACCCATGGAGTAATCCAAGTTACCAGCCCAAGCATGGCATGGTTTATTTTTTTCAGTAACCTCGTCCAAATATTTTTCTTTGTCATGTACAATACATAAAAACACAAAAAAATGCTGGGGAACTTCACGACAGGAGCCTAATTATAAAATGAGACTGGTATAGAAATAATTTTATTTGCATGTCGGTATAATGCGGATATTTCAAGAAATATCTATCAGTTCCCTTATCACATTACATTATTATTGTTTTCTTGGATGTTATGTAAAAATGTCATTCTTTTTGGTGTCATCCAGTGCATCCTTTGACTCTACAATAAAGTTATGGGAGGTGGAGCAGGGGAATCTTCTTTATAGCTTGAACGGTCACAGGTATGTTATAAGTAATGATGTTAGAAAATTATTCAATCTTCTTGCCTTATACATTAATTATATTTGGTGACCTTTTTGGTTTGGGGACTGAAACTAGAAGCTTTGATAATACTTCTGTTCGTTTGGAAAAGATTTGGTTACTTCTTTTCTCTTTGGGGATTTTTTTTTTCTTGGGTGGCTGTTCTTTTTTTCCTTTTTTTGGCCGGGGGGGGGAATCTTGGGTGTATATGTTATGCATGTCTCTGTAGGCTACCTCAAATATCCCCTGTTCAGTGTATGGCTTAGCTTCTGCTCAACGGATTAGCTAACTGTTCTTTGTCTTTTGATGTATGAAGGGAACCTGTATATTCTGTTGCATTTAGCCCAAATGGGGAGTATTTGGCTAGTGGATCTTTAGATAAGTGCATGAACATCTGGTCAACTCGAGAAGGGAAGCTTGTAAAAACATATGCTGGTAATGGTGGCATCTTTGAAGTTTGTTGGAACAAAGAAGGTGACAAAATTGCCGCCTGTTTTGCAAACAACACCGTATGCGTCATGGATTTCCGAATGTAGTGAGTTGGAATTCCTCATAGCTGGATCTGCCTGAAGCTGGTGAGCAAAATTGTGAAACACATTCGTGAGTCATGACAGCAATCTAAGCTCTGCCAGCCCGAGTATCTATAATTGCTTCACTGTCTTGTGTTTGGGTTCGCTTTTTTGTTCATGCTGTAACAGTTCAGTGCTCATGAAAGACAATTTCCTTGCACAGTAGAAATGTTAGAGTTAGACCAAGATTCTGTACAGCTTAAATATTTTCATAGTTGGATGATACATCTTAACCTGTACAGCAGTGCACCCTTTTGGTCTGCTGGAAAACCTATATTGAATTTTAATATGTTGTGCCCAACTATTAACTGGTGAATCATTCATTGACTTTGCTTGCAATTTTGTGATACCTTGATGAGATTAAGTGGGACAATCTAATTGAATAATTGCACCCATTTTCTCTTTGAAACTATGTTTCTAGTCTTGGAATTAGGTTTTGGGAGTCTCATCAACCTAGGCCTAGTTAACATAAGACAGAGTCGTCATTCAAAAGATGGGACACTGACACAAACATTGTCGATTTTATCTTCTATCTTGTGGTAGATTTAAAACATTGTCAATTTAAAGGACCAAAATTGTGGGGGTGAGTTGCGACTTTTTAACAATCGGTGAATGACCTCTCAGATAGGAAGTGATGGAGACCTTTTGGGATTCACCCTTCAAGGTTTTTGGTGATGCAGCATTGTCAATTCAAAGAACCAAAATTGTAGGGTGAGTTCGCGACTTTTTAACCTTCGGTATATGACCTCTCAGACGAGCAGTGATGGGGACCTTTTGGGATTTACTCTAGGTTCTTGGTGCAACTGTATCAAGTGTAGATTATATTTATAAATCCACTAAGGCGTTTCAGTTGTTTGTAGCTTTATAGTGAGCTCCGTTGTGTAAGATAGTTTTCTTCTTCTTCCCATTAAAATTGTCTGAATCTTCGTGGAAGAAGAAGCGGTTCAGGATTTCTTATGTACTTAGGGGGGCAAATTTTATAGAAGATTTCCTAGCTAGGAAGGCTCTGTGTCGGACTAGAAAAAAATGGCCTTGTTTTGATTTGTAGATTTATAGAGTTTTGTTTAGCCGCTGTTGTTGTCGGTCTTGAATAAACAACTTTTTAACCCAATAAAAAAATGAGTTTAGATAATGTTGATATGGAAGGTGGAGGTCTGTGCTCCCTGCAGACCGTTTCACCATATATTAAGTCTGAATCACTTGATAAAGAGAGAGATGCGTTCTTGTGAAGCTTATCCACCATGTAATGGGAGTGAAATCTCATATGAATGGTAGCAAAATAAAGTGAGACCCAGTGGGTCTTACATCACTTTTCTTTCCCCTTCTGGTAGATTTGAAAACATTGTTAATTTGAAGGAGATCTCTCAGATATGAAGTGATGGAGACCTTTTGGGATTACTATAAGATTTTTGGTGATACAGCATTGTCAAGTCAAAGAACCAAAATTGTGGGGTGAGTTGCGACTTTTTAACCTTCGGCAAATGACTTCTCAAATAATTTGAGGAGTGATGGGGACCTTTTGGGATTTATTCTAAGGTTCTTGGTGCAACTACTGTATATAGTAGATTATATTTATAAATCCTACAAGGCGTTTCAGCGTTTCAGTTGTTTGTGGTTTTATAGCGAGCTCTGTTGTGTAAGATAACTGTTCTTTTTTGCATCAGAATTTCAAGTTTAGGGTTTCTTATGTACATAGGAGTGCAAATGTTTCTAGAAGATTTCCTAGCCAGGAAGGTTCTGCGTCGGGTAAGAAAAAATGATCTGGTTCTGATTTGTAGCTTTTATAGAGTTTTTTTAGCCTCTGTTGTTGTCCGTTTTGAATAAACAATTTTTTAACCCAAAAAATGAGTTTAGATTATGTTCCTAGGGTAGAGGTCTGTGCTCCTCGCAGGCCTTTTCACCATATATTAGGAGGCGGGACTAATGGGATTCTATTATTAAATTCATTGTGTTAGAATTCAGTGACGAGGCTGAATCACCTCCGTATCAAAGGAGAGGTATGTGTTCTTGTGAAGCTTATCCACTGTACAATAGGAGTGAAATCTCATGTGAATGGTAGCAAAATAAAGTGACACTCCTAGTGGGTCTTACAAGTGACACTCCTAGTGGGTCTTACATCGATTTTCTTTTCCCTTTTGGTAGATTTGAAACATTGTCAATTCTTTTTTTTGGTAAATTGAAACATTGTCAATTCAAAGGACCAAAAAGTGTAGAGTGAGTTGCGACTTTAACCTTCGGTGAGCGATCCTCTTAGATAAGAAGTGATGGAGACTTTTTGGGGTTTACTCTTTAAGGTTCTTGGTGATACAGCATTGTCAATTCAAAAGAACGAAATTGTGGGGTGAGTTAGTGACTTTTTAACGTTCGGTAAATGACTACTCATAAGAAGTGATGGGGACCTTTTGGGATTTACTCTAAGGTTCTTGGTGCAACTGTATCAATTGTAGATTATATTTATAAATCCTCTAAGCGTTTCAGTTGTTTGTTGATATAAAGCGAGTTCTGTTGTGTAAGATAAATGTTCTTCTTCTTCGATCAAAATTTTGAGTTTAAGGGTTTCTTATGTACCTAGGAGTGCAACTTTTATAGAAGATTTCCTAGCCAGGAAAGCTCTGTGTCGGGCTAGAAAAAATGGCCTTGTATATCTACAAGTTAGAAATGGATAGGATAATGGTCCTGAGTCTGGATCACCTCCTCATCAAAGGAGAGGTATGTGTTCCTGTGAGGCTTATCCACCATATAATAGGAGTGGAATCTACATTTGAATAGTAACAAAATGAAGTAAGACTCTTATTGTATGGTGAAAAAGCATCAAAGGAGCACATATATCTTCCCAGAGAAGGTGATCCAAACTTCTGAGAGATGGACCCCTTTCGTAATATGTTGTGAGGTTGTATAGACATTCACCCTGACCCTGAGTAGAGGATGGCAACTCACACAAATTTACATTTTAGTGGTTCCTCAGGTTATTCTAATGAAGACATCTAAGATAATTTTTCTCTTTTCAAACTGAAAAAAAATAATAACCACATTACTAGCACGCCTTACATGTTACATCTGACTTTTACGATCAGGAGTTGCCCAAAAGGCAAGCAGCAGGGAAGACAAACTAGTGGCCACTGAAGCTAAGCTTGGTCATCAGTCTTTCACATGCCACCCTTTTCTTATTTGTGGAATTTCAGAACCCTCAGAAGAGATTTTAGGCTTTGGGTCCGCTCGAAGGTCTCTATCACAGTGAGATAATTGACCGACGACAAATTGATAGACAAAAATGAGCACAAGAATCGAGAAATGTAAATAGGAATAATCCATGTTTCAGGACTGAAAGCTAGAAAAAGAGAAACTGGAAAAGATGAAAAAGATTAAAGATTGCTCCGTGAAAGGAAGAAATTTTAAAGGGAAGGGAAGAAAATTAAGTGTCTCTCGTAAAACGTGTACCCTGTTTGCAGTTTGTACTCATTAGCACCTGCTTATCCTTTTCTCTAACATGGCCCAATCTCCTAAAGTGTTTTCTTCCAAGTGTCTTTTTTCTCTTACTCGTTTTCTTTCTCAATTATCAGTGAGATTCAGTACTCAGTCACTCTTCTCTTGTGTTCTCTGGTCAGTTCCCTTATTGGGTTTGTGTCACCTTCTTCCCCTTTGATTGAAATTGAGAGAAGCACCATGCACATTTTGTCACCTCTGCAGGGGGGTTTGTTGCAGAAGCTACTGGTTCTGGCTTTCTTCTCGCTTTTGGTCATAGCAGAGAAGAACGAAGCGGCGAGATTTGTGTACCAAGACGATTCTCTGGGTGTCCAAGGGAGTAAGAATCAACATTACAGCCGCCAGAAGCTGCGGGTTCTTCTCTCATTTGATGATTTTTTCTCCAGCAAAAGGAGAGTTCCGAACACATCAGACCCTCTTCACAATCGTTGAAGTCGTTTCTCCTGTTGCTGCTTCTCCTCTTGCCACTTTGTCTGTAATGGTAGATGGGTTATCTAATCTGGGTAAGATCCATGGCATGTGAATAGGGACAAGATACTAGTGATTTAGGATTAAGTGATAGCTCAATAGCATACTGTTTCCTTAATTTGTGTATTTCTGTATCAACTCTTATGGTAACATCGATGATGATGAAGAAGTGCTTTTACCTCGTAAATTGGAATCCATGTTTCATAATATTGGTGGGTTCAGGGTTATTGCCTCTGTTTTTTTAATTGTTATCCGTTTAACCATTATTGTGTTTGGAAATGAAGGTATCATGCCTTAATAGTTTATAGCAAAACATTTGTTTCTTTTTCTGGGTTGCTGAAAAAATCGTGTTTTTGACGTTTTGTCCTCGTCCTCTCTCCTTCGTGCTCCTTTTTTCTCGCTTTAGGTTCTTCTACTCTTACCTTTACTCGATTTCCGTTTACCTTTTTCATATGCTTGTGATACTTTAATTTCTTTTTTCCTTTTTCCCTTTCCAGTTTTGAGCTTTATTCACTCTGAAGATTTGGCAAGTGTGTTAAGCTCTTACTTTACATTCCTTGAAACTTGCAATTCGTCTTGAAGCCATTTTGGTGATTTTCTTTTTCTGGGTTGATACAGATTTTTTCTGAGATTGATCTTACAAGCCCTTCAATAGAGCCTAACCATCCAACCAAATGCAACTTAATTGGAGAGAAGAAGATTTCTTCTAAGATCGATCTTACACGGATTTCTGATTACAGAGCAAAAATATAGAAAAGGTCTATTCTTTCTAGGTCTTAGATAATAGGATTATTTTCCTGGCGGAATTAAGGGCAAATCAACCTCATCACACCAATCTACACACCTCGTCTCAAAATGAGAACTCTGAACGTTGCAGGGCCAATAGCTCAGCCAAACCTTCGCACCAATCCTCCATTTGAGCACGCTACCTTCCATATCCTTGCTCAGCCTCCATACAACCTCTTCACCATACGCATCTCTTGCAAACACGACGCTTCCTGTCTTGTTGAATGCTCTACTCGCTCCAGAGTATCTCTTCATGAAACTACTGTTCTTCGTCTTCAAATCCTCACCAACCCCTCCAAGCTTCCACGCCACCACTTCGTCTCCGCTCATGTTATCGCACAGAACCACATCGAACACTGCTGCATTTCCCTCTGCGTCTTGCTCCCATCTCCAGTTCTTCATCTTCTTCCTTGTCGACGTTTTCGCCGTGGCTTTCAGTAGTCTCTGCGGAGGCGACGATTTTGATCTTCCGAGATTGCCCTTCACGACCCTCTGCGTCTCTACTTCAGTCTCCGGGTTATCCGTGGACCGGCCCAGACTCATCCCAGCCACATAGGTGGCCCCGATTTCCGGTCCAATCCATACTCTTATCCTCGACGGAAAATGCTTCTCCTCGTCGTATTTACCGTTATCCTTCGCGCCGAAACCCAGCTTCGCCACGTGGAAGCGCAGGTTGTCGACACGTGCGGTCACCTGAAGGAAGCCCTCGTGGAACTCCACCATGTACTCCAGCTGGATTACTGCCTCTAGCTGCTGGTGCGCCAAAGCGTATGTTAGCACGAAGTCCTTCCCTACTAGCGCGGGATGCGGACTCGGTTCGTGCTCCGGACTACCCATGCGGGTCATGGATAATACCGGAACGTAACCCTTCAATGACCAGAACCCCTGAGATTCGGTGGCGTAGGAGAAGCCAAGGCTCAGGTTATCGTTTTCTGGTGACTGCGATATTCCTACTCCTGCTGCTTCTCCTCTTAAGATCATCCACTTGGCTAACATGTACCCAAGGGTGCGCATGAAACATAGCTCTGCATCAACTCCGATCAAAGTTAAGAACTTTCTCAATACATGCTTGCAGGTAGATAGAGCAGTAAGGTTCGGACCCAGCAAGGATTCCATATAGAGAGAGCCAGCTTCTGCAGGAGCATCACATACGCAGAGCCAGAAGAGACGGCAAAGGAAAACAAGGTTGAAGAAAGTGGAGAATGACTCGGGCGAGTGAGAGTCGATTATCCAAGAAATCGGCTCTGGTTTGAGCTTCTGCAACTGGGAACGAGGGCAGGTGGTATCGTATTCGATTGGTGCGCGTGCTATGATTTCTTGGAGGAGTTGCAGGAGAAGCGGAAGGAAGAGCTTGTCTGCGGAGAGTGGGCAAGGGTCTGATACCCATAGGGTTTTGTTTGGGTTATGAGAAGGGTAGTAAAATCCCTCGAGGCAAACTGACAAGGTCACAAGAGCTTCTGTGTTGGAACCTGAAGTACGTTCTGCTTTGAGGAGAATCGATTTCTGGATGTTGTGTTTGTCATCTTCTTCAGTCGCGAGGTGGAAGACAAGTGGGGAATCTGACTCGGCCCATTCATCCGAGTTGGGGAATTCGCATATCCATGACCACAGATCCATCCCTGGATAATTGATAGGTTGGTTTTCAGTTTCTCCGGATTTTGGACACTGGATTGGTTGAGAAACTTGAAACTTGAAAGTAAGCCTATCAAGTGTTTGTTTCAATATTTATGAGAGAAACGAGTGATAGATGGATTGCCAACTTGGCTTCAGCCTTAGCCACTTATGAGAGTGCCAACTGATAAATTACATTGGTGGCTCTTATACTGGCCTCGTCTTTGATTTTTCTCTTTGGTTACCATTTTGCTGCCAAGTTAGGATAAGGTTGAACCATGAATGAACGTTGGAAGGTTTTGATACACAGGACCGTATCTGCAAGAAGTGCACATTTACGGTGCTGTAACATAACACGTCCCTCACTAATGAGACATTAATGTCACGGGATGTTTGGTAACTGCATGCCCTGGGCTTTAATGTTGATTGATTTGCTCTGCCTGTGAGCAACATTTGAATTTCATTTAAGAGTCAGAAGATGTTATTATCACTTGTTTACACTTCTCTAAGTTACAACACTAGAAGAGTCTTGGAGCATTTAAACCCATGGAAGAAAGATTTTCTTCTTTAAAATCCGATGGTATTAAATGGTATCATAATCAACCTTCTATTTTTTTCTCAGCCCCCTTCGAATGACATGTTTCCCATTAATAGAGTCTCAGTGGAGACCATATTTCTGGTTCGAAGTTTGGCCACATCTCCATATGGTCCCTGCCAAAGGGCAGTTGGTAAGGCCATGGATAAGTAATAGGTACTGAGTTTGACTCTTTCCACTCTTAGGGCTACACACATTAATGTGCTTCTTATAGTGGGCCTACATCTTATATTTAGATTCTCGCCGTGCCGTTAGTCTGGTCACCCGATGGGTGACGTGTGGATGGAAGGAAATTGCTTGGGTGCTACACAATTAATGCGCAATACCTACAATAAACGGTTGAGATCGAGATCTTGACCGAGATTTCGATCTCAACCGTCCATTTTCGAAAATTTTGTTTTCACACTTTTGAGAATTTGACGGTCGAGCCGTTCGTAGCACAGTGTTGTGCATTAATTGCACTGCAATACAACACTGAAGTCGAACTCATGGATGGAAAGGTTAGCAACCGTTAGTTGGCTGTGGTTGGTTGTTACTTGTTACAAGTGAAATAAAAACCCAAGCCCCCTTCGCTTAACTTAATTCTACTATATGTAGTTTTGGACAAAAAAAAAAGAGATAATGGGGTAACGGTAATGCTCCAATTAAATGGTCTAGTGGTCCCAAACTCACTCTCAAGTCTCAAGTGGTTCGGTAAACCTCATGTCCCCAAGTTTGAATTCCCTTACTCCTCTATTTCTTGAATTAGATAATTGTATGCTCTTTGGCCTGGCATGAGTGCTATCGGCTTCTATGGACTATATTAGGCCTCTGGTGGGGCTCTGCTGATGAGGTTAGTGCTTGTGCTAGTTGGTAGTGCACAGAGCTAATGCTTGCATAGGTCGCACTCGATAAAAAGTCTGAACATTGTGTAGCGGGGGGTGCTAGGTTGCGGCTACTGCATCCCCTCTTTAATTTACCAAAAAAATAAAAATAAAATAAAAATAAATGGCATGACTGAAGCAATTTCAAACGTGCATGCTCCAATTCTTTATTAGTCTGCCCAAGCACGGGTGTCCGAAGTGTAAAATCTATATACGGTTAGTATGTGAACCGGGGAGAAACCGGAGACAAACCCGGGTCGGTGCCAAATTGATCCAACAGGCGAGTGAGTTCGTTTTCTGATCGACCCTAACTGGAATCGGATTCCTAAGAAGAATTCTCCATCGAAATGCATTGCAGGGTGTCTATTGTCTTGTTCTCCAAAACTTCAAGCCTGCCTCTCAAGTCGGCAAATCGCATCCACTGCAACCTTCCTCTCTCACCAGTTCCTATCGGTGATTGAAAGGTTGGGCATTCTCAATTTTCTGCGAGGAGAGTTCAATATAAAGCATGGAGAAAGGACTCCGGGCGTATGGGGAGCTATTGAGGCTGGTGCGGCGGTTGCCCAAGGACACCAGGCCCTACTACTCCAAGTATACCAGGGAGAATTTCGTCAACTACAGGGATGCAGATCCTTCTGACGCCAATGCCATCGACGAGATCTTCAACAGGACCTACGTCCATGCTGTTTGGGTTCTCTCCAAGGTCCTCTCCCCTTTACTCTCTGTTTGATCATGACTCTAACTCATCTGGGTATGTGCGCAATGTTGAATCCACTTAACCCTCCTCTGTTGTCTCACCTGAATGTGCAGTATTCCGTGGACGCAGCGGCTGCTGATAAGCTGAAGGAAATTTGCTGCAATCAGTAACTTTTTCCCACCACGTGTTTGTGTGTATTCCCAAATAAGTATGCCATACGAAAATGTTCGTTGAACTCGTGTTTTATGTTGGCTTTCTTACCGAAATATCATCTGTTTATTGCAGTTACTAGAATAGTTTGCTAATGTAGTTGTAGTTGTGACATATTTGTTGACTCAGTTTGGTATAGTATGGACTGATATATGGAAAGTTTGAACCTTTTATGGATTGTTGTCTGTGGTTTGCGAATTCTTTTTAAGGGCAATTACTACGCATGGTGATTTCAGTTTGTCTGTTAAGGAGTCTGTTCATGATTATTGAGGAGAAATTTGAACCTTTTATATGGGTGGATGGTAAGACCATTTATTGTATATGGTAGTTTCAGCTGTACTTTGAGGTCGCGTTTGGTTCCGTGATTTCAGGGAAACAGTGTCCATAGAATCATGATTCTGAATTTTTTTGTTTGTTTGGTTCTGAAAAAATAATAGAATCAGCCTGATTCCATTGGGTCCATGAATTCTACATTTTAGTACATATTCATTGATTCAAGTGAGACCACATGGGTAGCTAGTGGTAGTTTCAGGATGGAATCCACATTTTGAATACATAGTATAAAATGATACAAGGAAACACGAGTCCTGAGAATCCCCACACCTGCGAGCACCTCACATCTCAAGCAACATCCCTCAACCCTGCCACCTGCAACCCTAATATTGAATCTGGATCTTAAAACTGTCATTTCTGCATTGTATCTAAACGCTAGATCTGCACTTTTGGAGGTTCTTCTTCTTCTTTACAGTCAAACTTTACTCTTCAATTCAACAAGGTTCGATCCATTCAACTTTCAGGGCCTGGATTACGATTTCAGGTTCACTGACAGTGTTCTTGGGAATCTTATAAGGGAAATGGTAGCATGTGGTGGTACTGTCTTACTTTTTTTTCTTTCTTTCTGGTAGAGTCTTGAAGAAAACACACTTTTGAGTTCATTGAGAGGAAATAGTGTTCTTTTAGGTTAAATCTTGAAGAAAAGCATATTATTCTTTTCCTTGAAAATTTGTAATTTTAGTAGATCCCCAAATTATTGCGACAGAATGTAATTCTTCCGTTCCTGTTCTGTTCGTGGATTTATTTCTCCAAAATATTGATGTTTCTATACTATAAGAGAACATGGAGGATGCAAAATTGGTTCATTGTCTTCAGTGAATATTTTTGACTATCTTCTTCGCAAACTCAACCACTCCGGTTTCCATTCTTTTAATCTTATGTAACTATAGATTACGGTACTTGGGAGAAACAAATTTCTAGTTATTATTTGGCAAGAAGTGTCAGTAGATCTTACTTGTGTGCCAATTTATCAGAAACAAAAAGAATCTGATCTAGAACATGCTTGTAACATATGAATGGGATCCTGTGGGCTGCATTATGTATTCTGGAATTTTGTTCCATGATCAATGTTATTTTCCTTTGATGATTAATCAAAGTGGGAATCTCCTCAGATTCTCATCACTTTATTGGAGTGCAATTGTTGTAATTTCCAGAGACATTTGAATGCATGAGTAAATTACTGAAAAGCATAAATTGTCTGTGTTACTGGTGGATAATACATTATGGAAGGCTATGACCTTGCTATTGAAACCTCCTTTTTCTATTCAAGAGCTGTTAGAGTGAAATTCTATTATCTGAGAAAAGCTTTACCCCTCCAGGGTATGTCCTCCACCATTCAAGGGCCTCAGTTTTTTCCATGTAAGTTTCTTGTGTGTCAAGAACCTAAATATTCTTTTTGGCTACATAAATACCTTAGACTCCCACTCTTATGTGGTTTATCTACAAGGCACATCATTTTATTTTGTTACTTTACAATTCTGCCATACACCTCTGTTTCCTCCTACTGCTCCCTCCGTAGCCACCTATTCTATGCATAATGCATATGCCTGGTGTTTGTTTTCTCATGCCCTTATTCCTTGTTGCTCATATACTAGATCTTTCAATATTCCAGTATTCTGTTGGCAGGAACTGTAGGATGTTTCCATTTTGTAAGGGGGCACCACAACTTATCCGCAGAAGTATGAACCCTCAATTCTTTTATAGAAAGAGGGATCCACTACTTCCTGTGGTTTGAATTAGCTTCTACATCCAGATTCTGAGAATAATTTCTTCATTTTGTGAGTCATACTTGAAAGCAAGTTTTACCTTTGTCCTGAAGGGGATAATATGACTTTGATAATTTACCAACTTCCATGGATCTTGGGGTTTTGAGTTGGCTGTTATATGCTCATAGACTTTCCCTTTTTGTTCTTCTGTTTCTTATTGGGTGCTGTGGATTCTGCTATTCAGCTTTCCTTTTTATCCTCCTTAGGGTTCAGTAATTCGATGATACTCACTGACTGGTTTTTGTGATTTCACCATCCTGAACATCTTTCTGATTTCAGTTTTATGCTACATATATGACAGTTAGCTATGGTGGTGGCATACTTGCATCACTGGAAGGTTAATGATGTGGTTGTGAAAGGCCATTGAAGTCATCTAGGAATTGTGCTGGACCATTGGTTGCAAATATTGTCTATGTGCAGTTGAGCTTGCATTCTGGCTGATACAGTATGTCAAGGTGGCCAATGTAATGCTTGGTGTTATAAGATATTGCAAAAGACTCTAGGACGTGTAATACAAAATTAGTAATGATTTAATGAATGTGTAGCTGCACTTGTGGGAGGCAGCCTTGCAGGTGCGGAGGTAATGTAGCAGTAGCTTCAAGTATTTATTTTTTGGGCCACCAAGCAGTTGGAATTTGGATGAGCTCAACAGAGAATAAATGAAGACATGTGATTTTTATTTCCAGGAAAATTTGGATGAAGTTCAACTGATTATGCAGTGGTTAGCTATGGCATAATCTTAGGCAAAACGTGTTGCACATCAGTAATGTTCAAGCAGCATTTTGGAAAGTGTTCATTTTTTTTTTTTGGGGGGGGGGGGGGGGGGGGGGGGATGAGTAAAGAATATCATTACCAAAACCCCTGACGGGAAGAAGAGGGAAGAACGTACACAGAGAAAGAGGGGGGGGGGGGTTACAACCGATTAGTCAGCAATAAAGGTGAGCCTAAACCCCAGGTAACAACAGTAAGCCTGTTCCTTGGATTATCCACAACCATTGGGTGGGGGGAGCATGTGAAGTCTAGCGGAGACATCAAACTGGAAAGTGTGCATTGAACTTGGGTTGAAGATGCCTTAAAATGAAATGTATCCCTTTGAATCTTCTTTTCAATGTCACTGGAATCAGGTAAGATAGAACTCAGATGAGAGAGAGAGTGCAGATCGGGCTTCATCAGTCATATGCCTTAAATTAATGATCCGCAGACTCAAGGACAGATGTCCATGGTGTGTAGGTCATAGTCAGTGGCTACAGGGTCTTAAAAAGTCCCATTGACACAGGTGGATCCAAGGATGGGTGTCCATGGCTGTTTTTGAGTTGAAAGCAGACTCATCTTGTGTTCTTGCGGTTCACCTGACTTTGGGTTGAGCATCTTTGAAGCAAAATTAGGAGGATAGTTGTATTCAAATTGTCAGAACTTGAGTCTGCTTTCATTTGAAGCAAGAATCAGAGGGTTATACAAAGAAAATTATGCATCCACATGATATTTATGAAGGTAAATCTGTCAGACAGTCTTAGTCGAGTGAGTGTGTGAGCTTAGCTTTGGTTTGGTTTTTTCCAGTGGAGTCTTAATTTATTGAAATTTCTGGAAATTCCAGGTTTCCCATATGCTGTAAAAGGGAGATTGGTACTGACAGAAAGAGACGAAGGTGAAAGCACATTCATGCTTTCTTCACCATGTTTGTGCTTGAGTCTTGACCAACATAAATACAACTACTCCCTAAACGGTTTCTCTAAATAACATTGCAGGATTGCTAATTGTAGAGGATTGTAATGCGTGACAATAATTATCCAATGATCACAATTTTATTTTTGGGTATGACAACGATCAATCTAATTAAAGCTGTCTTTGGTAAACCTCCACAATTTCTCTCAAATTGTTAAAACAAACACCAAGAAATAGCAAATCTAAATAGAAACAAACAAAGATTTAACATATTTATACACCAATTCGGTATACTATATTCATGGGCGAAAAAAATAGTTTTTTCATTATGTAAAAGAAGAACAGAAGGAATTTCACAACCAATCGTTAAGTACAACATTATAAGAATTCTCACCCAATTTAAAATCTCTCAATAAATATACCACATTATTGATATATATATAAATTCTAATTCCGACTAAACCCATCAGCTTTGACTACATATTTTCAAAAATGGATTATTTGGATTGTCTATCAAAATATATTGATATAAGTCCATTTTCGAAAAGAGATACAAAATTTTGATTTACAACAACACAAATTTCAAAATTTTCTTCTCATTTCTTCACGATGGATAATCATGCCGGGAGGGAAAAGGGTCCATGGATGAGTTGAAGAATTAAGGAAAAAAAGAGAGTAACATTGGAAATCTTTACTCATGGCGTGAGTAATGGAGAGAAAATAGGGGAGAAATGGTTAGAAACATCAATTTTCTTGTCTTATTATGGATTCTAGTGTTGATCTTTAGATATTTAAAGCCATGTGCCACAATCCTAATGGTCAATTGCAAGAAATTACTGGATTGGTAATTGTAAAAGACGTGAATCCATGTCCTGTGTGAGTAAAACTAAAAGGAAAGAAATTAAAATAAAATACCAAAAATAAAAATAAATCGTTTAATAAATAATGGTTTTTGGTCAGATCATCTGTTTCTGCAATTCTGCGAGTGACAAAGAGGAGGAGAGCAGCGAAATTATGGAAGTTGAACAAACCGAGTCCGCGACTTTCATGGCGGAAGCCGAAGGAACCCATCAACAAGAACTACAGAATACCAGCGTGAAACTGGAGAGAACGAACCTCACATTTAGCCTTTGGCCTCCGATGCAGCACACAAGGGAAGCCGTCATCAAACGCCTTCTCGAAACCCTATCGACAAATTCCATTCTCTCCAAGCGCTATGGTTCGATGCCAGAAGACGAAGCTTCCTCAGCCGCAAACAAAATCGAAGAGGAAGCCTTCTCCGTCGCCGCCGCCGCTGCCGCTTCCACCACAGCAGGAGACGACGGCGTCGATGTGTTGCAACTCTACTCCAGGGAGATCAGCAAGAGGATACTTGAAACCGTGAAAGCCAGGAGTGCCTCTGCTGACAATTCCTCGCCGACTTCTGTTCCCGCCGATTCTCCTGTCACTCCTCCCGCCAGTGAGGATATCTCATCTGTCCAAACTGATAGTTGAATTTGAGTTTTGATTTTCGTTTTAGGGTTTCTGGTTACCTTGGGGTTTACTGTTTAACTCTTCTTATGTTCAAATGCCTATGTACTCGTGTATGTACTCGTGGTTCCTGGTACCTTCGGGTTTACTGTTTTAACTCTTCGTATGAATCTATATTAGTCATGGATTGGTATACTATATTGATTGCGTTACGGAATGCTCTTTATAGGGTAATGTAGTATGCTTCTTGTTTGATCCGGTTGTTCTTGAATGCATGGAAATATCTAATTTCTTTTCTTTTAAGAATTCTAAAGAGTTAAATTAGTAGGAAATGATATTGTAACTATTGTTTTGGTAAAAAATAGTTCTATCCTCCAGTCCTTTCTGCTTAATCCACATATTTGTTCTTTTGTTCTGTTGTTGAAGTCATGCACATATTTCTCAGTGGCTTTTAACTTTCTCATTGGTTAACTCTGTTACTACATCTTTTTGTTTTGTAATATTAGGTTATAAATTTCCCTTGTACAATGTGCTCACTGTTGTTATACTTGAAACAAAGTCTTTGAGCCTGTACTTCTACAGTTTGGTTCACAGTCTCTCTGTAGCACTAAACAAGAAAACAGGTATATGTGCCATACATGAGGCGACCCTGATGACGTTAAAATATTCTGAGATGAATGTAGTTTAGTTGGTACTTCATTTTGTTTGCCTTTGTACTTCCTAATTGTTCATGCCTGCAATTTGTACCAGTTGTCTTAAGCGAATCCAAACACATTCATTGAATTCCATTCTTGTCATGTTAGTGTCCAATTGCATACGTATCCTTGTCAGCTATAGGCATACATCCAGCATCAATATTCCCTGGCTATGTACCAACTTGTTGATCTTAGAGAACATAGCAATATCAGGCGATGACCTCATACATGAATCATAAGATTTATTTCCATAGTTTCATTGGACATCCTGAAATGGGATTAAATATGATATTCATGATTGTTTCAAGGTTGAATACTTGAATGCTAGAAAGTTTTATGTAATGGTCCAAGCAGAGCTGCATGGTACAGAAGCTTGTGATTTTGTGGAACTGTTGGGACCATTGTCAACAAACAATATTGTTGAGGAGGTATATCAGGGCATTGTCAAAGGATATGTTGGCATGGAAATGATGGCCCATTCTTTCATTGCCCAAGGTGATTGCCTTTTTTTTTTTTGGAGAAAATGTCAGCCAAAAATTACTTTTGGAGCTCAACCATTCAAACAAAAATGTGCTGGTTAAGAAAAAAATTAATAGATAGAGTGGGACTTGGAGTGGATGATAATAGATTTTTCTACAGGAAGCCATCGACAAGAGTACGGTTTGTGAAGTCTCTTGGTGATGTAGATATGCTACCATGGATTGACACAAACCTAATTGGGTGTACAAATGAAGATGAATGGGTCCAGTGTGAGTTTTTTATTTGATAGGATGATCATGATATATTTTATTCGGGAAAGATATTTGGTCTTTACTTTTGGGTAGCTATTAGACATTTAGAGAAAATTCCAATTTTAGCTTTATTGAATTTATTATTTTTTAAGTCTTAAATTTTAGGAATTAGGTTTGTTTGTTATTTGGGTTTAATAAATAGATGTATAACCAATGACTGGGAGATTTGAACCCCCCCCCCCCTTCCTCTTCTGTGATTGTTCTCTTCTACTGACCAGCCCTACACCAATTTGTTATCAGAGCCAAAGGATTGATCTTAATCCACCATGTTAATTTTGTTTATCCTCCCTTTGTCTTTATTCCTACTGACTCCCACAACTTCCAAACCTTCTTTCTCAGCTGTTGCTACAGCACCCCACCTCTTTGTTTTCACCTGTTACAATGAAGGCAACCCCCCACACCAACACACAAAAAAAAAGCCCTCAACCCAAATCTAATGCCGCTGTCGCATTTTACCTTATTGTAGCATAGTTGGAGGCTTAGAGCTGAATGGATTGGAGAAGTGTTCAATTGTGACTTCCTAGAAGAGCTGCAATTGGAAGCTCTCTAATGAAGGAAGGGATGTTTGTTAAGTATGACTCCGATTGCTTGTGTCTATAATCAATGTTTTTTGGGGTAAAACAGCATGACTTGGAACACCAGGAACTTAGATGTAGATAATGGATTTTTTCATGAGAGGAGACTTGGAAGGATATGTTTAAATCACAGTGGAGAAGGAAATGGGGTAGATGATCATCTTGCCAATTGCACTCTTTACAATATAAGTTTCCTTCTGCTGATGTAGAACCTGGTAAGAATGGAACCAACTAGGACTAATTTGAGCAGCACTGGATGCCAGCTCAAACCAGCCAGCTGGTCCCAACTTAGAAGGTCCTCTTGCTCCACAAATTTTGACCAGTCAACTTGGACTGCTGCAATAGAAGAAAACATGAAGAAGGGAGGCCAAAACACTGAGGTGACGTGAACAATGTAACAGCCTGTTATTTGTATGAATGTTCATAGGGGATTTGTGGGGCTGAATATCAGATTACATGAAGACATTGTTCTTGGGAGAGTTAGAAAGTTTAGGTTAATTTCTATTTTGGTTTTTATGCTTGTGGCTGAATTACAAAGCCTAGTAGTTTCTGATTTTAGTTAATTTGTATTTTCCATAAGATTTTATTGTCACTAGTTACTAGGTTATTAGTTTCTCTTTTCAGTCTACTAATTTTCTATTCATTTTAAAGCTTTAGCCAAGATATAGATAAGGCCCTTTCAATACAATAGAAGCTTAGACTTTAGAGAAATCAAGGACCTGTTTGATAACCCACTGGAAAACAGTTTCTGGTGTTTCTTGCTTCAAGAGGGGAAAAAATGTGTTGAAGACTGTTTGATAAAACTGTTGTGTTTCAGGTGATTTTTGAAATGTAAATTGAAATTTATGAAAATTTCTGCAAAAAGTTGGGTGTGGGCTAGGTTTATGTAAAAGAATTTAGAGAGGGGTCTTCATGGAATTTGTCATTCTAAAAATAAGAACTCTGCTAAAACTCTGCTGATAGCATTTTTTGCTTTCAGAAATTAGTTTTATCAAACACCTAAAAAAGTGTTTTTGCTTCTAGAAACAATCAGAACTGCTTATAGTGTTTTTGCAAAGCAGGAACAGTTGGTGGGTTATCCCATCCCCCCCTTCTCTCCTGCCTTTTCCCCCCCCTAACTCTTTATCCCCTTCTCCCTATCTTTTCCTTGCTGTCGTTATTGTTTGTCAACAGCAATCCATTAAGGCCTCAAATTGAAGATCATGATCCATCCTCGGCTGATTCCAGAGGCTGCTAGGTGTTGCCCATTATTGAAGGCTGTTGTTGTTCCTGTAACTTGTGAAGACCATAACTCAACAACCCATTGTCAGAATTGATTGAGATTTTGAGTGTTCTCTACTGCTGTTTGTACCTACATTTACTTCCAATCCAGTCCATTCCATTGGTTGGATTGCTTCGTATCCATTACCTTCTAATCTTCTATTTGTGGACTTTTACTAGACATAAACCTGGGTTTCCCTAATGGAGTATTTGGAGCTTGAACATCATATTGGGCTGTTACCCTTGGGTTTACAGTCTTAAATTATCTTCCATATTTTTCATTTATAGATTCTATTATTGATGAGCAATACTCCAATCCCAACCCAAAACTAAAATTAACTTCATCTCAACGTGGGGATGTTGAGATGTATATATCTTTTGAGACTGAATGTGCATCTTTTTCCTTTAGCTTGTGGGAACAATCCTCTGATATGTGGAGAACTGAACCTTTTCCTTCTGCTTCCTGGGCATGACAACATATTCCTTCCGTTATCTACATATCACCTTGATTATACTGTTCAAGTACATGAGTGATGTTTGTTGCAAGCTACTTTGAGCATAAAATGTCTCCTCCTCCTATTCACAAAGACGATAGTTTCAAATCTTCAAGAAATCTTGGCTAGGCAACCATTAATGATATTATGAAGTTCATTCAAAAAATCCTTGCAAGTATTTCAGGTTATCATGTTTTTGTTAAATTAGTCCTTCAAATTTTATCTGGCCTACATGCTGGAAAATATGATGGATGATGGGGTTGCAGTATTGTTGTTAGGATATATTTAGGAACAGTGACATGCAGGAACTCTTAGCTGGTTTATGAATTCTATTATGATTCCATCTATTTTTAGTCAAACCTGGAGACAATGCAGTAAGTCAATCATCTTCCTTTTCTTCCAACACCCCGGAATATAATGAAACACCTAGAAAAAAAAACACCCATCTATCCCCTTCCTCTCTGGAAAATGAAAGTTTGGGGGGGGGGGGGGGGGGGGGAAGCACTTGCTGGAGCACATGGTCAGCTTGAGGTTTCTCCTGGTAAATCAGAACTTTCTCTTAGTTGAGCATCCCTTCTTTGATCTCACATGGATCAAGATGTTTTCTTAGCTGTGGTATGTTTTATCAGCTTGACACTTTTTTTAGTATTTGAAGAAATTCTGCTCATAAGTTGAGACTGGGCCTTGAGTGACCCCACTGAGCTCTATGATTGTTCAACCTCAAAGATTTTAGTTCATTTCCAAAGCTGGGAAGGAAAATTTTGAAGTATTATTGTAGTAAAGCTATTGCTGAAACTGTCTTGAGGAATGTTGCTGGATTGATTGCAAGTTAAGGTGAAACTTTTATTATAGTTTATTAGGAGACTTGGTTGCAAGGGAGCCTCAAAACCTGAACATTCAATCCTCATAATAATTAGTTTTGCATGAAGCCAACTGTACCCTATTGTATGCTAAATCAGTAACCTATTATTCAACTAATTATCAATTATGATTGGATTTTTTTTTGGGTAGCCGATAATGGATGGGTGTTTTGTGGTATGTTATTATTGACAACATAAGCTTGTAGGGATGATATTTTGTCATGTTATTACCTCTTCTTCATGTACTATATTATTGTTGTAATTCACCATTCAGCAGCTTGCCATATGTTACTATTGACTCTAGCTGTGCTGTGCAGCTGGTATTACTCCGGGTTTTTTTTTTTTTTTTTTTTTTTTTTTTGGGGGGGGGTTGGGGTTTGGGGAGGGGGATGATTGGGATTTGAGCATCCGTTTTTCGTATACAAGTATGGATCCCTTGATTACACAGTTTAACATCATGAATACCTTGTAAAGAATTTTGTAGATTGAAAGATAAGAAGCCATAGAATCACAGCCACTGTAGCTTCTACCCTGTTTTTTACAACGTTCAAAGTCCCAATTGAACAAATAAGAGTTCGATTTGATAAAACCATAAAAGCAATATCTAAATTGCAAATTCAAATTGACTACTTTCTTGGATGTGGTCGTAACATTCGTTTGCGTGAAATTGGAATTCAGCAACTGAGTTTAGGACCTTTAGGTAAACCACTGGATGATGAGCAACGCTAAGACTGCAGATTCATGAAAAACTGGGTTTAACCATCCAACGAACTCTCACTGCGACTGGGTTTGGAAGAGACGAAATTGGCCTAGTAGTAAAGATAGAGAAGATCATAAAAAACTAAAGAAGATTGAAAGTTGAAACCCTCATGTCTCTACATCAGTAATTCGCTAGAGTTACCTCTCCTGTGACTTGAGTGCTTGGAATCCAGTCGTTTGTCGCCGGATTGGTTCTGAAAGTCTCTGTCACTCCCATTCGCACTTGGTCATCACCTTTCTCTAACTGCAGATCATATCCATCTCCTAAGCTCCCTCCAACCCTAATAAATCCATTTCCTGTCTGCACCCAATCAAAACACAACAAAACAAATAAAGAACAGACAAGTCAAATATGGCAGGGAGAACAAGGACAGTAAGTGAAGCTGATTGATGATCGTTGGTGACCAAAGATGATAATTATCATATATTAATGTCAAATTCCAACCGTATGATGTTGTTTGTCAATCGATATCATCTCCTTGTAATAGTGGGTCTCCACAAATTCCTCTTGCACCGACTGTGATCCTTCTCCAGAAATGATCAGCTGAGACATAACACAAAACACACAGACAGAACTGTCAGAAGCCACAATTGAAAATTATACAGGGAGAAAGAGCAGTTTGAGTAGGTAAGTTTTGAAGCTAAGAGCACATTAGCTTGTTGCGAGTTAACAAGGGATTGGAACTTCAGGAATTCGGGAACGTTATCGGCTTCCAAGGTGTACACAGAAGCAGAAGAATCTGGTTCGCTGCGGTTGGGTTTGAGGGGTCGCTTGGGAGCCATGGATTCAAAGTGATCCCTGGTCTTAATGGCGATCCTCAACTGCTCCTCTGCCTCCAACACTTCATCGCTGCGGCTTGGTTTCCTCACCGCCCACTCTTCTGATCCTGCTGCTTCCATTGTGATCTGGTGATTTTCCGGCTCTCTTCTTCTTCTTCAATCCTATATCGGAAAGAAGGTTTTTGGCTTCACTCTGTTTGAGAATTACAGGCGACGCCTGGAATACATAACCTAATGAAGATGATTAGTGATGACTTTTATTGGTTATTTTATTTGGAATCGGAGAAGGTGATAACTTTTATTGGTTATTTTATTTGGAATCGGAGAAGGCCAGAGCAATATGGCATTAAAGGGCGCGTTTGGTAACGAGAACAAAACGCTAAAAAACGTTTGGTAAAATGGGTTATTCTTTCGCGTTTTTAGGAAACGAACCGGCCTAATTTTCTTGTCTGAGAAAGTGTTTTGCAAAACAACTTTGACTTATTTCGATATTTTTAAAATAAAAAGTACTTTAAAGAAGAACATTCAACTCAAACTTCATTCACATGCAACTTTTAATTTCTATCCGTCTTTATAAGAATTTTTTATTTTTTTAAATCTCCATTATTTCAGTATTCTCAGTATAATTTCTACCAAACAGTTAAAATTGTGTTCAGACTAGCGTTCTTTGATAAAACGCTGGAAATTGATTCTCGCAAAGAACATTATTTTCAAAAAATGTTGTTACCAAACGTGTCCTGAGGGTCTGTTTTATTACATGAGTTTGGAGATTTTAAATATCTCGAGATTTTGAATCTATGAAATCATAATTTGTAAAATTAATTGTTTGGTTAACGTGAATTTGTGAAAATTTCATTATGAAAAATTGTTTGGTCAACCAAATTTACGTTTTTAATGTAAAAAGATGAATGTATAGATTTCATGAATCAAAGAATTTTCACAACTAAACAAGTATAAATCTCACATTCATGAATATTGAGATTTGAAATATCTAGATTCATGTAACCTAACAGTCCTAAGATAATCAATATTTGAAATGCATTGAGCTTATGATTGGTAGGTGTTGATACGGAATCTTGCTCGTCCTTCCCTGTCAAATTCCTGCAAAATACGTGCTCGACCTTGAGTGATCGAGGTATGTCTCCAACGAGCAAGTCAGTATCAATGAGATATGATCATAACTACTCAATAGAGAATTCAAGTAATTGATCACATAGAATATGAATACCTACTTTGTTATGCCTACTTAATGCGTTTATATAGTGTAAGGTATTAGAGATTAACTTAGAATATAACTCTGAGAAGAGTTGTTTACCTTACTCCTTCCTCTAGATAGTTGAGGTATAATAGGAGTTCACCTTTGATCGGATATTCTTGAGATTGTGGTCGTCCCGCCCATAGACTATATGGTCGAATCGACTCTTCTTGAATTAATGGTCGGACCGTGTACTCACAGGTCAGACCGGATGCTATAGAATTACCATAGTGTTCATTAATAGTAGGTATGGAAAGAGACAACAAAATTTTGGATGAGGTAAAATAAAGCTGATGTAATGATTGTCTAATGTGTCTGTTTTTCCGAAAGTTGTTTACTTTTCTTGGTTACCAAATGCAGCCTAGAAAGTATTTAACATACAAGAAGAGAATAATGACGACATTGGTGACATGAAATGATGGTGAAGCACAATTAATATTTAACCATTTGATATCTTAAACTTAGAATGAATGGATCAAATTTTTATTCCTCGTAGGCTTCTAGCTACTTACTAGTGAGTTTCTCTGAAGCATATTCTAAGACATATTCGACACTGGTTCTTATTCCAAAAGTGTGAATTCAAAGATCAAGCTAGTGCACAAACCAGTGCTCTACTGATGTAATTGTGGTTCTTAAATCTATGTTTGTTTTGCATTCTAGAGGATAAAAACAATAATTATTGAGAGTATTGGAGTGTACTGAGAATACATATCAAACATAACTTATGATCATGGACAAAAAAAGAATGATCATATGAAAAGGAAAGAAAAAATAATAGGGTGTATGTTTTTTTTTGCATGAGGTTAATTTTCATTCCGTAAAGAAACTATCATTCAACTACACAGGAAGGCAAGGCATCAGAATTACAAAGGTCCAAGAGCCAAGAGGTGGAAAGTGGCCAACTGATCCTCCCTGTAGAGGCAGCGGCCTTCCTAGCCAAAGAGTGTGCTACATGATTACACTCCCTGGGACTAAAAGAGAAGGAACAATTCAAAAAGTAAGAAGAGAAGTGAGTAACATCCTCCACAATAGGTTTCAAACTTACAGGGGTAAGGCAGGGATTATGCAGCCAACGAACAACCTCCTGACAGTCACTCTCCACAACAATATAATCAACTCCTGCAGCAGCAGCAGCAAGTAGCCCCTCTCGAATACATAATACCTCTCCTTCCGACACCGAACCGAAATCCGAGGGGGATTGAAACCGTCAAGAGTGGGCGCCCCCGTGTCTCCACGAAGAACAAAACCCAATCCTCCTTTCTTCCCTCTTGTAGCAGCATCAGTGTTGAGCTTACAAACTCCTCTAGGAGGTGCTGTCCATTTCAGATTAGTTCTCTCCAATGGTAAAAGAGGAGTATCGGTGGTGGGCCGAGACCCGAAAGGTTGCTTGAAAATCTGCTTGCACTCCTCGTGGCCTTCCGCACAACCCGCAATGGAGAGAGTTCCACGCCTTCAAAAAGGAGCTTATTACGGCCGACCCCAATTTCCCAACGGATGAATGCTCGAGAGACTTGATATCCCTAACCGATTCCATCCTTCCTATAAAAGATGGAAGAGACAAGTTAGACAAGTGGAGCGGGAAAACCCAAGGGAGAGTGAAACCAGACGGCTCGGGCAAAAGAGCAATCCAACAATATATGTTCAACGGTTTCCTCATCCCCACCACATCTAGGGCAACAAGAGTCCCTAGTCAAATGCCTAATCCGAAGAGCCTTTGCGTAGGCTAGACCTCCGGAGAGAGCTCTCCACAGGAAGGTCCGAATTTTTGGGGATGTCTTGCAGCTCCAAATAGCTTTCCAAACTTCTTTAGGGACCCTCATACGGGACAGTTCAGCACCATGTGCTTCTCTATTCTCTCTGTCTAAAATGTCACATAATCTCTGGTGCTGGTATTTAGTAGAGAATATACCATTTGAAGCTGGACCCCAAATTTGATGGTCTTCTTTTGGAAACAAAGCAAGTCTTATAGAGAGAATGGCCTTTGAATCCTCCTCATGAAACATTTCCCTTATAAGATCAGCCTTCCATACTCGGTTGACTTCATCAATTAAATCAGCTACCCAAGTGACCCTCGAAGACCTAAAAGATTGGTGCACAACTTTATATTCAGGGTTTTGAGGAATCCATCCATCCTCCCAAATATTGATTTTCACACCTGTACCAATCCTCCACAATAGCCCTGCTTTTAGAACTTCTCTTCCTTCAAGGATTCCTCTCCAAGCCCAGGAGGGAGACGAGGATAATCTGGCCTCCAAAAAATCACAGTGAGGGAAATAGAGTTGTTTATAAAATTGGGTTACCATCAGCATGAAAGGTTAATATTCATTCCATAATTCACTTTTTTCTTCTCTCAAATATTTTTTGCTTAACTCATAATGAGGTAAGGACACAATCAAATTTTCTTTTTGTAGAATAAAGTATATGATTTAGTAGTGAGGCGTCCAAAAATTATTTAGCCCTGGGATTCCTTGAAGTTAGCTTACAAAACAAGGTTAGACGTGGGCCGATTCTGCAGTCAAGAAGCTACTTCCGAAGGTTAAATCAGTGATGAATCTTCACAGAGCTTTGGTTAGTTGCAGAACTTAATTGAATAATGTTAATGAAGGGAAACAATTCAAATTCCTTTGTGCGATCTCTTAGTTTATATAGAGTTTACCTGCTATATTCGACCATTGGATTCGTTTGTGTTTCTTCTTGGTGGTCTTTCGATTATAGAGTTTTTCTTCGTCTTTTGGAATTGGTTATAGTTTCCTCATATGGCATGATCGCATATTCCGAATTTCATGGGAACACGCTTCTTTCCATAATTGTCGAGTTCCTTTTTCTTTATGTTATTTGGTGGTTTATCTTTTGAACCAACCCAATTGGGGTTACTAACTCGACCGTGGTTGAACCCGATTAGGTGTTATTTTATCCTTATCAGGTAGATAGAGAGTTTTTCTTTATCAAGAACAATGAAAAGTTTCTCTAGTTTGCGTGACAACACCTCAAATTCTTTAAATACTAAAAATGTTTTCATTGCATGGTATTTTGTAAAGTTTAATATGTGTAGTTTTCAGTATTGAGCTAGCAAAAGTTTTTATTTTCCACCTTTACATGAAATTTGAAACTAGCAATCCGATATGATATGATTGATATGCAAAAAATTAAACACTTTGAAAAATGCAAAAACAACCCCAAAAGGGTTTCCAATGGGGGTATTCGATAGAAACCTCGAACTCTTGTTGAATAATAATAATAATTAAAGCCAATGGTGGATTAGTAGAGCGGTTAAAAAGCCCAACTTCCCATGGGGAGGTTCTGGGTTTGCACCCATCTGGTGGCACCTATATTAGTAATATTCCCCCCATCCTATATATAAACTCTTCGGATTCAAAAAAAGAAAAAGAAAAGATTTATCATATAGGTTGCAAAAGACCACTGTAATTTTTGAGTTATCTATTTTTCTTTTTTGAGAATTGGTAGCTTTATATTAGGGGTGTAGACTATTATATATCACACAAGAACCCGTGACATTTTCACTAAGGCTGCGTTTGTTTGCAAAGGTGGGGTGGGGAAAAAAACATGTGGGTCCCATGTATAGTGGGGTGAGGGAGAAGGGAATGAAAGGAAAGGAAAGGGTTTTGTGGAAAAGTGATAGGGGTGGGTCCCACTTTTTACTTTTCCCAACTTTCCCACAAAGTCCCACAAAATATGTGGGGTTTTAAAATAGCATGGGGTGGGAAAGTTGGGCTGCCACGTTAGCAGACGAGGTTCCTTGATTCAAGGAAACTTGTCTCCCACTTTCCCACCCTAAGCAACCAAACAATATACCATTTTGGGATTTAAAGGAAAAGTAAGAAATCTACACGTTTTTCAAGAATTTTCCCACCCCTTTTTTCCTACCCCATCTTTATTCCAGCAAACAACCGTTTAGGCTGCGTTTGTTTGCACAGGTGGGGTGAGAAAAATGAGTGGGGAAAAAAAAATATGGGCCCCATGTGCAGTGGGGTGAGGGAAAAGAAGGAAAAGAAAGAAAAAGAAAGGGTTTTGTGGAAAAGTGATAATAGTGGTCCCACTTTTTACTTTTTCAAACTTTTTCCACAAAATCCCACCAAATTTGTGGGATTTTAAAATGGTTTGGGGTGGGAAAGTTGGGCTACCACATCACCATACAAGTTTCATTGATTCAAGAAAGTTTGTCTCTCACTTTTCCACCCCAAGCAACCAAACAATCCATAATTTTGGGATTTTAGGGAAAAGTATGAAATCTACATGTTTTTCAAGAATTTTCCCACCTCACTTTTATTACAACAAACAAACAGCCTAAGAGATATTGATCATTACTTACCAAGCAACTCTTGGATGGTATTCTTAGCCTCTTATATTAAAAAAAAGAAAAAAGAAAAAACTTCCGACTAGTTTGTTTATGAAGGATTGGTTCTTACCAACTAAATTGAAATGTAGAACCTCCTAAGCATAAGAAGGCATCCAAGAATGGAGTTCCAATTCTATACCTCAATGCGTAGAGGATTTTGTATGATATATATTATTATGACGAGTAGAGAATTCTAACTCCCAATGGTGTCAACATGCGTCAATAGCTGCCACATGTATAATATACACTGGTATGTTGAGTAGAGGGAGTTCGGATCACCTTCACGTCAAGAGAATACATACTGCTCCCTGACACTTCTTTACTATACAATATAGTAGCCACATTTGAAAGATTCACTAGAGAGCTTCTACTTTTAGACTATTTTATCAATTGTGTATTTGAAAAAGCATCAAAAAATAATACTTGGAAGGGATCTCCCGATTTTCATAGGTGCCAACCTGCATTAGTGGATGCCACGTGTATGATGTATGTTGGTGTTTTGACTTTTTGAATTTCTCAAGACCTAATTGCACGTTTCAAAAAAATCTTCCAGGGACTATTTTCCACGTGGCATTTTGCCTTGTCGTCTTCTTCTTTCCTCACCCAGCTACGTTTTTTCTCCTTCTCATTTTTGGGTGTGAGAAAATCAATCAGCCAGCTAAGATCTCTCACTCCCGACAGAGAGTAATGACTACTGCGAGCCGTG
The DNA here is from genome assembly GCF_041222555.1 of Hakea prostrata. Classification (NCBI taxonomy): domain Eukaryota; kingdom Viridiplantae; phylum Streptophyta; class Magnoliopsida; order Proteales; family Proteaceae; genus Hakea; species Hakea prostrata. The sequence goes on along the minus strand of NC_142604.1, from coordinate 4,175,526 downwards.
GAGATTCCCATCCTCCGCCGTCGTTGCAATGTGCATTAACAAGTGTTCATCGATAATCGCCACGTGTCACATCATGCAGCCAGGGACGGAGCCCTCAATGCACTTCTTTCCCTGTGTTTACAAACCCATGACAAGCTCTTACACCACACGACCGATGAGCATAAAATGATCTCATCGGACGGTTGAAATCGTCCACTTCATTCAATGTTAGGTTTATCACATTTGCTTTTGAACATACGGTAGAAAATGAAACCGCTTTTCCATTCGAAACCACTCACGGTTTTCCAAAGCGGTTTTGACTGAGACAGGGAAACCGACAAAACCTGGGAATCCCCTCCCAGTCCCTGCAACTATAACAAGAGTGGGAAACTAGAAAAACGCGAAACGAAAATGACAGAAACGCAGAGAAGAACAAAGTAATAAAGAGTCCTCTTCTCTTCTCCTGCTTCACCTGCTAATCACTTCATATTGCGAAGCTTCCGACGCTTTATTCATATAGTACTCCAGTACTCACTCACTCACTATCCTTCCATTTCTCTCCTTCTTTTTAGCTTTTCACTCCGTGTTTTTCGCTGCTCTTCTTGTTATTACCGACTCTTAGAAGCAAGCTCTTTAATGGCTGCTGCGAAAAATGTTTTTGATGAAAACCCACTTCCTGGTGGGAGTTTCACTCGGTTACTAGATCCCGGAGACGATGATATGGTGGAAACTGGAAGCTTTATCTTTCCCGCTAAGAACGCTCCTACTATGCTCTGTTTTGGGAACCCATGCAGCCGAGGAGATAAAGGGTTTGGTGATTACGGTATGATCGCCCAGAGATCGGGAATCACTTCGAGTGATTGTTCTTCGGCTTCATCTAGCAATCACAGTAGCACAAGTAGCTTTTCGAACCCCAAGGTGAGTGATTCACAACGAAACCCATAATTCTTTTTTTCTCTTGTTGAAGCTTCGCTTATTTTTGCTACCATTTTGGGGCGGAATTTCTTGCATGAAGTGCCTAAGCGGAGAAGCGAAGGTAGAGCAGAAGAAGCGAAATGGGTTGAGCCAGGGAACAGTTCCTAGTTCGACCTTGGGCTTAGGAGATTCAAGTGGTAACAGGAAAACGAGTAAGAAGGTTAAAACAGAGAACCTCACCGCTACAAGGTCTTCAAAGGTTAGAGAATCTTTATTGGGTTCTGCATGTTTGATAATTTATCTCTTTAATGGAAAATTTTGTTCTGTAATTTGTGTAATTTATATCTATAGGCGAGGAAAGAGAAGCTTGGAGATCGGATTACAGCATTGCAGCAACTTGTTTCTCCTTTTGGGAAGGTGAAATGAAATATTAAGTATTTTTAAACCATTTTGGTGATAAAGAATGAGACTAGAATTTTCTACTGTCTGTCAATATTTTATCAGGGAAGAAAATACTCAAATATTTGGTTGTCTGTTCTGTCTCATACGATAATGACAATTTCTGGACACCTTTGGGTTTTTGGAATTTTTGACTGATGCAGACAGATACTGCCTCTGTTCTTCATGAAGCAATGGGATACATCAAGTTTCTACATGACCAAGTTCAGGTAATTAAGAAATTTCTTCGCTTTCCATGTTGGCAGGACATAAAGTATCGCATAAAACAAAAATTATTGATTGAATTCTCTTAATTCTCCCACTATCTGTTTCTATCGCAGGTTCTGAGTTCACCTTATATGCAGCAATTACCTTCATCTGGCCATGGGCTGATTCTGCATGTAAATATTTAACTTAATTTGTTTCTAAATAATTGAATAGTTCGGGGAGAATAAGAATGAATCGTAATTGATGATGGTTTTCTTTGTTTTCCAAAGAAGGAAAGAGGAGGAGGAGAAGAGTCAAAATACGAACTGAGAAGCAGAGGATTGTGCTTGGTGCCAGTTTCTTGCACGGTTCACATGGCTAACAGTAATGGAGCTGATTACTGGTCGTTTGCCATGGCATCCAACTCCTCCAAGTCCAGCATCAATCAGTGAATCCTTCCCCTTCCTCTTATACATGTATAACTTCTTGTTCTTGAGCTTTTCTTCTTGCTTCCATGGCTGTTTCTTACAGTAATTCTTTTTTGGTTTGAATTTTTGGGGTCTCGTTTTTTTGGAAAGAAGCAGATGGACAAGTGTAGATGTTGGACTGTATACATAATACACAACTTAATGGTTGCTAGCGTTAGTTGAGCTTCAATTTTCATAGGTGTCATGTATGTTTTTTTTTTTTGGTAAGTTCATGTATCAATCGAACTAATCCAGGAAGAAGGAATCCTTTCACGTACCCGTCTTGTTTTTGAGAATATGGTATTGAGGTAAAATTGTATTAAAATTAGGGTATTATGGTCATTTCTATTAACACCTTGCGAATTGTGCCATAACTGTATTAAAAAAACTTCATTCATTAACTTGAAAGAAAATACAAACATACATCAAATGAAAAACACCAAGGTTAATTGTCATACATGCAATAGACAAGGTCATCCAGGATAAGGAATGAGTCGAGTTCAATAAATTCTTAGAATAATGGTTGTAGCAACCACAACAACTAAGCACAAGGAATACGACATACGTATCCTCCATCACAAACGCCCAAATAGGCACCACGCCACAAAGGTGGACACATACATGCCATAAAGACAGAAATACACGCTACAAAGGCGGAAAGATAATACGCCACAAGGACGGAAAGATAACACGTCACAAGGGCGGAAACGACAACGGCAAAAATACACCGACAGTGACCAACAACACGAGACGCTCGCAGCAGCAAAGCTTCCAGATCCACCAGAGGCACTTCTAGCTCCGGCGTAAAACCTTCAAATTTGTGGAATGCACGACTATATCTCGCATCTACTTGAGTAATATATATATTTTTTTCTAGATAACTACAAACTTCCACCACTGGGAAAAAAGATGACAAAAAGAGAAAACGGAGAAAAAAATAAACTGAGATTTTTACTTCTGCTTCCTCATTTCGACTAATCTGCTCAAAACGAAGATGAATGCGAAAGATCCGCTATCAGTAGGGTTTGAGGAGGAGAGCCTCGATCCGACTAATCAAGAAACCTTGCGGGGTAGGGGAAACGAGAAAGGAAACTTCGCGGGAAGAGAGAAACTGAGAAAGGAAAAATGCGAAATATCGGAGAGAAACGAAGGGAAGAAAATACCCTAAACAGAGAGAAACAGAGGATCGAAGGGAAAGATGCTAAGAGAAACGAAGTGGAGAGAGGAACGAAGGAAAAATAAGAGAAGATGAGGTGAGACAGATGAAGAATAGAGCTGGATAGAAGAAGAAAGGAAACGAGAAAGCAAAAGCAGAGGGAGGTGTCTCTGGCTCTCCACCTCAAAGCACGGCGCCGATCGAGTCCCTTTCAGGCGCCAATCCAACGGTTATTCAATTCATACTAAATCTGAATTTTATTTAAATTCATCCATAAATTTGAATTTTATTTAATCTCTAGTTTGAATTGGGTGACTATTGGATTACTTAATGCCATATGGTACAATCCTAGGAGGGAATTGTAAGGAAAGGAATTATATGTGGATTTGGTTCACATCCTTTACAATTTTCACATTCTGCAACTCCCTGTAATTTCTATTTAGGAGACATGGAGTAGTTAACTATTAAGGGTGAATTTATTTAGGAATTAAATTTAATAAATTTTTTTAAATTAAGTCTCAAGAAAAAAAAAAAGTTTTAGGAATTTATTAGATTTAATTTTTAGTTGGGTTTTAATTGGAAAAAAATCCTCAGTTGTGCACACCAGTGCACTTTTATTTAAATTAAAATACTATGATTAAAGGATTAATTTTTTTTAATACTCTTTTAATTTTTAAGTTATCTCAGCCAATTGTTTGGCATATTAGTCTAGTGTTGTGCGCAGTAGAGAGATGTGTACATTAGAAGATGTTTTTCCTTTTAACTGTGACTATTGGATAATTAATTGTCGTATGTCACAATCTTAAATAAAATTATAGGGAATTACAGGGGGTGAGAAGACATGAATTACTTTGAAGGTACGTCTTTTTCAGATTTCTCATATTAGGTTCTCTCAATGCTCTCAACGCCTAAATGTCGGCGGCCACGCCGGATATATGGACCAAATTGTCCCACGACGTGTTCGTGTGCCATTTTTAATGGGGATCCAACTGATAAGGCTCTATTACCCCCAAATTTTTCCTTGATATTAGAACTCTGAAACACAAAATTTCTAATGGGGATCCAACTGATAAGGCTCTATTACCCCCAAATTTTTTTTTTTATTTATTTTCCTTGATATTAGAACTCTGAAACACAAAACACCCTATTAAAGACCCCAAATGTAAATTTTTCTTGATATTAGGTAACTTGGAAACACAAAACAGAATAGAGCCAGAATCTGATTCCCTGATGTATAACAAATACAAAACTTGGATTTCTATCAGAAGATGACAGGAACACCGTATTGGAGAAGAAGGGAAGAAGATAAGGTTGCTGTTGTGTGATCCTGGTTAATTAGCCATTACTATTTAGGTTGATGGCATGAAGTCAAGTCAATGGCTAACCATAACCACTTAAGACTTTTTCCTCGGATGAATCTCGCCTGCTCTCACTTGCTGAGCTTCTCACTAAGTGGCTCCGCTTATCTCAATTTTTGGCAACTGAATCCAAATTTCCATAACCATGGACAAGATTCAGACACAAAACAATCTTGTTGTGTTCTTTGTTGTTGTCCAACTTTCACTTCTTCTTCTAGTCTCCTCGGATTATGTTCTTCCTGACAAATATTTCATCAACTGCGGATCCAACAGCACTGTTGCCATCGACACTCGAAACTTCACTGGAGACTCCAACCCCAACTCGTACCTCTCTGCAAATCCAGACATCTCTGAAAAGCTTAAGAGTCCTTCTTCTGGGTTGTCCTCTCTCTATCAAACGGTAAGAATTTTCACTAAGCCCTCCACCTATGAGTTCAACATCAGTCCTACAGGTCTGCATATCGTACGCTTTCATTTCTTCCCGTCCTCCTACCGGGATTATGATACGGGCATGGCTGTGTTCAACATAGATGCTGCTCCCATGCTTCCACAGCTCATGAACTTCAGTTTCTTGAGCAGCGCCAACACACCTGTTCTGAAGGAGTATATTCTCAGTATCAGAAATGGGAAATTTTCAATTAAGTTCACGCCTTCGCCTTCAAATGGGAAAGCTTTTGCCTTTGTCAACGCCATAGAAGTCTTCCGTGTGCCTGAGGGTTTCATCTCTGATGATCATGTCGAGAATCACATATTTCCCACTGGTAGTCAGAAAGGCTATTCAGGTCTTCAGTCTCAGATCTTAGAGACTGTTCACAGGATCAATGTTGGAGGTCCCAAGATCACACCTGAAAATGACTCTCTTTGGAGAAATTGGATTCCAGATGACCAGTATCTATTCATTCATGCAGCAGCTAAGAACATGTCTATCTCTAAGAAGCCTAATTACCAGAAAGGAAGAGCCACTGAATACATTGCTCCCTCACAGGTCTACATGACCGCGAAGGCTATGAACTTCAATGACAATGACACTAGATTAAACTTAAATTTCAATATTACTTGGAGTTTTAATGTGAGCAAAAAAGTTAGTCACTTGGTCCGGCTACACTTCTGTGATATTGTGAGCAATTCTCTTCATACCCTGTATTTCAGACTATTCGTCACTAGACATTTCAAGCAGATAATGGATCCTTCTGAGACTACTCAGCAGCTTGCAGCTCCTTATTACATTGACTATGTGGTTGATTCTGATGATTCTGGCTTGATGTGGGTTAGTGTAGGTCCTGATATTACACGTCACACTGCGTTTTTGAATGGATTGGAGATCATGGAAGTGATGAGCGAACCAAAGAAGAAGCGTGTTAATCACCTGCTGGGTTCAATCGTAGGTAGCTCTGTTTCCGTGGGTATTTTCATTCTCGGAGCCCTTTTGGCTCTGAAATGTAGGAAACCAAAACGAGAGAAAACTGTCCCACAGACCCCATTGTATGAGGTTGGAGTAAGTTCATATGGTAGGTTGTACAATCCTGTCACAAATCTAGGTTTGAAGATTCCTTTTGCAGATATTCAGACTGCCACAAACAATTTTGATCCAAGTTTACTTGTTGGGTCTGGTGGATTTGGTAAAGTCTACAAAGGTATTCTTGAAAGCACTAACATGAAAGTTGCTGTGAAACGAAGTGAACCAGGAGAAGGTCAGGGTCTTATGGAATTCCAAACTGAGATCTTTGTGCTATCTAAAATACGGCATCGACATCTTGTTTCTTTGATTGGGTACTGTGATGAGCAAGGAGAGATGATACTGGTCTATGAATTCATAGAGAAAGGCACACTAAGAAGCCATCTCTACAACTCAAATTTGCCCCCTTTATCATGGAAACAGAGGCTTGAGATATGCATTGGTTCTGCAAGAGGCCTTCATTACCTTCACACTGGTCCAGAAGAAAGAATCATTCACCGCGATGTGAAGTCTACAAACATCTTACTTGATGAGAATTTTGAAGCTAAAGTTGCAGATTTCGGTCTATCGAAGCCGGGATGGTCGCTGGAGCAAAGTCATGTGAGCACAAGTGTGAAAGGAAGTTTTGGGTATCTTGATCCTGAGTATTTTAGGAGACAACAGTTGACAAACAAGTCAGATGTTTACTCCTTTGGAGTTGTACTTGTTGAAGTACTATGTGCAAGGCAAGTGATCAATCCTTCACTTCCAAGGGAGCAAGTGAATTTGGTTCATTGGGCAATGCAGAAGCACAAGAAGGGGCTACTTGAGCAGATAATTGATCCTTTTCTGGTGGGAAAGATCAAAGCCAACTCTCTGAGGAAATTTGTTGAGACTGTAGAGAAATGTCTGTGTGAATATGGAGCTGATAGACCCACCATGGGAGAAGTATTGTGGGACTTGGAATATGCACTTCAACTCCAAGAGATGGGAGGAGTGCAGAGGGAACCCCATGAAGACACTACTAACTTCAGTAAGTCCAAGCTCATATTGCCTACAGTTCATCGTGTTCCTTCACTGAATGATTCAATTGAAAGAGACGATGTGCCAATGATGATGAATAGTAGCGAAATCTCGTCTGAGTCACGTTCAGAAGTGTCTGAAAGCCAAGTCTTTTCCCAGATGATGATCAATGATGGCAGATAGTCTAGCAAACAATCATCCAAAGTTCCTTCATCATGTATCTATAGTTGATAATTTCTTTGAACTCTGTTGCTTTCATTATCAATTTTAACTCTCGGGAGTTACAAGGTCGCTGACCTGCAACCTGGTTAAATAATTGGGGCTGCAAGGGTTTGCACTTTTCTGTGCCGTTTCCTGATTATTTTTAGGTAAGAAATAAGTGTTCCTCTTTCTTTACATTTTCATTGTTTCTCACAGTTTTTAGCAGGGTATAAACTGATAACCCAAATCCGCTTTAGAATTCGCATTTGTATCCATTTAGTAGTATTCGAATCTATCCGATTACCGATAGGATGCAGATATAGTATGTCCATTTCTTGCCAATCCATTCGATTAAATTATCTGATTAAGTTGCTTATTTAGGTTAATATTTCTTATTTTTATAATTTTTACTTGAGATATATGACTATTTTTCTATATTTTCTATTGAGATAACTACCGAAGTTGCAAAATTCTTAAATTTCAAAGATAGCCCCCACAAATAAAATGGTAAAGATGTCAACGAGTAGTTGAAAACTTGTATTCAATCTGTATTTATGCTCATTTAGAAGAATCAATTTAAAAGAAAAACAATTTGATTATCATCGAATCCGACTGACTCCATTCGAAAACTAATAGGATATTATCTGAATCCGTTTACACCCCTAATTTTGACTGCCAATATACAATTAAAAAAAAAAATCTGTAACAAAAAAAATGAATGAAAAAGAAAATTGAATTTGCAGAGTTTCAAAATAAGTTGTGTTTTGACAATAAAAAAAAAATAAAAAAAGAAGACAATAATATTCATTACCCTTTTCAAGATAAGCATTTTTTTGGGTGAGAAATAGCATTTTCTCAAAGTACACTAAAAAATTTGTCAAAATGCAGTTTTGTTTACAAAAATAAAAAGATTCCACATACATGATTTTCGCAGTTTCTATTGTAAAAAAGAAAAAGCAAACAAGGACACACAAAAGCAAAACAACAAGAATTAGGAACGTTACCATATAACCCCCAAACCTCTTGCCAGAACCCTCTTGATGCAATTCCATCCCCTTGCCGACCATCTTAAAGTCGATGCCGGCGGGCATGGGCAACTATCAAATGTGCTCCAGGATTTGGCCCAACCGAAATTCATTATCATTGCCACCACATAAAGTCTTCCACGCCTCCAACTTCAACACTTGAGACCTTTCTTCGCTCAATTGCTTTTCTCCTTAATTTCCATGGTCTATACATATTTCAAAGTACGAGCAAGGCATCCGGTGGCTGGATGCATGGATGAGCACCTTGCCCAGACGCAGAAGATTTGCATTAACAAAAGTGACGAGAGAGACTGGAGTAGGCCAAGCAGTGCTACTCCAATATGGTCGGATTGGGCTGGGTTTTATAAAACCCTAGCCCAAATTGTTACCTTGGTCCACACATAAAAAATGAAGCTCTAACGCGTAAGATCGTCAAGCCGTCATATATGAATTGCAGGCAAAATGTCCATCTCGACCATTGAAATTCGATGGTCGGGTTCACTTTCGATCAAAATTTTGGATATAACGAACCAAAATCTCGGCTTGACGATCATGCGCATTTCCAAGCAAAATTACTATTACGGTGAAATGATGTTTCTTTGGATGAAACACGGTAAACAGTCCAAAACAGACACTACAATACTGACGTGAAATTTGAAAATGGGTCCTTTTTGCTCCTCGTGGGCCAACCATCTCCGGCTATTGTGCTTCGTCATGGACTAATGTGCGAGGAAATTTTGAAAATTTTGCGAGTCAGGGTTGTTGGGTGGCTGGAAGGACAAGTCGTGGTTGTCGTGCTGGGATCAATTCGGCTAGTCTTCTATGAAGACTCTCGACAAAGTGACATGGGGGGTGGTTAGAACACCTGCAACTTCAATTATAAACAAATGAGAGATCTCAATTAATGAGGTTGGCTTTGTTTGTTAAGTTGGTAATAGATATGCTCTTGATCTTTCTTTATTCCTTCTGTTCATTGGACATGATTGATGAAGCTTTTCCATTGGCTACACAGACTCTCAAAACATCTTCTGGGTTAACCTTAAAAAGTATGTATGAATTTGATTATGATATATAGAGAAGAATGAAGATCACTGACATGGGTTTCAAACATTTTCAGTTATATGAACTCTCAGAAAAAGAAAGAATAAAGAAACTCTCCCGAGTATAATTACAGTTACAATGGTTAAGGAGGTAATAGATTACATGTATAGAATTCATTCACAAGCGTCTGAAAGGGGGACAGAAAAATTGAAGGAGAGATCCCAACTTTTGCAGAGATGAGTCAGTGGCCAGGGCCTTTCTTGCTGGGTCCAGAAGATAGCTTACTAACCCTCACATTCTCAAAAGCACGGCGGCCATGGGTGTTGTTGTTTGAAGAAACAGAGAACGGAGCTACTGCAACTGGGTCTTCCATCTCTCCATCCATGTGTTGGCAACCGGAAATCTCAACCTGGGTCGTCGACCGAAGGGCTCTGGAATTCACAAGACTTGGCCACATCATTAGAACCAGCGTCAAAACCATCAAAGCCGTCCACAAGGTTTGGTTATTCTTCGTCTTTATCAAACTCATACCCATCTTTAATTTCTGTCAGAGAAACCTTTCTTTACTCTTTTATCTTCTAAAAGATCTTGGAGAAGCACAGGGACTTCTTGGTGGTTATTCCTGTATTTATAAGCGAATGCCTACAAGGTGTTTGTTAGAAGGACGGTGAGAGGCGTACCCTTGGGCTTTGGGCATGGGGCCTATTGTAGGGGACGGCAAATCACATGGCGCGCGGGCTATGGCTAATCCCTTGGTAGTTTCACACTTTGGGTTGTTCCAATTTCTGACTTTAAAGCACTTTCAAGCAAGCTTACGAAAAGCTTATATCAGCATTGTTCACACAAAAGAACCCTCCGCGTCCATTTTTGCTGTCAGTCTTGTACGCGTTCTGTGTCTTATTTATTAATAACTCCTTATGGAAAGTAGAAGTAGACAACCCAAACAGGGAAGAGAGCAACGTGTAAGAATCATAAGGGCCAAAAGGTTTTGATGGATCTGTCGGTGATCTATGACTAGTGACCTTACCTGTGTTTGCAGTTTCTTTCTCTTAGCAGTGAAGCTGCCACTTAAAGTTCTTGGTACTTCACTGTAAGCTAAAAGAAAAGAATGTCAATTGATGATTTAATAATGTGACCCACGCCCCTGCAGATAAGATCTCTGGGGCAGAGAAGGCCAGCAGAATATTAGGTGAGCATGAACCGGCCAAAGGAGTAGTACACATGACCCCACACGTTGAATCCTTTTCCATGCAAAAATATGGTATCCTCAGTACTGATTAGTTAACCAAACAAGCTAAATCACTGTTCCGGTGAAGACCAATTTTCACCATGCGAAATATTTAGATCGAAATCCAACACGAAATAGCTATTTTTCAAGTTCTTCAATCGGAGTTTGTGTTCTTTTCGGGGCGTTAGGTTTAGAGGGATACAAGAAACAATTAGGTTGTAATCTTAGTGACTGTGAAAAACATTGTATTTGCTAAGTTGTGAATGTATCTTTCGGATGAACCATATAGAATCTTGTCTGGTCATTGTTCTCTATAGAATAAACAGTTTGAAAACAAAGGAATTAATAGATTAAGTGGTAGGAAATTTTGGGTCTTTGCATGGAATTTGACTAATTCTAAAGTGAGTATCAAATATACAGAAAAGTTGAAAAAGCAAATTTCAAACCAAGGCATTGTTACATAATTCAAGATTTGGGTTTCTTTGACCGTGGATTTGATTTTCAAGTTTTGGATTTTGTCAAAATTTACTATAAATTGGTGACACCATAAAAAGTACTGTTTTGACTTTTGATCCTTCCCTTTCTACCTTTTTGCTAATCACCATGTGAGTGAGTGAATGAGCAGAGCATCTTCTATTAATGGATGGTTCATGGGCAGAAATGCCATGATCTACTTATACCTCAATTGGGTGCTGGAATTGTGGAAGATGCTGATCATGTGTTTCTTGTGAAATGCTGGCTCTGGTAGGGCCATTCATTTGCAAGTGACGTGGACCCATAGCTTTTTGGCACGGCACCTAATGAACTGAATTCTATTAAAACGTAGATCTTCTGTGTCTGGGTAAGGTGTTTGTTCATACGTTTGGTCACTGGATATCCTGTAAATATTACAATTAGGGCTTCTAGCGACCGGAAGTACGAACAAACGCCTGCCCAAGACGCAGACAATCTGGAGTTAGTTTGGTCACTGAATATCCTGCAAGTATCACGATTAGGACATCTAGCGACCGGAAGTACGGACAGACGCCTGCCCAGACACAGACAATCTAGAGTTAGTTTGGTAATTGGATATCCTGCAAGTATCACGATTAGGGCATCTAGCGACCGGAAGTACAGGCAAAAGCCCTGCCCAGAGGCAGACAATCTGGAGTTGGTGTATCATGGGTTGGACATTATATATACTTGAACAAAAGTTAATCAAAATGATGTGATATTGACTACTTCCCAATAACTTTTATACATCATTTAATATATTTCAAAGAATTGAATCCTAACCTTTTACTTAACGACCAACTTTTTGGTGATAAAGTATTTTTATCAAATCTATGATAGATTTCATCTCCACCGATGATATTGACTACTGCAATACTCCAATGTGAAAGGGATTCAAGCTAGAACAAATAAACATAAGAAAATTAAAGCTGATGATCAGTTCTTTGGTTGGGTCTCATGTTAGGTAAGATTTGTAGTACTCTTTCGAAATTCTAATGGAAAATTTTGCAAATTAATATCATATTACTGGTAAAGAAAAAGGGACAAAAATGAAGGAAAATCAATTGGACCAGTTAAGAACACGTACAATTACTTTATTTAGTAGTTAGGTTAATTATTTTCCTTCTTCCATAACAACTGATTAAGATGTTGTTAATGAAGCGAAGATTAATTAATGCTCAAAAGCGATACCTTTTCATGTTTAATTAATCTTAAAAGTATGAATGACTTTGTCAATCTTTTTGGTTTGATGAATTTGTTTGGTTGATGAACGAAGAATTAAGGATAAGTAGAAAGGCTCTGACTCTTCCCTCCGTGGAGTGGATATAGATTCAAACCTGGGTGTCTACAAGTCAACCTAAAATGCATACTAAACAGAAATATTTAATTTCACCTAACCCTTCTTTCCTCTGAATGTTTGATTGTATTGTTATTAACTTGTGCAACTAATATGACGTGTTACGTCCACAGCAAATAAGAAGAACTTAATTTCTATTATATTAAAGAAGAAACTAATGGCGATCTCTCAATCAGTCGTTAAAATGGCATTATAGAACTCTTCCCATCCAAAACCCTAAGACGAAAATCTCAATTCTCAGTTTCTCACAATGATTTCATAGGAGAATATATGATAAATATTTATAGATTTTAATTAGGTAAATAGAACGATGCACTGAGTTGGGTCGTTTTGTGCCGCTGGGCACGAATCAGATTGTTCATCCAAAATATGATGACGTGAGTCCATCTTCTGAGTTGGGTACAAGAATTTAATAAATTTAGATCTTCTCCATCCAACTTGTTCATACAATCATATACTCACACTCACATAATTGTGCGACCCATACTGCCCTAACCTGACACAGGCAGGTCTGTGAGCATAGATGTATGGCAGCAAAAGCAGGCTGAGTCAATTTGGTGAGGGGTGAAAGTGTATGATCAAGCGTTTGTCGTTACTCTAAAAGTTCAGACTTGTGGATATGATGCCACTAATACTTCCTTATATTATAGCCAAACAAGCACCTGGCTCGAACCTGAATCTGAAATGACCTAGGCAACCTTAGCACAGCTAGCGAGGCCCAAGAGAAAGAATGAACCTTGGTTTTGTTCCCTTATTCTGCTCGAAGGAATCTTGTGACCCAAGCCGCAAGTTTGTAATTGTATCTATCAATCAGTGAAAAGTGACAAAAAAGAAAGGAAGAAAAAACGATCCTCTGCATGTTTGGTCCAACGAATCTCGCAACCCAAGCCGTGAAACGAGCAGTGGGGTCTTCAGGTCTGCTTTGGATCAAGTTCCGCCATGGATCTAGCTTGAAGTCCGCAACTCGTACAAGACGGTGCACACTACATGTTTGAGAAAATGAGCGAAAGGTGTGCGAGGTAAGAGTTGACAATGTGTTCCATTACTTGTCTGGGTTATGACTTGTGACATTCTGAGTGGGGGTCAAAAACTGCGATTTTAGGGAAGCTGGTCGAATAAGAAAAACAGAGACGACAATGCACAAAAGCTTGGTGTTTGGTAAAAGTGAATCATTAACAAAAACAGCTTTTCATTGACAAATTCCCTAGACTTTAAAGTGATTTTTTATTTTATTTCTCAAAGCAGCAGCAGCTGGTTTTACTTTACTTGTTCAAACTTCAAATACAGTTCTCATTCTTCTCCATCTTCAATTTTCCCAGTTCTTGAAAATACAACACCTTTTCTCCTCCGCCAACTTTGCCAAGTCAAAAACATCAAAAACCCACATCAATCCTATCGCTAGTCTCATCTCTTATTCTCACCTCTTTAAATTGATTCAGTTAGTTTTTAGCATTTCAGTTGTAGCAGCTCCTCTTCATTTTCCCTCTGAACAAAACCCATCACCAGTTGTCTTTAAGATTTCTCCTACAATGAAGAATCGCTGCCTTTATCTTTTGGCTTGCAATCTTCTATTCCTTCTGGTGATTCTCTCTTATTCGATTGCGGTGGAGTGCTCAAGGCCTCTTAATGATCATCACCGTTATTCTTCTTCTTCTCATCACTTTGCTGTCAGCCAAAAAGCATATTCTGGTCCGAGCAGGGGCGGAGCTGGGCATTAAACTAGCAATTGGTTCATTCTTCTGCAACATATACTATCTCAACTGCACATTAATTGACGTTCTTTTCAATCTTTCCAAGATTTTACAAGAAACCCAGAAGGCGTTGTTGGTGTGCAACAGTTGTTCTTCGGATCAAGTGAGAGAAAGAAGCCATATCTTAGAGTTATACATAAGTTATATTACATTCTCTGTAATTGGTTCTGTATGTATTAGCATCAATGAGATTTCAATAATTGATTTATTCTTTATTTTTCTTGTATCTCCAATCCCAGATTTTCGAGTTGAACTTGAATGATATACATTAAATATGCAGCACCTGCTGGGTATTGATCTTAATTGTCCCTTTTATAAGTGGGTGAAAAGCAAAATTGTCGTAAACAGCACAGAGCTACACATTTAATTCACAGTGTTGAATTCAAACGGCATGAATTCAAACGGCAGATTTTCAGTTGCATTCAATTCGTTTTTCTATAATGTGTTGTTCCATATCTCTTTAATTAATTGAGAGACCCAAGAAACAGACAAGAAGAAGAAGCAGAGTATGGGAAACCACATAACAAGTTAGAAAGTTAAGCAGCAGAAGTAACGTATATGAATAAATGCCGTGAAACACGCAAATAACTTGGAAATTTGAAAATCCATGAAATGGACAAATTCTTTAAAACTTTAATTAATTAATCAAACAGAACAACAATCCTGGCAACATCGATGGGAGACAAGTTTTGGCTTAGAGACGGATTTCGATCCATAAACACAGCAAAAACTATTGAATTGGTTTCTCATCTGGGATCAATCGGTCCCCCTCCTTGATTATTGCCGGGCCCAATTGTGGATCTTTATTAAGTGTGCACCCAGAAGTTGGGAAGATAATTTAAAAAAAAAAACCCATTTGGATGTATTTGAGTAGAGGTTCGTGTTTCTCCCACATCTCACTACCACGTATTAGGAGGGGGTTTTGCTTGGGTGCAGCGGCTGCACTTGCAGCCAACAACTGGATGAGCAGTTCGTACACCCATCCAACATCTGAGCTGTTGAATTAAACGGCTCGGATTAAGGTGCACGTACAGCTGCACATCCAACAGTTGGCTACACATGCAGCCGCTGCACTGAAGCAAAAGCGATTAGGAGAAAGACCCACCTCTGAGTTCTAACAAAATGAGTAAAAGGTGGGACCCTTTGTAATGTATGTAATGGAGAGATGTGAACAAAGCATAAACCTCTACCTTGATAGATCATGGATTCTTGTTTGGTGTGCTAAATGATAATAGACTCATGTGATATATTATAGTAGTCTACATAATCAGCGACAACTCAGTCTTATCCTAGCTAAATAACTTCTATGTCAAATCCTCTTTAATTAACTCTTAAGTTGAGATTACACCCGGTACAAAACCTAAATCATATTAAGATACATCATACTCTCTCTCCACATACTTACGCAAAAAAGAGATAGTTGTATATGGTGCGAGTCTCTGATTGCCTTTGATAACTCTGATAGTTGTATACGGTGCAAGTCTTCAACTGCCTTTGATAACTCACCAAGTGTATTTGAAAGCATTTTTAGGCATTTGATAATTCATGATTCTTAGAAGTAGAAATAATACTAGTAAGGATTTGATAGATTTTGTTTCTTGAAACATCTCTGAAAATTTAAAATAAAATTTATAGAATTTGCTATTGCTATATTTGGAGTGTCAAATTCCATAGATATCCCTTCTAAAATTATTTCACTTATTTTTTTCAAAAAAACAGACCATAACAACAAATAGTTGTTGGCTTGTTGCATCAAAAGTGTTTTTTTCAAAGCAAAACATTTCATAAATTTCATTTTATTTTATAAAAATCATGTGAAAAGAAAATTAGTTTTATTAAATGATTTTTGGCCAATTTTTCTATTTCTCGATACAAGAAACACCAAAAACTATTTTTCAGTAAGTTATCAAACAAATAATATGTCTTCAACCAAGAGACGAAAATGACAAAACAAGTTATATGCGATCTTGTTCGGTCATGGTAGAGAATATAATTACATACATAAATGAACAAGTAACGCAACCTCTCATTTAAAATGATAAAACAAGTTAAAATGTTCTCAAGAGACCTTGTTTTGTAGTGTAGAAAAGAAAGAAAATCGAAATGTTTTCTTTAATATTTAACTTTTTCCAATCGCTGGAAAACGTTTATGATAAGTTTAACATTTTTATATTCAGTATAACCATATAAATGTCTAAAAACACTATATAAATTGCGTTAACTCTCCATAACTCATCAAGAAAAATATTATTGTTCCAGGGTAGAGAAGATTTGGCATAAACGACAGCCATATTAAAAAAATCAGATTTTGACTAAGACAAGTCAAAGATCAAGTATGTTAATGCGTTACAATAAAGTTAAGAAAAATGACGAGACGAGATCATAAATCACTAAGTTTCAAATAAGACTTAATATTTGACCGAATTCATGATAAACTACATTTTTTTCATGGATGATATACACTCAAAATGCATTGGTATGTCATGTATGATGTCTTGACTTTAGTTGTTACTAATATGTATATATTTTAAAAGATTATCACAGCTTTAACCATGATGAACACACGCACCTTGATTAGATCCTCACGATAACACTTTACATATAATTTAAATATATGATAGGACTTTGCCCCAAAAATTTGAATCCTTGGGAGGTTATATTGATCAAGTAAGTTATTGCTATTATTATTAATTGGATTATCTGTTAAATTCCACGTGTTTACTTATTTTTGTTCATTTATATCCAAATGGTCATATACAGTTTCAAGAAAAACCTGATCAGTTCTTGTGCTTGCGTGCGGGATAGCTCTGCCAATCGTTCTGTGTTTGCGTCTGTGTGGATGAACCCATTTGGGCATGTGGGGTTTCATGGTGGCTCTCTCGCTCACGTTAGTTTTTTTTAACTTCTTCTTCTTCATCTTTCTCTTTTCTGTGAGGGGCATCAGATACAGAGCTATAAAGAGGAGGAAGGAGAAGACGAAGTGAGTATTAGAGACCCAAGAAAAGAATAAAAGAAGAAGATGATGAAGCGAGTAATAGAAACCCAAGAAAAGGACGAGGAGAAGAAGAAGATGAAGGAAGACCCAGAAAAGGAGTCGCAGCAAGAGACGAGCTTTTTGCATCTGAATGGAGATCTTCTCTTCGAGATTCTCAAGTACGTTGATGCACGCTCACTAGCTTACTCTGCCTGCGTTAACAAACAATGGAACGAGACTGCTCGCGATGAGAGGTTATGGGAAATAATCTTTACTCGTCACTGGGCCAGCATTGGCTGTGGCCCTCAACGCTTCCGCTCCGTCGTTCTCGCTCTCGGTGGCTTCCGTGGACTCCACTCTCAATGCCTTGTTCCCCTTCGTAAACCCCCTTCTTCGTCTTCTTCTTCTTCTTCTTCTTCTTCTTCGTCTGTCCATCCAGAGTTGCCTTCTGGACCAATTCGTTGGGGGAAAAACGAGGTTCAACTCTCCCTCTCTCTCCTCTCCATTCGATACTTTGAGAAGATGAAAAACAACAAAGGAGACCTATGGAGTTGATTACTGTCATAGGGTTCTCTTCTTGTATGATGTTGCTTTTTGAAATAAATTATTTCGGTTTATCAAAAAGGTATGGATGTTGTATAAATGAATCAAATTTCTTCTCTGGAGTATATAATCGATCCTATGCTTTTTTTCATCCTTCCTTTTCTTTGAGATTTAATTTTTCTGAACACTCATGCTTGGGCAATTAGCTTTTGAATGCATGAGGTGACTTCTAGTCATTTTTGTGCAATTGTATACTTTACAGTTCTTTCTGTTATGACCTCAATCGAATAGGTCACTGGGGCTTTTCAAATTGCAGAGGGGAATCAAACTCTTTCTCTCCCTGGTCCATTAGCAATCCCATCAAATTCAGGGGTACACCCTATTTTTGTTTTATTGATTAAGTAACTGTGAATGAAAAATGAGCCATACTGTTTGTACAGAGAGAAATCAGAAATGGAGGAATTGGTATGCTGTTCTTGGTGAGAGATCAGAAATGGAGAAATTAGTATGCTGTTCTTAGTGAGAGATCGGAAACAGAGTAATCGGGGAAACAAGATGCAACAAAGGTTTCCTTCAATTGCATGTCATATTCAGGACGCTTTACCCAAGAACAGACCCCATGCTCAAATTTTTATTTTCCTACTCAAAAGTCAAAACAAGCGGGAAAAGGAAAAGAAAGAAAAGATGAAAAAACAGAGAGCTGGGAAATAGTTGATAACTACCTGATAATTTCATTGAGCTAGAAATGGACCATAAAACTAAGGATCTTAAATCTGCATATACAACCGGACTTCTCAGGCCTCTCATCTGAAGTGGGAGAAAAGTGGAAAACAACTCCGGCAACAGCTTAATCACAAGCCACATTAACATTAGACTAAGTTTCCTACTTGGCTTCAAGGAAATGTGTTACTCTTAAGAGTTACTTTGATGTCCGCAAACAACCATTGGGGAGGAGGAATCTGAACTTTTCTGCATTCTCTAAAACATAAGCAGGAAGGTGAACTAAAGAAGCTGACCGAGGGATAGGACCCAGCTTCTTAATCAGCTCCTGAAAACTGTACTCTTCTGGTAGCATATCGAACAAGTCATCACCCTTGCAGATGATCCTTTGAATTCTTGCATAATTAAGAAAATCTCGCCGTTTTACACGATCAGCATGACTGTATCCAGTCATCTTAAACACAAATTCTTCAATATGACGGAAGCAAAAACTACAATGCCACCCTGCATCTGATAATATTAGATCTGTCTGTCGGGAGTGCTTGTAGCGGGTATTAGGCGCATAGGTGTGAACTGTGGACCGCCAACTGCTGTAATCCACAGGGAACTCAAAAGAATACATGTAGTGTCTCAGTTCAAGGTGCATCACACGTGGGATACCTTCACACCATTGCAAGAGTTTCATAGTTTGTCCACTTGGAATTTCATCAGTATCAGACATTATAAGGAGGTCACCATTAGAGATCCCTGAACGACGTATTAATGCATTCATGGCCCCACGTTGCTCTGACTCGAGTTTGAAAGGATTCCCAACAATCCTGTGATTTGCAGTCAGGCCTGAAAACACACCATTGACAATTCTTCCCTCTGCAAATCCAAAACGAGCCCTGTTCTCCATGAAGAATAAAGGCTTTGGAATGCCAGTGAAGGTGGTGTTTGCCTCGAGTATCACAAATCGGGAGACATAAGGGAGAAGCTCACGCCATCTAACCTCAAGAATGTCAAGCTCATTGCTGAACATAATGGCATCAAAAATACGACGAGGTTCAGAACGGAGGGACCAACCATGGAGATGGCAGAGTTGTTGCATAGAGACATTCTCAGCATAATAATGAGGGAGATGGGTGAACGGGGGAGGGGGGTTGTCCCAAAGTGGGCGGAAGAAGTAGGATATCTTCTGTCCATGGTTGAAGATTCCAAACACACAAATTGGGATAAAAATGAGCACGAGGACCCAGAAAAACTTTGGTGGAGCCCGTCTGGGAGCTAGACGAAGGGATCGTCCAGCCATAAGAGAGGATTCTGCTGGCACTTCCGAGAAGAATGATTACAAAGAAGCGCAACTACCATTGTTCAATTGCACTCCAGTCCATGATGCTATTAATCATCTGCAGGAGAGACTCTCTTTAGCATCAGAAAACAAAATAAAATTAAATAGAGCTTCAGAAGTATTGTAAAAGGGGATGGCTTATAGAAGTCATTAAGTTGTCTGAGTAGAACTGCAATTAGCTGTCAAGAATGACAGGTAAAGGCAGAAAGTCATGTTAAATTTTGGGCTGATTAGGTCCTTGCAAGATGACCAGGTACTTCATAAGTATCAGACAGGCCTAGTTCGAATTATGTCAACTGAACGTGGAAACAGACCTGGTGGGCTTGGGTGTTGGACCAAGAATTGCGACCGCTACATTGCAATAGGTGGGTCAGTAACCACAATAGGATCGATTTAACAAAGACATCCAGTCACATGCTAGGTATGTCCTAGTTGGATCAATTTTTCTCTTTTGACAACAGTATTCCTGAAGTTGAACAAAAAGTGCAGATACTCAACCAACCTATGATTTTCCATAAGAAAATTAGTAATTATTCTCCTCAGGTAACGAAACATCACAAAATGGCATGAGAAGCCAAAAAGCCGATTGAATTGAGACAGGAGGTGTTGCACATTGTCTACTAGGGCAAGAAACATTTAGTGGGTCGATTAAAACAGAGGCACAGTGGATGTAATGGAAACTGCCATTTAATAACCGGAAAGTGATCAGAAAAATGTTTGGGCTAAAAATCATTTCATTTGCCACCTCATGATTCTATATAAGAGATGGCACTCTAATAGACCAGTCAGATAGCTAAAAAAACTGAATAAACTGATTTACCAGAAAAGAAGTATCGTGAATGGGTCAGCAGAATAGATGGTCAGGATGTGCAAATGGATTAAAATATCTGCATAGAGGTACTCCTTGGAGTAAAAAATAGAATAACACGACGAGGTACACAGCTGCTGAAGCTGCTGACTATCCGATGGTAAAACTCATTTTCTAGATACCACATATGAAGTTAGCATAACTTTCTAGTGATCATAGGACCATAACTCCAAAATGCCATGCTGGGCATACTAAAGAAAAATACAAAGAGAAGAAAAGGACTGAAGCTTACCTCATGTACCTTTCCTTCTTTATTTTAACCAATTAATATTTTCATATAAAATTATACCTTCCTGCAGAAAATTAACAATTATGCAATCATTTATAGAGAAAGAAAAGAAAGATCATCTAGTAACTCAGCAATTTGAGAACTTCCAAAGAATAAAAACTCAATAATTTGAACATACAACTAAATAAGGTTCTCTTAAATTCATCATGAAGCAACTGAATGTAACTTCAACTAGGACCTGAGTTGCAAAGCCAACACCATAAATATTTACCAGATATCCATTGAGTGAAACCAGAGGTTCAAGGTCAAAGCAATATTATAAATGGCTGCTCGTCTACACAGCTTTCATGTGGTGAACCCAACTAAGAGAGTGATTCAGGTGCAGTACCAAAAGATGCCTATATTTGTTCAATTTGAAACCAATGCAGGTAAGTTTTATTGGATTTTCCCTTATTTTCTTCATCTTCATTTTTCTTTTGGAGGACAAAGTTTTCCCTAGACAACTTTTGTAATGGCTTAAGACCACAAAACATCCGATGTCTATGAGGATGATGCAAGCAACACCCATCAATTCAGCTGTCAATTCTGTTAACCAATATCATTTCTCTTCCACACTTGTCTGCCTTTCCACTCCCCGACCCCTCTTCTCACACCCAACCCCTCCCCACCACCCCAACCCCAAAATAAAATAAAACAAATACAACAAATAAATAAATAATCATAATAAGAAAGACAATTCATCTTAACAGTGGTTCATACTTCATTCTCAGCTGATCTCAAATTAAAAAAGAATGGAAAATCTTTTTGGTTTAAATTTAGTTTTTCACCCATTATAGTACTCGTCGTGGGGATTGCCTATCAAAAAAAAATTGATAGGACAAGGAACAATGCGGAACAATACCCAGATAGGAGGCTTTAATATTATAGATTTCTTGGTAAAAGTCTAGCATGAGCTTACAGAATGGATTTTTCAAGCTTTTGAGCAATTTCGTTCTTTTTCTAATCATATTCAAAGATAAAAGAAAGATAATGTTGAGTATTTCTTACAGTTTCTATTTTCAGTACTGAAATTAGCAGAACAGGGAAAACCTCTCATGTATGCAGGCTAAGTCCTCTCAGCTGCTCTTCCTCCCAAACCCCTCCTCTGCTTCAAGCTTTCTAATCACAAAGGATCTCCTCCACAACTATGTCAGCAATGAAGGTTCAGATTTTCATTTGCAACTCTCGACAAACAATCCACCCAGGTAGGTAGAGAACTATCATTGGGTTGTACAAATAAAAGACAATATCCATGGAGACTAATGAAATATTGGACAGGGAATAACCTTTTTGAACAGAACTACGTGGGAGTCCAAAGCAGAAATACACAGATGGCACTGAAAAAACTACAAAAGCATTTTCATGATGATATGAAGAAAGAATATGGAGGTGAGAATGGGAGCTATGATTTGTAGATGACCTTCCTCTCTCTTGTTCAAAAGTCCTGTGTTCCCATTTGCCATGTTGAACACTTGAATGGACAGAGCTAGACACTTGTTCAGATATGGCCGCACATTGCTTGTATAAAAACAGCTTAAAATATGTTCATTTCTGAAAGCATGCTATAGCATTGCCTTCCAATGATGTTCTCTTTCTCTACTAAGTTTCTCTGATATTCAATTAGCTTTACTAACCTACCAGAATTACCAAATTATAGTTATAAAAAATAAGTATGCCATGCCCTTAGTTCAACTTATCTTAACTAGACTTCCATTTTTTATAATAATAAATTATAACAAAAGGTGAAAAAACGAACAGAGGCTAACAAATAGGGCTACTTCCAACTTCGAGCAGGAAATTGGGACAACTTACCTATCTATCTGTAAAATATTCTTAGTAAATAATCCATTAAATATTTGCATTTGTGACTCTGGTTTTGGATTTCAAGGGCCCCTGGGTCTGTTTATACATATCATGGCATAAGTATTTGCAAGGAAGTATGGTTATTGCAACCCAAAACAAGTTCTTTTCTTTTTTCTCATTCTTCATACAGCCAGCATTCATACAACAATTGCACATAAATTGAATGTAGCTCAGTAAGCAACCATTCCACAACTAGCAGGCCCGAAAGCTAAAGAGGGAAAAATTAAACAGGAAGGAGATGGACAACCATACATGCTGCAACAGGGGCTCGACGCACCAACCACTAAAGAGGGGGGAAAAAGGAGTCCTATGCAACGCATCCTTTACAAGGGAAAACTATGGTGGTTTTGACAAGGATATCATGAAGGCATATCTCCGGAGAAAGGTTCAGTGTAGCTCAGGTGCAGCCGCACAATAAACTTCAACTTATTTCATCAGAGGTCATTGTTCATCCCTCACAATTCTCTGCAACAACCCACCTCCGGTGCATCCCAAAAAGGAAATTGAAAATTATACAAAGAGTTGGTCAAAGAGTTTGCATGATGTTCAAGCTTGTTTTCAAAAGCATAGCCAAAACACAGTAAAAAACCACTTTAGGAAAAGTAGGGGAGGAGAGAAGAGTACGAAAAATTTTACCTTTTTCATGAGAAATAAGTAGACAGACCTCTTATATCATACAGCTTCTTCAGGGTTCTAACTTCTTAACGAAGCTTGAGAGTTGAGGCCCGTCACCGTTCATGTATGGAAGGAAGGAAACCCAGATGAATATTAAGAAACCGAATGCCCAAATCAATCTCTGATAACCCAACGGATGAATGAGCAATGGAGAGATTGAAATTGGAAGGGTTTGGTTGGGCAGAACAAGAGAATAACTCTGAGAATTATGAATAGGGCAAGGGTTTCTCTATGGATTACGGAATGAACGAAGAAGCACGAGAAGGCCTGAAAGATGCCATTTCAGAGAAAATGGCAAAGGATTAAAACGTTGGATTGGCTTCCATGCAATTAAAAACCCAAAAACTGCAATTAAGTTTCCTTCTATATCTTAGGGTGTCCAATTTGGTAGATTACCTTGCTAGCTCAATCAAAAGGTACGATCCAAAATCTCCTGCTCTGGTTTTAGCCGATGGCATTTTAACTCATGGAGCATTAAAATTCATTAAAAATAAAACATTCTTAAAATAAAATTAAATTAAAAATAAACAAGTTGTTTAAATAACGATGAAATACATAAATAAAATTTTAAAATTCACATTCTTAAAATAATGAAAATTAAAAATAAACAACATGGAAAGAAAATCGCCAATAATCTTGCTTTCATGCCTTATCTCTTTACTAAAATGATGTATAGGACTCTTCATTAAAAAATCTACCCAGATGATCTGTTGTGCTTTTCTTGGGGAGATTTGTTTATAAGATAATCTTTAGAAAATTCTCACAGAGGAATGCACACGAGTGGAGATAAGATTCATTAATGTTCTTTTTTGGTAACATGATAAGATTCATTATTAGGTTTACAATGACTTTTATATTCATTTATTTTAATTTTAAAAAATTTATTCAAAGATGATAATATTTCACAACAGAAAAAAAGTCAAATGACTAAAAAATAAAAAATTAACACCCATAATGGGCTTCTATCAAGAAAATTTTCAATTATTAAGCTTTGGAGGGGGCATGACCCTTGGCCTTGAATGCACACGAGAAATTAGTTTATGCAAAACACATTATTTATACTAAATCTTGTCTATCAAACGTTTGATTATCAAGTGATTTTTCTCGTCAAATATTATCGAATAAAATGAATTTTCACACGAGACACCTATAAATGAAACTCATGAGGTAAAAAGAAAAATTATACATAAAAAACTACTTTGATGTAGTTATAGTGCATATGAACTGGCTCGGATGAATTTTAGATTAAACGAGAAAAAAAAAATAAAAGGTAAATCTACAATTAATCCAATAAAAATAATGGTACAACATTTCGCTGAAATTTGGATGATAATCAAAATATTTTCATGGGCAAAAATGAAAAATAAGAAAAATTGCCAAATTTTCAAAGATATATTGCCAGTACACTCATATTTTCCCTAAAATGTATAATTTTAAAAAATTAAAATGCTCTTCATTACTTCATATGTCATGTGTCCGTTTCAATTTTAACTAAAGTATAGCGGAACGGACGTGTGAATAGGTTAGTTGAACTGCTTTGAATATTTACCGTCACATTTGTTAAATTAAATCTGAATCATTCAATAATGTTCTTATTTTTCCTCTCATTATTTATGGATTAGTTAAGTTTAATATAATATCACCAATGACATCTATTTCTTCTCTAATACAATTCTTCTACAAGTTGAACACTTTTTTCTTCCTCAATTTCTTCTCTAATATAGTTATTCAACATAATTGATTTTCTGGAGAGACTTTTAGAAGAAAAATGTTCATTTTTGTGAGAAATTCATTGAACATAAATATGTGATAATCTCTTGTTTGTATCATTCGAAATGGAAATGGAATTAGAAACAAGAAAGAATTGAGCCGATGATTGAGAGAAAATAGAGGAAGAAATAGAGGAAGAAATAGAGAACGAATAGAGTAAGAAGAAATTTTACTCTAACCACCAACAAGAAAAAATAAAAATTTTATAGAATAGAAATTTAGAATTGTTGAGTTAACATATTCACATATCAGTTCAGCAACCCCTTCCCATATTTAATTTAAGTTTTAGAAAATTATATAATCGATAATATAAGTTCTAACTAAAAATTTAGCCCATAAAAATAAAAAATTGAAAAGAAGTTATTGCGATCTTCTGATCATCAATCAACCACTACCTACTTACAGGAGATCTTGGTGAGCAGCGAGCACTAGCCTGAGGTACCTCGCAAGTGCCGGCGGCATGGGAATTGTGGCGGTTCTGGCAGCCTCTCTATGTTTGCTTGTGGTCACCGGCGTGGTTAGATGCTCACCAGAACAGTGGAATCTCGGCCGATCACAGAGCGAGGGTTTGTGTGCTCAGCTCATTCAACCATCTGGGTATCCCTGCTCTGAACACACTGTAATTTCAACTCTTCTTCTTCTTCTTCTTCGCTCTCGCTGCCGGCGTTCTGTGACTATTCTGATCAAGTTAGAACTGATATATGTGCTTCGCTTTATTTAGGTTCAAACTAAGGATGGCTACATCTTAGCTCTTCAACGGGTTTCTCCTAAAACAGGCGGTGATATCATGCTCAGTCGCGGCCCTCCAATTCTCCTTCAACATGGCCTCTTTCTGGTTGGTTTTGTTTATTACATTTTGTGTTACTTTTCAATTGAGTTGTTTTTGTGTCGATTTCTTGCTTCTCCCTTGAGGAAGGGAGTTTAATTAAAGTTTTGATGGAGTGGATCAAACTCAGACCTAACGTGCATTTGTAGTTTGTTGCTTGAATCTGAATTTCATAATCTTGAGGTAATTTTCATTTACCCAGAATAAGTTCTTGAACCTTAGACCTATGAGAAAGGTATCAATGGATAGTGTGAGCCTTGGATTTAGGAGGAGGGTTCAGGTGCTGTTGGTGTTAAAATCTCTCCGGAAACCATTGGAGTGAAAATCTGAAAAATTCATCAGTTTAGTGCATGGTAGGTACCTTGGAAGATATCGCCCCAGCCACACTGGAATTGCAGAATGAATTTATGTAGCAAACCCATTTAATTGGAATAAGGCCAGTTAGTTGGATTGTTCTTAACACATATTAACCAATAGCTTTTGTTTTTGAATAGTTAAGAGGAAGCTTGGTTATGTTCTTCCTTTCCTTCTCAGCATAATCTCAAACTACAAAGCATGGGCAGGGAGGAGATATATGGTTTGCAAATTCATTTGAACAATCCTTAGGCTTCATACTCGCTGATCATGGTTTCGACGTATGGGTTGCAAATGTACGAGGTACTCGTTGGAGTCATGGACATGTTTCCTTTTCTGAGAAGGATAAGGTATGGATACTTGACATATTTAACTTCCTTAGTGGGTTGGTACACATGAGTGTGTGTGTGTGTATTCGTACTCCTGTTCTTTCATTCTGCTATCTGAGGTTATACTTATGTTGCAGGAATTCTGGGATTGGAGTTGGCAGGAACTGGCTCTCTATGACCTTGCAGATGTGATTACCTATGTGTACTCAGTAACAAACTCCAAAATTTTCTACGTGGGTCATTCCCAGGTCACTAATTCCTTCGCAGTGCCCAGATCTCATTTGCATTCCAATAGTATCATCTAATTTTGCTGCTTCTTCAAGTAATAGCTCATTTTGCTTATTTTATCGTAGGGAACCATCATGGCTTTTGCTGCTTTCACTCAGCCTGATGTAGTGGAGATGGTCGAAGCTGCTGCCTTACTTTGTCCTATATCTTATTTGGATCATATCAGTGCTCAATTTGTGCTTGATATGGTTAGCATGCATCTTGATCAGGTATTATTTTTCCTTTTTTTTCCACAGCCTGCTTTAATCAATACTTTCAGCTGACAGCAGATTGGTTTTATATATCTAGGTGCTTCTGACTATGGGCATCCATCAGCTTAATTTTAGAAGGTCCTTTTCTTCATATCCTTTCTCTGATTTAGGCTGTGTTTGAAATTCTTTATTATAATTTATGTTTCCTTTGTATATAGTGAATTCGGTGTTCAGTTGATGGATTCTGTTTGTGATGGTCGTGTGGACTGTAGCAATATTCTCTCTTCTGTTACAGGTAAACCCAACTGTCCATTTATTTAACTTTTTCAGGTAAACAGACACCTAGGATACCTAACATTTCAAGAAATGCAGCTTAGGTATCCTACGTTTCATATATCAAGATTAATCATCAAGGTTTTTGTTTCCTTCTTTAATTTCCAGTTACCCTTAATATTATCTTCACTGTTATTCTTCCCTTCAACCAGTAAACTATGACTCTGTTGTATCTCCCCCTTCTTCCCCACCCCAGCTACTTACCCTTGTCCTAACCAGTCCCACCATCCGGACAACTCCCTTACCCCATCAGTCCCCTGAAACCTGGTGTTTGCGATGCAATTCAAAAGTGTGCACACACTATCAAAATGAAGTTAATATGCAGGATGAGTTGTGTTAAATCTGACTCATTTTTGGGCATACATCAGGACCAGCCTGAAGCCATCTGCAGGTCGGCCTAATTGACTGCGCCCTAAATTTCATGCTTGCTTCAGGGCAATTTACAAGCCTAGGCCTTCCTCTGAGCTCTTTTAGATCAACTGAATACTAAACCAGGAGGGGTAAAACCCCAAATTAGGTTCTATTAAAGCCAGATTTGGCTCAGTATATTACTGGATAAGAGCAAAAAACTTTCCTCCCTCCACTGCAAAGAAAGAATTACCAACAAATTTTGTACAGAAGCAAACTAATGAAGTGGAATCTTAAAATGTGAATGGCTTATTTACAGCAATAGACGCTCTGAAATACCACCTACACATGGAGACAAATATTTTTGGATTCTCTTTTTAAAAGTAGAGTTCGATATTTTTTAAACAGAATGGTAGGTAGCTATTACTTCATAGTCATGCAGCAATGCTATAAAAGCTAAGATGAAATAAGTTGGTGTAGCTTGCATTTACTGTCAAAAGAATCTAGGATGATATTTTAAGGATTTGAAGTTCTGGGTGCCCTAATGGCTAATTGTATTAGGTGATAATGTATATATTCTTTCATTATTTTCTCCTTTCGTGTTATATTTTGTTGCCTGAAATAGATATTATACAAAATTGATCTATTTGCAGGGGAAAATTGTTGCTTCAATGGCTCACGTGTGGACCGCTATCTCGAATATGAGCCTCATCCGTCATCATTAAAGAACTTGAATCACCTTTTTCAGAGTATGTAGTCTTGGCTACTAATGCTACTACTTTTTCCCCCTCTCTCTCTTGTTTGTCATTCATGTCTTTGTAGGAACCATTAAATATTTTCTAGTTCAGTCCATATGCAGTAGTCAAGTTTTATAATTATGAGATTGCCTTTCCATCATTAATGGGCTAATCATTGTGTCAGTCAAACTATTAGGACATGGCTTGACTGTCTTAAGATTGCACAGAAATGCTGTGGATTTTTTATGACACAAGTTTACATTTTTAAAATTGGGGAATGGGGATTGCACATGTTCTCCATTCCAAAAACAGAAAGCTTTGAAACATTTGAGGCTTATTTTGGTGATTGTTGCCTGACATGTACAGGGTGAAATATTCATTGTTGATTCCACTTGAAAGTTTTAGGAAAGCAATTCATTTGCTTCTCTTACATGGAAGTTCAATTTTTGTTGGATGTATCCTTTTTTTTTTCTTTCTTTTCCCCAACCATTTTGGTTGATTCAACCTTTTGATGGAATAGTAGCTTTGTCATATTTCATCAGTTCGACAAGTTTTGTATGGAAATCATGCTCTCCTTCCATGATGGGGATCCACACATACCTTCATGGCTAAATGTCAGCCAAGAACAAGCATGAAAAATGGTTAGTGAGAGAGGTTCTGCAAAGTCATCAGAATTCTCATTCATCTCACAGTAGTCTTTTGGTACTCTTGTTTTGACATTCTTTTGAGACTTTTTTCCCCTGCTTGTCTGGGGAAATTTGACTTGATGAGATGGGTGAAGGTTTGCCTTTATCAAATATGAGGATAGGGATTTGTTCATTGAGGGATGATTGTACAGTGTCATACCAAAAAAGATATTGCTGAAAGTACATTAAAATTTGAGATTCCATTTATTGGTTCAATTTCTGAGGCAACTGAGTTTTTTTTAACAACTGGGGTGTTTGTTTACATGCAGTTTTAGTTTGGGGAAAACTATCATCGTTTCAATCTGTTTTAATACATAGTTATTTCTTTTTACACTTAATTATTTATGTGCTTGCTGGAACCCCTGGGATGCCCTTGTTATATATTGTCCTTGATTCAGTAAACCCATTGCTTAAAGTATCCCTAACCATTTGCTCCTTCTGGCAGTGATACGGAAAGGCACATTTGCCAAATACGACTATGGTTGGTGGGGTAACCTAAAGCAATACAGCCAACTGCGACCCCCAGCCTTCGACCTTGGACTCATTCCAAAGTCCTTGCCCTTATGGGTGGGGTATGGGGGAAATGATGCCCTAGCAGATATCACGGATGTAAAGCATACTCTCAAGGAACTCCAGTCAAAACCAGAGCTGCTTTATCTTGATAACTATGGTCATATTGACTTTATATTGAGTGAAACCGCAGGTGAAGATGTGTACAGTAATGTTATTGAGTTCTTTAGGTCATATGGAAAGTCTAGTAGTTCTTGAATGGCCTACTCAGTGGAATCCATTGTTTAAATTCAGATTCTACATGTAATTAGTAATTATTTATGTACATATGTTGCAAATTTAGGATAATACCTTCTCCAGGAAGCGAACATCAGAAAACATTATCAAGTGCAGATTACAGATCTCCTATTACTTCCTAGTACTTTCCATCTATTAACGGCTCTGCCAACTTTGATTCTGGTTCAGCTGGCATTGGTCACAAATAAGAAAGAACCCTGTAAGGTGTAACCAACACTGATATGATTCCAAGCCTTAGGTACTGCAGTCTCCAACCACTCTTATCTTGAAATCTTTATTGATACCCTACAGACTAGGTATTACACTGATTCGACTTCAGTGCTGTCAATGGTCAATATTTCGATCTCAACAGTTGGCAGCAGGTATTGCACATTTAATGCGCAGCATGAAGAGGGTAACACAAGCTATGAAGCAAAGTTTAAAGTATCGGTATTAAGTATCATATCAGTTATGTGATTTTAAGAAAGATATCGCCTCGTATCGAGTGTTGTACTATAGAGTCTAATGTATTTTAAAACAATTCAATAGAGAGACATATTGAGATGTACCATATCAATTGTGATATGGTACTGTGAAGTACAATATCTAGTTCCAAATCAACGGTGAAGGAAACTTCCTTCTTTCAGACTTCTCTGCCAAGTCACTAATCACCAAGTTCCTAGAAAGTGATAATCCAATGGGAACCAAGTCCATGAGACATAAGCCACAGCCCTTAAAATCTTATCAACAAACAAAGCAGTACAAATGCAAACATGCAGCCCTGAGAGCCCCTGAGAACCTATTAGGACAAAAAGTATGTAATGCAAGTGTTTAATGTATTCATTCGATACAGTCCCAAGAATACCACCTAGCAGCATAGCCGATCCATATGCTTTAATATTGTGACACAGTCCATAAACTGTTCACAAAAATTCCACTTGAGTAAACAATAGAACCAAATTGTACCTCAAACGTGCAATACATCAATTATCTTATTGCGAGTACATTGTACTTACAAATCCAAAACCACAGTTAACTTTTTAAGTATCCAGAAAGTAAGGTAAAACTGCCAAGAAAACAGCAACACATTATTCCACTGCCTCTAAGACTGAGCCCTACTCTCCTTTCAGTCTTCAGGTGTATCCGAGCGAAGTGCTGGAAAACAGCAGCACAAATAATTGGTCAGTATCATAGTCGTATGACTGAAATATCTTGTACATGACTAGTAGCAGTAGAAAAGAATTGCTAGATGCTTTCACCACAACATTGTTGAGAAACCCTAGTTCTTTTTTATTTCTTAGGGTTTGAGGGAAAGGTTAGTATTATTAAGCTTGACATACATTCAATGAATAAGTATAAACATCATATTACCAAATAACTAACCACACAGAGGTCTATAAGCCTGAAGATCAAGCATCTCATGTCGAAGCATATACATCAAGTACCAACAGTCAGCAATGATAAGATACCTCACCAGACTATTTATTAAGTCAACAGAATAAAATGCACTCCCACAAATACTTCTGTTCCTTTTTACCTTTTCTTTTTTGGTTATCTACAATTAAGGGCGAGGAGAGGAAAGAGGTTTTTTCTTCTTCTTCTTTCTTTTTTTCTTTTTTTTTTTTTTTTTTTTGGGGGGGGGGGGGGGGGGTTGAAGAAGATGCACATGCAACCTTTCCCTCGACTTAGCACTGGCAGCCACCACCATGCAATATAATGAGTTTGGGACAAATCACCCAGCAGCAACAATCGAGCAATTAACCTACCTCATGCTCCGTTATTTTCATTTAACAATGTCAACATGATCACTGGGCTTATTGATATCATTATTGAATAGCAACAATAATACAGAAAAGAACCAAAACTGTTGCATGTGAAATCATGACGATTGTTTTTTATGGCCAGATCAAAGAAGTTACTTTGGTTAGGTGGAAAAAAAATTCTGAATGACTAACAGTGTGAGAGTATTTCAAATGACTAGCACACCTGGATACCAGCCTCCTGCCCCAAAAAATCCATGGTGGTTTCCTAATATGCCTCTTTCTCCAGGTCACCCTACATTCCTCTTTTGGAAAGCTACACTCAGGGCTTATATGAACGGAGCCTTCTTTGAGATATGAGACCTTACATCGGATTGAAATAGAGAATGTTGGAGTTCCAGACCAATTTTGCATCCCTAGTAATTTTTATTACTAGGCCTTCCATACAACTTCCAGCATTTACAAGGTTGTCTTTCATCCTACCATTGGTGCTTAAAAACATGGCCCTACTTTGTCCACATTTTGGACTCTTTTTGCTGCTATACTTTTGTGTGAAGATAAAAAAGCTAGCATCATTCTGGGGATTGGTAATATCGTTAAACTTCTTTCAAACCTATTCTGCAATTGCCTACAGGAAGATGTACAAATAAACAGACAAGAATCCCACACACAGTAGGAGTTCATTTGAAACTGCAAACTTCCCTTGATAGTACAGTATTTCTTTGGCAGTTTCAGCTTGATTCCACACTACATCCAGATATCTTGCTCTAAAAAAGGCTCATGTTATGCCCTAGTTTAAAATCTATCAAGATGAAAGACAATTTATTCGTGTTCTAAGATGGTGCCCAACTGGGACAGATATGGATCTTGACTCACTAACAAAAACCAGCCAGTGGATTCCCACTAATGTGTTTCAGTACAGTAGTATCATTACTCACATCTCCTAATGCACACACCCAGTGCATGGGATTCCCACCACTGCAAGTCTGGGTCAACAATCCTAAATGTTTACAGGACTGACACATCCACCTCTCAGCGTCAAACACTTTCTTTTGTAAGAGGTATGGGATGACACATGGAAACTGTGTATGATGAATGGTCATTAAAGCAGCAAACAAAAACCAAGTAAAATAATGCAACCTAGTTATCCATCAGGTGCCACCCATCCTATTGTTCCACCAAGATCATCTGAAGACGATATATACAACAATTAATCAAGGCTAGCAGGCCTTAAGCAATAAAAATTCAAAATATTCTACTACTAGGGCATTCCAGTTATTAACACTTGCACTTTAAACAATCAATGTGGGAATTCTGTCTAGTCCTTGAAATGTTTTTGGAAATCCAGTTTTTTCTTTTGCAATTCATCTGGACCCTCACCATCCCGAACGCGCCAACACTCTCCACCCAACCGATGACCTCCTTATTCAGATCAACATACCACTATCTCTCATTTATTCTAAACATAATACCTCACATCTCAACTTTAACTCTATTTGCTTATTACCCTTTTGTCTTAAAAAAATCTTCCTTTTGTTTTCTTTCTATTCATCAGGAATTCTCTATCCCATTTTAAAGTTTATTTAACAGGAGAAATTTTCCCAAAATCCAATGGGGATGATGAAACTGTCCACAAGAAACAAAATATTTCCTCAAAATCAGGCATCCGCCTCCCTGACTTGAAAATAAATTGATGTTGCCCTTATGCCGAACAAAGAATTTGAATATAAAGTTACATAGTGTCCTTCAATCCCCATATAGAACTAGGGATAGGGAAATGAACCAAATCAGACAATCAGGTACAGAATAACCCCAACATAAAGTACATGTTGGTGTTGTGATACTTCTGCTTGAGATAGATTGGAAGAATAAAATGAATGTTTTGGGCTTTGGGGTCACT
The DNA here is from genome assembly GCF_041222555.1 of Hakea prostrata. Lineage (NCBI taxonomy): Eukaryota > Viridiplantae > Streptophyta > Magnoliopsida > Proteales > Proteaceae > Hakea > Hakea prostrata. Next base: position 4,141,904 of record NC_142604.1, on the reverse strand, counting down.
GAGAGAATGCTCTTGCATTCTCCAATTGTTTGATTGTGAAACCATCTCACTGTCTTCACTAATGGACGTAGGCTAAAAGATGAAAAACACAGATCCTTGTCTATTATGTGTTTGTCCTACGCCTCACTGAGGTCAGACTTAGTAAGCTATTCCTCTATTTGATGGTCACTCACTACAAACTTTTTCGTATAGATTGACTCAGATGTCAGATATACTCACTCTGAAAAACATGGATTCATTCCAAACAGAAGTTTTGGAAAATGCGCTGCAAGATTTCCCGCGGGAAGCCCCAAAAGAAGATCCCCTCACAGAACATTATTTTAAAAGGCCATCCAGGCAATCAGATTCACCCTAAATCCCAAAACACTCCTGAACGCTCCTTACTTCTATTGATGCCCAGAAAAATCATAGCAGCCAGAACATTAATACTGAAAGATAACCTAATTCGAAGCGGCCAGTGGAAGTTCACTACAAGAATCATCATTATTATTTACGAAATGAAGTAAAAATCCAAATCAAAAGACATAGTTCGACATCGACAGAAATTGTCCTAGAGATCATTCAATATTCAACCCAAAAATAAAAAGAGAGCAGAGAGGAAGCACATACTGGGTTTCTCAGGTTTGCCGTCAGCCCATTTGGAGACAGCAAAGTGAACTTTCTCGCGGTTTAAGGCCTCGGTCCTGTGAGGCTCCTTGAGGCAATTCCGAACCAGAGACGCGCAAATGTTGGAATAGCTAATGTAAGTCATGCCTGCCGCCCTCCAAAAGGGAGCAGCCGCGGTTGAACCTGCCGCCGACGCCATGGATCTCCTCTTCTTCTTCTCGCTTTTCTCAGCAACTTCTCCGTCGATAGCAGTTTCCCACCTTATCAGGGATTTCGCTCGTCTCGTGAGAACGGACAAGGGTTTACAAATTCGGAGTTCAGAATCCGAATCGAATCCGACGGATGAGAATCAACGATATATCATATGATATATGTAAGACCTTCTATTAATAAATATAAGAATTATTTTTGTTTTTTGTGATGAACATAAGAATTCATTCTTAGAATACCACAAACTAATGTTGGGTTTCTTTAATATATTTATATTACGTGTGGGTTATAACCAATGTACCGTATATTGCCGATACAAGGCGATTATTCGACGTGTTGCTGGGGCAACACAAAACCCTGCAACGATACGATCAGTCGACTATTCGAAGCGTCGGGTGACATGTCATCTTTGAATTGTCTTTTTTCCCCTGGAATCTCCAAAAGAGGCTAGAACAAATAAAAGCAAGCGCAACAATGTTGTCCAGGCTTAATGATGTGGTCTGGATGGAAGAAGAGGGCAAGGAAGGAGATGCAATTTCTTGGACTAGGGAAACGGTGGCAGCAGCAATGGTGTTGGAGAAAATAGGGACGACATGGGTCATCTTTTTGCGTTCAAGTCGATGCTCGAAGACGACTGGTACGTTCACAGTGGAGGAAACCCATCTCACCATGACTTTCAGAGCATCCAAAACCACCAAGATATGAAAAACCTCATCGTGTCTTCAAACCCTATTGCAACTAAGAATCTACTGCTGCAATCAGTGGACTCTTCATCGTGATTTCCGTTGTCCTTGTTTAACTTTGACTCGTCTCAAGTACAGTCCTTCTTGCCTATGAAATCCTGCTTGTCTTCGCTGCTCAATGTCGTCTGCAACAACCCATTTGAGAAAGGTTTTGATTTGGGTTGTGAGCTGGGATTTATGGCGCTTTTGCAAGGGAACTTGAACACGAACTTCGCTGCTTTGATGAACAGAGGAAGTAGGGTTTTAACTTAAATTAACACCATTAGTTACAATTAAATATATTTAAATTTCAAATGTGGGAGGACAAAAATTTCCCTCAAGTTATTTAATGCATTATGCTATTTTATATATATATATATATATATAAATTAACGTCTAATGACCAATTATTTCTTTTCAAAACCATATATTAATACAATGTATTAAATAACCTAAAGGATATTGTAGTCCTTTTATATTCAAAATTTGAATATATTTAAACTGCTAATGGTGTTAGTTTACTTGAGACCCACATATAATATATATATTAAAAGAATCAACATTTTTGGAGGGATAATTTTATTATTTTAAACAGAAACAAGTTTTAAGATGGTTAACAAATACACCACAAAAAAAAATGTAAAAAAAAAAAAGGAAAAAAAAGAAAAAAAAGAGAATTGTTTTGGGTATCAATGGGCCGGGCTAAGGTTTTGAAGAGCCCGCTCAATCCAGTACAATCGTAGGCTTGTAACCCAATAGAAGATTTTTTTTTTTGTGTGGTTTAGAAGCCCAATAGCACATTGGGGATCTACAGATGAAAATCTTTTAGCCCGTCGTTCATCAATGTAACCTTCCACCCGGGCGGAGGGTACCGGCGCTGCGCGAGGAAGAATCGAATCGAATCGAAACACACCAGGAATCGAAGGAATCTGTCGGATTTCTTTCTTCCAATCGGTAAGAGTCATCTCTTTCAGGCATACATACACATACAACACCATCAACCACAACCACAACGACATTGTGTTTTACGTGTCACTCCTCTCTCTGAATGCATTGCGTTTTCCAAATTTCAAATAAATTATTCTCCTCTCCTTTCTCATTCTTAGTTCCATTTTGGTGGATTTTCTTTCCATTGAACTATTGCTCTGAAAGTTGCTGGTTGTACAAGTTCAGATTCCCCTTTACCTGTATTCTGCATTTATTTATTATATGTAATATTAGAGCTCAGCTTTCGAAATTTATTGATTGATCTGAATCCTCTAATTTCATATCGTCATATCGTCATTTTCACCAGAATTGTGCGCGTGCCTTGCACATTGTAGTTGGTTAGCTTAAGTTGTTCAATTGTATGAACAGTTAGGTGGAAGTCTGAAACTCTCCTAGTATTCATTGATTAATATGTGCAAGTGTACGATTGCTATTTCTGTCATGAGCTGTTAATTTATATGATTTGTGTACCTTTAATGGCTGTTAAATTATTTCTAAATCATACGTGCTGAAAGCTTTTATATTGCTTCTTTAAATAGAGAATGTTATGTTTTTGAGATCCCTCTCCCCCCCCCCCCCCCCAAAAAAAAAAAAAAAAAAAAGAGGTTTTCCCCCTTTTTATCGGTTATTGGGACCCAAGGGATATTGAACTCATGACCTTTCATTTGTGTCGTGTTGGTCTTTGGCAACTGAGCGACCCCCTTGGGGTTGTGTTAGAGACTTTGTGAAGCTGAAATCATTGAATGAAAAGAAACAACAGTAGGAATACTAAAGTACTTTAGACTTTAGTTGCCTAGATGAGTGCTTGTTGGCCTTGTCACCTTGGCAAGTATTTATATTCTCGTCATTTTATTTTAATCGTCTTCGTTATATGTTTTTGTTCAGGTAGTGCAGGGAACGACAGCCCAAGATATGTTGATTGTTTTAATAACGTTGGTTTTGGGTGTCTTACTGGGTGCCTTTTTTATCATTCCACGAGCACGTAGACCTGGTAAATTATTGTGTGTTGTTGAAAACTAGCAAGTGTAACTACAAGCTTGTGGATTGCAAAACTTTCAATTTTTCCCCCTTTCCTAATAATAGTGTTGTGTCCATCATGTACAGATAATGCAGAAGTTGGTAAGCCAAATCAGAACAATAAGGTACACAATTAATGCTTTCATGCAATACTATCATGGATTTGAACATCATTGTTGATGATATTCTTACTTGAAACATTGCAAACAATTTATTTCAACGTTTAATATGTGAGAATTGAATATGTTATGTTGCTCCAACTCCCTGCATAGTTTTCTTCATGGACCATTACCATATTAAATGCAAAGTTTTGTAGTATAGAGCTAAAAAGAAAGAATTCAATATACCTACCTTTTCCCAAATAATTGTTTTCGTGGAAACCTTATCCCAAATAATTAGGTTCAGCTATGTGTATCGTGGTTTGCCATTCCGCGAGTCTCACACAATGTCGTCATGAAATATCCAAACATAATAAAGCAAACTTGTTTGTAATCCAATTATAACTTATAAGCCAGTGAAATAGAGTCAAAGATCAGATTGCAGTGGGATCGCAGATAAAGATAAAATCCAGTTTGAGAAACAATTAACAACTCATCCAACATATCATAAGTGCAGAGAACTTCTGATTGGATGTACATCTCAATTAATGGTGGATGATGAAAAATGATGTATAAATCTGGTGGACAGATTCAGGGATATGCTAGTAATCTACTTGTTTAAAAAAAAATGAAAACCTAGTCAAGAAAGACTCAATAGCAGTTGTTAAAGGATCCAGAAATACAGTTCTAATGAAATAAAACAGAATAGTAATGCCACAAAAGAAAAGAGAAATCAGTTCTATAAAATTAATCTAGTTAACTGAGTTTTTTTTAAGTAACTGAGTGCTAATAGGAAATCTGAACTTGGTGGGAAGAACTGAATTGAAAATGGATCTGAAACCGATAATTGATAAAGCGATTCAGTGGCAATGTCACCAAGGTTCAGCAAGGATGCATCCCATAATATGCGTTAAGACCTACTCAAAGTCAGGTTTTAAAATTGGATTAAGGAACCTGATGATTGTTGAAGATTTTGGAGAAGAGAGGAAAAAAGTATGATAAGAATCCACCTGATCTGGAGGACTAGAACCCACCAGCACCGCCATCCTGGAATCCTGCTAGTGTATACTGCTGATTTCGTGAGAGTTACTTTCTTTAATCCCACAGGAGTAGCACTGCCTGAATAACACAGATGCATGCCTGCCAAACTCGATTCTGTGGAAATTTCTGCAAGTTTGTGCTTCTCTCCGGTCTTACCTCTTCTTCCATATGTTGAAGTATTCCATATTCACAGAGAGGGAAATGTGATTGCTGAGACAAGAAGCCAGCAAAATTCAAACATTAGAATATTTCCCATATTTGGAGTGAGGATAATGTGATTGCTGACTCTCAAGCAAAGAAAGGTGCAAAATTCAAACATTGGACTCTTGGGTAACACATCCAATTTTTTGGGGAACTGATGTTATTTTGGGTATAATAATTCAAAATAGATTCAAATTTGAGATTTAGGAGTTCCTGCTGTATGCAATGCCAAAGGTAGATCTTGTAAGCTCAAATTTGTAATTTTTCTGTCTTTTTTTCCTGTGTACACATAGATGTTAATTCTGTAACCTTCTCATTATATTCATCAGTATCATTTGCTGACCTTTAGAGTGAGAGAGAGAAACCCCACTTTATCGTTCCAGCTTGTGTATCATCCACCAAAACAATATCATCTGCAAGGTGATGCTCCAAGGTACCTCAAATTGAAGTTGGGTATTCACTGCCTTGGCCCCCTGGTGTTCTGACACTAGTCACCTAATCAGCAATTCAGCATAGATTTACGGACCATAAATAGAATCTCATTAGAACCCTCATACCTGCCTCAGTAGATATGGGAGGAAGTGTTATGTTATAGTTAGAAATTCTATTGATTGTTAGATTACGACATTGTAAATGGCTTTGAGTGCCCCACCCATTAATGGAAGAATAAGGTTAGACCACATTAAATCAAATTGCTGCAAACCTCCTGCTATCTCTCTCTGTCCTGCATTAGATTGTCAGGCATTTGAAATCTAGGCTGAGGATTGGTGTTTGAAGTTCAGGTTGCATGCTTCTTGGAGTTTAAGGCTGAAGTTGCTAGCTTGGGGTTGGTGATAAAGTTCAGCTCCTGAAATGACTGTGGAATGAGTCTTGTCATCATCCCACCTACATGCTATTGCATTGAAGATCATATCAACAGTGGAGTTGGCTCTTGCTCCTATTGTTAGCTTGACGTCTGTTCTGTAGATCATGGAATTGGTATTAGCTTAGCATTAATTGAGTTGTATTATTTGCGTGGACCCATAAGTAAACCCAGTGGGTTTTGTGACCCTGCTGTTGCATCACCACCACTGGTCTGTCATTGTTGCACTAACCAGACTACCTGTATCTGAGTTTGTTCTCTCATCTTGTGATTTAGTAATGCTTCCTTTGTGTTGACTGAGTTCATCTCTGATTCTATCATATTAGTCTTACCTTTCAACCTTTAGCATTCCCATCTGCTCCTTTCAAGCATCTGGTATTTTTCATATCTTATAGCAACGCTTGAGATTTTTCCCTTCAGTTATCCCCCCCTTTAATTCAAGCAGTAGTTAGAGTTGCCTCTTTCCTCAGCAACTGACCCTACTTAATATGTTTTAATTGTTTCAATGTTGGGCCATATTTCCAACCATAGGTGTATTTTGTGATTTACATCTTCGTTATTTTCCTGTCTTACATTCCAGGCATCTAAAGCCTACACAAGAAGTGAAGTCTCCTTGCATAGTAAGAAGAATGATTGTTGGATTATCATCAAAGATAAGGTTGTCATATTTCCGAAACTGGAACCATTATATTATTTCTCACACTCTGTTTGATTTTCATTACTTATCCTGTTTGTCAACTGTAGGTGTATGATGTCACTTCTTATGTGGAGGAACATCCAGGTGGAGACGCAATCCTAGCACATGCAGGGGATGATTCAACAGAAGGGTTTTATGGGTAATGCACAGCTTGTTTTTTCTTATATTGATTGTTTGGGTAATTTTCTCCATCATTCTTAGCAATTTTATGTTTTACTTACAGGCCACAGCATGCAACCCGTGTCTTTGACATGATTGATGACTTCTGCATTGGGGATTTGAAGCACTGACTAATACCATCCACTTTTTTGTAAAATTACAATGCTGCATTGTGAGAATCACTTCTTTTACAATGCTGCATTAATTCTGGTTCTGGTTCCAGCAATTTTTATTGGAAAACTAGATACCATCAACAGGTCCTCTAGATTTAATCAAATTTCATATGGTTAATCATGAATTCAGAGCCACCTTGTAGTGATCGCATTCTTTTGGATGCTAAAAAAAACATTTGTTCTGTGTGGACCATGATTCTTACCAAAGCAAAAATGTGTTGGATCTTGTACTTGGGACTGGATGGGTCTTACCTGTGCTTCCCTTTTCAATTTTTTTACTCAGTTGATCATGTCTCAGGTTTAAGTGCTTCCTATTATCAGGATTGATTAATTGTATGCTTTTAAATATTTAATTGTTTTTGCGGTGTTAATGCTTTTTAATTAAGATTTTGTGTTGTGGTCATCCAGAGATTGTAATCCCGAAGTTCACTATTTTATCAAATCAGCTGGAATTGATCTAAAGTGAATATTTGCAAGAGGCTCACAGTTCCCATAAAAGGTACCGATTAACATCCATTTCTAGGAGGCTGCTTTATATTAGGGACAAATAATGAAAATGCAGGTTCTCTGGAAAGCCAACATGATCAAAGAAAATGGCGGCAACTGTACATTTATGAAATTGGAAGCTGTTGATTCGGTTCTCTTCCACTTAAAAACCAGGAGACTTAAAAGCTTATCCGTGGTGTTTTGATGTTCCTTTTACTGAGATATGATAGCAGTGCGGTTGTTAATTCTCTACTTAGTGTCTGCTCATGAAAATAACTTATTGATTTGTCTTTTAGCTGGTGGGTAATGCGGTAATGCCAGATAAAAACTTTTTATCTTTGCACTGTGGCATCTGAAATGCAGACTTGATCAAAATACATGCAATGGGATTTAGGGTTTCTCAAAACCTTACAAGTGCAGGTTCTTCCAAGGTGTTATCTTTAGAATTGGCTGGCGCTGCACGGTTACAGAGATTAAGGAAGCCAAAATATCTGTTTTTCGAATTAAGTTTCCACTTTCCACAACCCTAGTTCTCGATTCTGAAGGAAGACATAAAAGACAATTCTTGAAATGGTGTGCCCGTTGTCTTTCTGGTATGGTTGTGCCACTTCTGCATGAATGTTTACCATAATCTGTCAGTTTCCATTTCTTAATTTGGTAACCCAAATTGATATGCTTTGCTGAGGTGAGTCATTCACATTGACGTACAGTAATTGTGGGGTTCAAGAGTGATGTTGCGTGTTCTGTTGGGTTGCACACAGCAAGTGATATCAGTATTGTTGCACAATTGAACATGCAAATCTTTTACTGATAAAAAAAAACCCATTGAAACCCTAATTGAATGATCACTTTTCAGGTAGGTATCGGATAGATATTGGGGAAGGTAAATACTGTTCTATTGAGAAGAGTGAGAGTGGGAGCTTTGGAAAAACTATAAGAAAGAGACATTTTTGGTCTCCAATGGAGTAATCACATCCCCCATAAAGAGTCTCTTTTTAGGTTTATGGGGACTTGTTGAATACAATCTGGAAATGGAGGGTTTCAAGCTTATGGACGGCCTTCCTTTCAAACCCTAATACTGATCAACCTATCTCCATCAACCACCTAACTTTCTTTGTGGGAAATTAGAAAAGGAAGAAGAGAAAAATTCTCCACTAGTAAGGACTAGGGAACAATATTGCAAGATGAGAAACAGAGAATCTAGTCAAGGAAACCCTTCAAAATATAAAAACAGAGGGATTTGAAAAGATTCCACAATCCATTGAATAGTCTTTGCCTCTTTGGACTTCCCTGGCTGCTCTGAAATTGTTTCTTTCATCTTGAATGCCGCCAGTGACTAGCAGACTTCAGTGGAAGGGTTGAACAGGGGTTTAAGAACCAGAATTGATTCCGATTGATTTGGAACAGAATTAGCAAATTGATCCACCTTGATCTGACTCGGGCTAATTCGGTTAAAAGAAACCGAAATGCCCTTGAATGTGCCGATTTCGATGTGGGTGCTGACCCCGATTGTTCGCGTTCCAGAAAAGGAAAATTTATTTGATTCCAAATTTCAGAGAGATGGAACTGGTCCATTCATGAAAATGAGATTCAAAGTTAAGAACCTGACACGATACTTCGTCGTACGAATATGAGAACGGAGGTGGCGCAGTCGATAACCAATTAAGACTCCACGTGTTTGACAAAATGCCCAGCCTATTGGTCCTAAGTCAAATGAACTATCAATGTCAAACACTCTTCTTCTCTATATAAACAAATCTGAAGGCGTCTTGTATTGCATATGTGACCTCAAATCTGCAGAACAACCAACACATCTATAAGCCTGCAAGTCCTCAAGAACACGCAAAACCAACTAGCAATGGTTAGAGAACTGGGTTCATTTCGTTTCTTTCTTCCACTCCTCTTCTTGGGTTTGAGTTGCTTTACCTTCTCCTTCACTGAAGCTGCGCGTGGCTTCAATATCTTGAAGGTTGGTATCGACGGTATTGAAAAGAGCTCTGGGTTGTTCGACTTTTTGTCTATTGGAGCAATCAAGAGCACGGGTTCAAGCCCTGGTGGTGGAGGACATAGGCAGACCAACGCTCTAAATCTTGGTGGTATTAAGGATTCTGGCCCAAGCCCTGGTGGTGGAGGACACAGGCGAGCCAACCGTGTTGACACCCTTGGTGGGAAGAAGGACTCTGGTTCCAGCCCTCCTGGTGCTGGTCACAAGTTCACAAACGCTCAAACTCTTGGTGGGATTAAGGATTCTGGTCCTAGCCCAGGTGGAGGTAACAAGTTCACAAATGCACAAACACTGGGTGGGCACAAAGATTCAGGTCCCAGCCCTCCTGGTGCAGGCCACCACAAGTTCACAAAAGCTGAAACTCTTGGAGGGATTAAGGAATCTGGTAACAGCCCTGGTGATGGACACTAGGTTTATGATTGTTTCATTTATTAGAATACATAAATACTATGATCATGATATAGTGAGATCCGGGTAACCCAGTTTGGTTATCTGAGAAATAGGAAGAAATCATTTATTCTTTTGCAGGTAAGGTCTGTACCTGAATTCTTACAGATCTCCATCCAGTATATTTCTGTAATCTGCTACTTATTACCAGTTTCTTACCAAGTTCTGAGTTCATCTAATGTAAAAACTAGTTACACTATTAGAGCACGAGCTACTGTGGTTTGAACTTATCACTCTATTGATTTTGAGTCTTTTGACTTAGGATGCATAGATGTACGTGTACGTGTAGAATTCTTTTGGTGGGACGTGACAAAGCATTTCAAAGCTAATAAGTAACGTGTAATATTAACAAATACTGTAATGTCTCAAGCAGATCGAATTAGAACGTTATTGTTTAAATTCAACACCTGCAACAGGGGAGCAAGTGAGCAACAAGAACATTCCAATAATCTAGTATGCTTTGATTGGGACTCGTAAGAATTTGGTGCGTTAATTGGCCAGACAAAAGGAAAATTTTGGTAGGACCATTGGATTGGTATAATTGTTTCTTGCTGACCAAAGTCAAAATTGATTCAATTTTCCTTTTTATGCCCTTCAATTGTCAACGTAATCAACTGCTAGTCACCGTGACATTCACATGTCCCATGTTTCATTGGACTAATTTGACAGCCACAGCCAATGTTGACAGTTGACAACAAGGTCTCTAGAGAAGAAATCTGAAACAAATAAGTTGATTAAATGGAATTTTCTTCTAACTCTCTACTGTCTAGTAGGGGTGTCAATAAAACCTTATCAACCTGAGTCGGTCCAAACCCACTTTGAGTCCAACTCGAGTTTGGTCTGACTTTTTAACTCGAAGGACATATTTGGATTACAAAATAACTGAACCTGACAAGGTCAATTGGGACTCGAATTTAGTCCTCAGTCCAATCTAACCCAACCTTGTATCAATTTAGTCAAGTTAGAATTATACATAACTTGAGTTTAAATAATTACCAACTATATATATCAATGGATTAGTTCAATTTGTAAACATGGCACTTCATAACTAAGAGGCCAAGACTTCAAATCTCCTAGGTGTCACTATGCTATGCATTTTGCTTTATTTTTCAAGGTTAAAAATCAAGGTTGGGTCAAGGTTAAATAGGCTAATCCTAGTAGGGTTACAAATCAAGATTGGGGTTTTCAAACCCTAATAGGGTTGGTTAGGGTATGGGTTTGGGGGTTTAGGTCCCTAGGGTAATTGGGTTTAAACCGACCCGACACAACCTATGCCCTTGACACCCCTTGTCTTTAAGTACAAGCAGAGTTGTAGTGGTTGATCTGATCTACAACCAAATTGAATTATCTCAATTGATTCGATTTTCAAATTTAAAAGGTGAATTTCGATTTTGGGTTTTGTTGCTTCAAAAACTTGCTCGTCTTGCACTGGCCTGCAAAACAACTTGTTGAGCTGTGGCAACAGAAAAACATGTCTAGGCTCTAACGATCAATTTAGTGAAAGTTCATAGCTTAGAAGAATGAATGTTGTAGAGCTTTGAATAAAAGAAAATAGACAAGAGTCTACGTACGTAATAATGTCAATGTACTAGGTTCATATAGGATTTAGGGCAGGTCTACACACTATTGGGCGTGCCGACCATGGTCCGACCACGGCGGCTGGTCCTGTATAGGTGTTTGTCCGGTCCGACCATTTTAGGTTTTTTCGGTTCTAAATTGACGCCTTGCTCCAGAACCCAGGCTCAGAGTAGGCCCAAGCCCAAGTAGCGGCCCAGGCTAGCTGGGTTGGGTATAGCCCAGTATAGGCTTAATGGCCCACCGCGGACACGTTTGGTATTTGGTATTTTGGTGGTTTTCGGTTTTCCTCTCCAAGCGAGAGGAGGAACCACACGGCACATTGCGGCTGAAAACACAAATGTTTGAACAGGTTCTCCGACGGCGATCTTCCCTTCCGGCGCCGACGAAACAAGCCACTGCGAACATCTGTACTGCTCTCATACTAAAGCTGCGACTTTCCTTTAGCACTGCAACGGTCGTCTCAGAAGAAGAGAAAGTGCACACAGTAGAGAAGGGGAAATGGCTCACCTTGCCTCCCTTTAAGTCCACCATTGACGCTGCCTCTGTTGCCAAAGAGCTTTCAGGACGTAGTTCTGATAGAAATGGAGAAAACAGCAACACTACCAACACCACAACGGCTCTCAAATGGGTACTTCGCTGCTGCCCGCGTATCCCAAGGTCCCTTGTACAAAAGCTATTCCGTTTGAGACAGGTCAAATTTTTTCCCTAAGTTTTATTTCCTGTCTTTAACAATCCTTGAAGTGTCTTAGTGGATTATTAAGGATCTTCTTTATGTTCTATATTTATGTTCCAATAACCTTGTTGCTTTAAATTATATCTCTAGAGTGAAGGTAATCACTTTTGACTTGATAAATTAACATGGATAATGAGTTTTCTGGAGTTGGGCAGTGTTGAGAAAATTTTGTTATCCACATTGCGGAATTACACACTTCTTATTGGGAAAGAAATCATGCTGTAGGCATAATATTGGAGAATTATGTCCTGTTGCAAATATAAGGATTTTGACCATCCTGAAGTCATTATGTTAGACATCTTAATTCACTTTTTGTATGTCTTCATGTCTCATGCTGATTGCCAAATGATGTCTACATAAGTAATTCCTCATGCTTCAATTGATTAACTGCCTTATTTTCTCTGTTCGTTGGGATCAAATTTGCTAGTCATGGCTGGTTTTTACATCCTAGTTGGTTGCTGAGCTTTTCTTTATTCCATTTTGTGTGTTGAACAGGTTCGGAGGGAGTCCATGACAGCGGGGAGTGCTTGTGAAGTTGAAACCGAAGCTCAAGCACCTCATCTCAGAAGGGTAAAGGTTCCAACTAATACAAATTTATTCACTTAAATGAGAAATTCAAATCTGGGAAAATATTAAGATTCCTCGCATCGAGTTGAAAAAAGTACATCGGTTCTTGATAGTTTCTTAGAAGAAATAAAATTCCCAAATCTGATAGTTTTCAATTATTGGTAAGGTGTCAGCCAAGGATGTACTGAATGCAGGGGATCGGATTTTTCTCCCCATTACGGTAAAAGAGCTGGCGACTGAGAAGCATGAATTTCCTTACAGTGAGGATGAAATCAACTATATCCGTAGCCTTGAGCTGTACAAGGTCTTCATGTTCTTCCTTTATTACTTTTTTTATTTGTGACTTAACCATGTTGACCATCAGAGTGATTACTAATGCTTATTGAGGTGCAGGATCCAGCTATCATTGTTATCAATAAACCTTGTGGCATGCCAGTTCAGGTAAGTTGAACTCATGCATAAGTTATTCTTTAGGATATTCAATATTCACTTGATTATGTTATAGAGTGTGCATCTTTAACTGGTTGCATCTTTCAACAGGGTGGCATTGGCATAAAAAAGAGCTTAGATGAGATTGCAGCAACATGTTTAAGATTTGATTACTCAGAACCTCCCCGTCTGGTGAGTTTTTCACAGATTTGGTTAAAGAAGGAAAAAGTGGTTCCTAAGTATGAAACTCATCATCTGTACTGAACACAGCAATGCAAACCAGAATTACACATTTACTGTCATCACATTCCATTTGTGGCTGCAGTAGTCCATGAACATGGGAGACTTGTTGAATGGGTTGGTCTCAAGTTGCTGAAATTTGAGGTCCTTTGCTGGACTATGTGATCCAGGTCCTTGGATTTTTCAATGCCTGGATTTTGTGAGTTGACCAATATAACGGATAAGCAGTATTTTCTGAAACTTGTTTCTGCTGTCCCACTTTTAACGTGTAACTATATAATCCAACCTAGCAGATTTCCAGATTTTGCCAAACACCACAAGCCGTCTGCCAGTGAACATCTTTAATCTTGATATGGTTGCTACTTGCACCTTCTGCATTTCCTTCCTTCTTGTTGTGTTTAAGGTGGAGCAAATAGTGTTACCTATGCAGCAGACCAAGATTCCAACAACCACCATACTTCAGCAAGATTACTGTGATCAAAATACTTTTTTGAAAAAACAAACATTGTCTTTTTTCTCATTGGTGTGACATGAGAATTTCCAACTCATTAAAGAAAATTTTTGGTATCACCAACTGTACCCTTTTGACTACTATAGAACTAAATACTATGTGATACACTATATAAATGAGGAAACATAAAAGAGGTATCAGTTACTTACAAGATCTAACGTAGAATTACCATTAATGATAAAACCAATAACTGAAACAAAAACTGGTGGAGACTTTACCCTGATCTTAATGGGGTTTAAGAATTCAGAAACTCGAAGCATTCAGAAAAATGAAGAAGATAAGTTCATTGAATCCCTCTCTCCTAATTCAGTTGTTTGGGTGACCCTTCAAGTTTGTTCAGAATCCTCTAAGCCATTTTCACTCAGTCCTGGTTGCAGTTCTTTACTAGTTTTGAATTTTTCCTGGTTAGGGGTCAAGCTCTACCAACCAAAGGAAGAGCTGTTCCCTATTAGAATATTTGACCAGCTTCCAGAATCTTGAGTCTACAATTTAAACTGATAGCTTGACTTCCAATTTTGAGCTAATGTTTAGAACACTTCTAAGGGATGATTTCTTGTAATTGCAGCATAACAGCTTGAAGCTTTTTATCAGGTACACAGACTTGATAGAGATAGCAGTGGCATATTAGTGATGGGGAGGACGCAGCTGAGTGCTACAGTTCTACATTCCATCTTCCGTGATAAAACTTCCAGAGCATCACTGGAAGTGAGTATTCTTTTCCTTCAATCGCTAAGTACTCTTTCTTGGAAGCTTTTGTGTATGTACCTATTTGACTCATTTGAAAGAATAAGTAGATGGATATCCCTCCTTGCATTTGGCCTGCATCTCTTGCATGTCCATGCATGTGCACCAGCACCGTGGACGTTGCTGTGCACACTTCCAGCTCTGAATGGGAAATGGCAATTTAGATAAATGAATGGCCCAGATTTGCATTGTGCCTTTGTGATTTTCGAAAATGCTTTTCCTGTTGTTGCACAGATAACTACCCCATATATTTGTTTACTTGTCATTTTTATTATCCTCTTGGTTTGAATTATTTTCCAACCATATATATATTTATATTTTTTCAAGGACATTGAAAGTAGAAAGAGAACTCTACAGAGGAAGTATTGGGCACTTGTGATAGGAACTCCAAGACGTTCAAAGGGATTGATTTCTGCTCCATTAGGGAAGGTTAGTTTTTTCTTCTTGAATCTTTAATCCTGGTCTTGTCTTCTACGGCCTTTTTGTAGGCCGTTAGGTTCAAGATGTTTAATTTTTTATTATATGATTGTTTGATCCCATTGCTCAGTTGTGGATACAAGTAGTTCTTCCATGTTATATTCGAACTGGCTGAGAAACCAGTTATATTAGGCAAGACTTAGCAAACTCCATGTTTTAATCAGTGAAGTCCAAGTACTTCCTCAGGATTTCCCATGTAAAGAATTTAAACCGGACGGTCTATTTTCCTCTTAAATTATTTTCATCACATGATTTGAATGCAGGCCTATATTTAATTCCAAGGGCCCAGCCATGGCAACCTACTCTATACTCTCAATTAAAGACAATCCGGCCTAACTTGTCCAAAAACTGGTGATTTTAGATTTGGTTGTTCAATTGATGACCAGGTTATGAACTCAAGACAAAAGTACATATCTGTGATAAGAACAATAATATCTGAGTGATTTGAGTTTCTAGATCAGATCAGGAGTTTTTTGGTTTCAGTCATGGATTAACGAATTAGTATCGGATTGACTGGGTTGTATTGTTAACATTTGAGGCTGATTCCTGGCCAATCCTGGATTGCATATTGGTATCCAATCATCAGCAAAAAATCATTTTCCAAAGAAAAGTAGGATAAAATTGTTTGATTTGGGACAGTAGCAGCAGAGATCCATTCCCGATGCAAATATTGAAAGGACCACTGAAATCTCTATCATCAGTTTCTTGTATTCCCTTCTTTCAGTTCATACTGTAATAGAAAAGCTAAAATAAAGATCTTTGAATTACATTAGATGTGGCCTGAAGTCACAAGTAATGTTATTAATGCATCTACAAAAGCAGACATCTCAATTGGATCCATATAAGGAGAAAAACAGACCTGGTCATCTTATGCCTTGATCATCTTCACTAGAAAAAAGAAAATCTTCCTTTTTATTACAGTTTAACAATAGAAAAATAATCTTGGTTGTCTGGCACACTAATGATTGATATGAATGTTCCATGTATTGTTTATTACTTTGAAACCATTCACCTGGTTGTCCTTCATTAACGTCATTTTCCATTTGCAGTGTGAGTTATTAAAATGAATAATGTTATTTTCAAAGCACTGACTTTGATAGAACAACTTCTTTTTGTTTACTTTTGTTCATTTATCATTTTATCTTTATAACTTCATTGGCACTTGGAAGCTGGAACAACCATGGCAAACTCTAAGCTTAGGGATTTCTTTTTCTGAATACCATGATTTGATACAGGCTATGCCTTATTAGCTTTCTCAAGATCAGCCTTAGAGCACTAGCATTTTTTCCAAGACACTCAGACATTTGGAATATGTGTTTTTCTGAATTTTGGCTCTAAAATATGTTTCATGTTATCTTTCATGACTGAATTGATAGAGTTAGGTATTATTGTCTGTTTTTGATTATTTATAAATATAGTATTGTGCTCTGTTGCTTTAATTGTATTCAGGTTGTGCTGGAAAATGGAAAATCTGAGCGAATTACAACTGCCAGCAATGACAAAATAATTTCTCCTCAACATGCAGTGACGCAGTATCGAGTGATCCAGCCTTCATTTCATGGTTAGCTTGGAAATATGTCAAATATTTTTTTTTTTCTTTTCTGAACGATATTAGTAATGGACAAGGAAGTCTTGTACTCTTAGGACTATATTTTGTGTAGTAACTCCAAAAGAATAAAATCCAAGAAAGAACACACCTATTGACAGGAATTTCCTTGAAGACTTCATTATCATGTACTGAAATTAAGAGTTGCCGCTGCATAAATTATCCTGATTTAATTGATTTGGATGATTCTTAATTTCCAAATAATCTGGTTACCCTGATTGTTACATGCATCTCAATCAACGCCCAACTGCACGTTGAAGATTTTATATGCTTCTATTTGCTATTATAATATTCATGGTTAGTTATAGTTTTCTTTGGAGGAGCAATATTTTGAATCAAGTTAAAACTCTAGATATGTGCTTTATATTGGCTCTGTTTTCCTTTCCTTTTTTTTTTAATCTTTTTTTTGGGGGGGGGGGGGGGTGTGAGACCTTTCAAGTGGAATTTCTGCAAACCCTTTTGGATTTCTTACTTAAAGGTGCAAGTTCTCTTTTGAATTTTTTATTTTTGCTTGTAATTCTGCAGGTTTTACATGGATAGAATTGTGTCCACTTACTGGTAGGAAGCATCAGGTATGGTTTTGAACCCTGTAAAAGTAGGCAGAATTGCATCACAATATTTTAAGCCCATTAGCTACCTGCTCACTGGCACACAATATTCCATCCCTTTTCCTGGTGAAACAGCTCCGTGTCCACTGTGCTGAGGTTTTGAGAACACCAATAGTTGGAGACTACAAGTATGGTTGGCAGGCTCATAAGAATTGGCAACCTCTACCTTGTTCAAAGCCTGAGGATTGTTCAACAGAAACGATTCCCAAGCAGAAGATTGTTCCTTTTGGAATCAATTTAGAGGGTGGAAGTATTTCAGAGGACCAGCCTTACCTGCATCTCTATTGCAGGCAGATGATTTTGCCCAATGTGTCTCTGGCGTTACAGCATTTGGAGTCATCTTCATCACATTGTGAACTTTCAGAACTGGAGACACTCAGCTTGTCTGCACCTTTTCCTCCACACATGCAAAGAAGTTGGGACATCTTGAACAATTGAGGTTGAGTTCGCAGTGTAGCTATCAAGTATTCTCCATCAATATGGATTTTCCTGCTATGATTGATACCTGTTATGAAGGTGAAAGAGTTATTTTCCCTCTCTTTGTGTGAACTGGATTGGATGTGGAGTAAAGTAACACTGACATTGACTCATTCTGGTTAGCTCACCTAATCATACAAATATTAATAGGATACCATTTCTCCTGGATTTAATATTCTCACTCTAAATATCAGGTATAGGTTACCCACCCAGACAGATCTTTAATCTGACTCTTTCAACTTTCAAGACGCTTCGGTTGTTGGATCCTTGTTGTCTAGACGGTGGAAAAGTTTGGTCAAATTGTGGAGGAGATTAGAGCTTTTCTTTGAAGCGGGATTTTTTTGGTGTGGTCACAGTGGGCGTGCTGCTGCTGATTAGATTTTCAAGGTGTTGCTTGACTCTGAGCATACGTGAAGATTCTTTCAAAATGTTCCTCTAGGTTTGAAGGAGATGATTCAGGCAAACTATGAAGCTTGAGTCTTCTAGTTTTCCAAGTGTTGCTTGACCCCTTTTTTATACTCAAAAAAAAAAAAAAAAAAAAAAAAAAAACCATACCGATCTTGAAGGGGAAAGTTCTCTGAGGATAAGACCACTTACTCTTTGATGACCTGTTAGCATTCTTTTTTGTAAATAACTAATAAATCTTGGAGAAAAAGGAAGTGGTACAAACGCGTTTACAGCTTATTGTAGCATAAGTGCAAACCATGATGCAATAGCAATGGAGGAGCACTTGTGAAAGCCAAAAAAAAACCTGTTATGATAGAGGTTTAACGTTTACTCCTGAAATTTCTATACAACTTTTTCTCAAGTTTTTAAATCAAAATTTTCCTTTTTATTTATCTACTCAGTAAGACCCATAGGCCATATAGTTGATCCCCAGGTCTTGCAAATGGTGATGTCCATTTCTTAGCACAGAGGGTTCACTCTCTCAGGTTTTCTAAGATTTGGTTCTGGGTTCTTGCCCTTTTAGATGTTCTAGTTCTGTAATCAAAAGAAGGCTTATCTACTGGGATTCTCTCATTTTTTTTTTTAAAAAATTTTTTGGTGGGTTGTTTTTTTTTTTTTTTTTTTTTTTTTTTTGGTTTTTTTTTTTTTTATGTTTTTTTTTGGTTGCCCGGTTATATCTTACCATGCTAATAATGGCTTAAAATAAACAATTGTGGTTGGTAAGGAAACAGTGGAGTCTCTTTAAGTAAATCTATTATTGTTATTGATAATATTTTAAATTAGTAATATTTTTTTGAGAATTAAGGTATAAGATTTAGACACTATGATCTTATAATCATGATTTGTTGATTTTTACCAACTAAACTCTAACAAATTTTAATCTAATGGCTCATGGGCTTCTATTTCATCATTTTTTTTTTCTTCTCCCAGATAGAACTCTCAAAATCAACACTAGCTCTGATGATGCATTATTTTTCGACAGCTGGAAAAGAGGTTTAGGTCCTTTAGAAGTTCATATTTTTCTATCACATAATAAAATGTGATAAGAATTGGGTTCACCTTGAAATCTGAATCACTTCCCTGTCATAAAAAAATAACTTATTTCCTAATGTTTTCTATTTATGTAAAATCTCTTGAAATCTATATAGATCACACTAAACCATGGTATTATCGTGCCGGAACAGTAAAGTAAGCATAAGTGACGAAATCATGACATATTAACTCAGACTCACCAACCCCAACGAATCCACAACCCACAGTGCTTTTGGGGGACCAATCCCAGCCGTTCATGATCCACCACGGCTCAAAGACAAACTTCCTGGTTGATGTGTCACTATCGAGCTCGGGTGTTAGTTTCTCAGTTTCCATATCCCATCAAATTCTCTATTAATAAGAATCCTCCATTGCTTCTCTTCTCAGAAGAGCGCTCCTATCCCAACCCAAAAATCTCCTCCTCCTCCTTCTTCTTCTCTCTCTCTCTCTCTCACACACAGAGTAAGAAATGGGCAGCCAAGAAAATGGGAGAACAACAGTAGGATGGGCAGCGAGAGACCCATCTGGGATTCTATCGCCATACACATACACTCTTAGGTAAAGATCAATCAAAATCTGATACGAACAAGAAGCTTCATTTCTCAATTCGAAAGTTTTATCTCTTACCAACTCTTCTCTACAGGGACACAGGCCCAGAGGATGTGGTAGTCAAGGTTACATCCTGTGGTATCTGCCACACAGATCTTCATCAAATCAAAAACGACCTCGGAATGTCCAACTACCCCATGGTTCCTGGGTACAATACAATACCCCACTTCATCTTCTTCCATCATTTAATGCTTTTGCGTTTGTGAAATATCTAAAATTCTATGTTTCTGGTTGTGTTCTTAATTACTTCCTAAAAAGTCACGAAGTTGTTGGTGAGGTCGTGGAGGTTGGTTCTGATGTCACTAAGTTCAGAGTTGGAGATTGTGTTGGAGTGGGTTGCATCGTTGGGTGTTGCAGGAAATGCTCTCCTTGCAATTCAAACATTGAACAATACTGCAACAAGAAGATTTGGTCCTACAACGATGTTTACACAGATGGTAAACCTACCCAAGGAGGCTTTGCTGATTCCATGGTCGTCGATCAGAAGTAAATCCATATCTTTCAGAAACCCTCTCTTTATCTTCTCTCTCTCTCTCAATTTCTCATTCTATTTAGTTTCCATTATCTTTTTCCTGTAGATTTGTGGTTAAGATACCAGAAGGTATGGAGGCAGAGCAGGCGGCGCCGCTACTCTGTGCAGGATTAACAGCTTATAGCCCATTGAGGCATTTTGGGTATAATCGCAGTGGTGTGAGAGGAGCGATTTTGGGACTTGGAGGTGTTGGGCATATGGGTGTCAAGATAGCTAAGGCGATGGGTCACCATGTCACTGTGATTAGTTCTTCTGATAAGAAGCGAACAGAGGCAATGGAGCATCTCGGTGCTGATGCCTACCTAGTGAGCTCTGATTCTGAAAGCATGCAAGCGGCTTCTGATAGCCTCGATTACATCATCGACACCGTTCCTGTTTTTCATCCCCTTGAGCCTTACCTTTCTCTCTTGAAGGTCGATGGCAAATTGATCTTGACTGGTGTCATTTCAACTCCTCTGCAATTCGTTTCCCCTGTTGTAATGCTTGGTAAATGCTTCTTCTCTCTCTTTTATTTTTTTTTTATAATTTCTCGAACTGGGTTAGAGATTTGTGATGCTGATGATGTGGGTTTTGCTTTTTATAGGGAGGAAGTCGATTACAGGGAGTTTTATAGGAAGCATGGACGAGACAGCAGAGATGCTTGAGTTCTGTAAAGATAAGGGATTGACTTCAATGGTGGAAGTAGTGAAGATGGATTATGTCAACAAAGCCATTGAAAGGTTGGAGAAGAACGATGTGAGATACAGGTTCGTTGTGGATGTTGCTGGCAGCAAGCTTGAAGGGTGAACAAACTCGGAGATACCATCAAGTGAAAACTGAGTGGGAAAAAATCATACTTTTTTTCTGTTCTTGTTGCAGAAACATTCTATCCCCTTTAATCCTACAGTGCTTGCAGTGAATTTATGATTTCCTTGTGTGTGTTCTCGTGGAGAAGAAAAAGTTACTGGCTTCTTTGCTTCCATGTCCCGACAGAATGAAGTGGAATCATATTATATTATATATACACCATGCCTCCATTAATTTTGAATCGATGCTTCCCAACTAGAAATCTTCTTTAAAAAATAATTACATATACAATGGGTTTGCAATTTATTATATATGTTTTGGTGACCTGCAAATTATTATTTCCATCAAAAATTTAACGGGATATTTTTGTTTGTGTAGGGTATTTTTGTTTTCTTATACAAAAGAAGTAGAAAACATTCAATGTAGAACATATAGAGTCAATGGTTTGTTACAATTAGTCCATATACCCTCTATTGGAAGATCAAAATGTCTAACATTGCTTTCAAAAATGTGTAAAAAATTGTAGCTTCAACTATTAATCAACGCAAACACAAGTCCTAAACAAAGATTGCCACGCACTTCCACCCGATCACTAGAGAAAATCTAAAACTTACAGCCACCAAAGTAGAATATTGAATTAGATTCCAATCAATTAGCATGGAGGGTCAAGTCAATTACAAGCACGACTTTTTGGTTCATTTTTACTCGTTGGTTAGAGAGTCCTTTTGTAATATCGCTCTCCTCCGTTCATTTTTAATATTATCAATACTGATTGATAGGTACTGAATCGATTGATGCATCAGTTAAATTTCTAATTTGATATCCATAGATGCATAGATCAAAATGGAATGGAGAAAAGGAGAGATTTTTGCTAAAATAAAATCTCAGAAGCTTCAACCACTCTGAATCTGAAAACCCATTATTATTCCCCAAATAAGAATGATTCTAAGTAAAGCCTGTATATTTGCATGGACAAGGTGGATCTGATGCTTATACGTGTATATGTGTATATGTGGTATCACCCTTCTTTCCAAGAATTTAATTCCTACCCAAAACAAATAAAAATTCAGTGATTCTACAGGTCCATCTTAGTGATATCTACTCCACCCAGTTGCAAAGAAATTGATGATCTACCGACCTGTCCCTACTGTTTGCTTTTTGTCTACTCTATCTCTGGCTCTGTGTGGTTGGTGAGGGAAGGAAATTTGTATTGGAGAAATATTCTAATGGGAACAAAAACATATTTTTTTCTAACAGGGAGCAGTCATCTCTCACCTACCCTGTTAGGTTTTCCTGGTACCCACCATGATTGACCATTCTCCTAAATCTGCGAGTGAGTGGGTCTTCCTGGTCCTATCTTTTCCTTTAATGAACCCAATGGAGTCTAGATAGTGTCTTTTGTTTCTTTTTTCTTCTTTCCTTTCTATCTTCTAGAGGATATTATTAATCAAGATTTTGATTTACTCTCTTTTTCTCCTACTTCTATGGTAATCAATTGAAATGGGGCTGATTGTGTTTGATTCTTTCTTATTTTAGTTTTCTTCTCCTATTGTCTCTAACTTTCCGTGGGGTTCAAAATATGGAAGATGATCTTTAGCTCACAACTAACACCTCTGTATCTTTTGAGCTTCCAGGATTTGTGAAGGGTAAAGTATAAGTAACATAGATATGAATTTATTTACATTATTTGAGGAATAAATGATAAAAAAATTCTGGAGGTGGTCTCTTTTCTCATTACAACTCACATTGATGTTCTCTCAAAATAAAATAACAACTGTGAGATGGAAAGACTGAAATGGAACCAGTCCCTTTGAGAATAGGCAAAATGGAACCAATCCATTTTCAAAAGGCATAATTCCTCCTTGTCCGATAATTACAATTTTAGATGATGAGACGAATAAGGATCCAGGGTTCAGTTTACAAAGGAACCAGAGGAGCTTCTGCATTTCCACATATGGTAGCTCTAACAGTTCTGAAGGAAGATGAGGGGAATATGATCAAGCTGCAAAAGGATCGATGCGATCAACCCTTCGACACTGTTCTATTGGGCATCTTACATGTATACGGTTGGAACTACCATAACCTTCCATCTTCATCCTGAAACCCTATCCCCCCCCCTCAGTTTATATATATGCATGGAAAAATGATATGGGATTACAAGACATTGTCAAAATCATGAAATTTTCAGTTCAGTATTCTTTTGCTACAAGACATTTCGCACAGCAATAAGACTCAAAGACACTGAAATTACACAGATGTGCATCCACAAGCTCGACCAGAAGCTTAAACCCAGATTTCAACCCAGGTTTTCTGATTTTCCTCTGAAAACTGATCAGAAATGTTCAAGCAGGGCATATGATTTTCCATGTTTTCGTTGTCCTTAACATGCTACAAGCCTACAATACAATATACCACAACCCCCCCCCCCCGGCACGGTCACCAAAAGCTTTAAGCATTAATGATTTGTAAGTGCCTCCAGTTCTTGCCTCTTTGCGTCCAAAAAATCAATTAAATTTCCCATGAAAGCAAACCGAGCCTAACTCCTCCATCCAAGTCATCTGTGTCAGCTCTCGCTCACAATATGCTTTGTTGGGTTACCAACGAGAACAAAGTTGTTAACCGAAATATATACTCATAACGTATCTTGTTGGGTTGAAGCCACAGAGAATCACTGCAAACCAAGAAAAGAACATTAATTTTCCACTGCCATATGCTACCAAATGAAATTAAATCTAGTACTACAGTATATACTTACGGATAGCGGAAAGAATAATGTTGCCGCCAATCGGGAGCAAGAAAAATGTAGTTCTATCCAAAAAGGGCAGTACTGTAGTTCATGCAACAGAACTTAATTAAAGATTATTCAATTTAATTAAATCATCAAATAAACAAATGGAACTTAATGAAACAACAAATACTTGGGGCAATATATGCAAGGAAGATGCAGATCCTTGACGCTGCAGGCACATGTGGGTGCATACTTCCAGTCAAAGTCAGACCCAGCATTTAGTGGATATGATACAAGAAACCTCTCAACAATCATCCTTCTAAACTGCTGATGATATCCAAACTACAGTTTCTTCGAGCCTTCACTATCTTGTGACAGAACCCTAATAATCCAACAAGGATCATCTAAGTGCAATTTTGATGTCAATAAGAGAGGTAATTGAGAGTAAGTGTTGCAACTTCCACACGTGCCAAAGTACAACAGGCAAGGAAGAAAGTTCATCTGCTTCCAGCATCCAATATCAACCCCAAGTATTTTTTCCCCCTGGATATGTAACTAGAGTCACAAGCTCTTACCATCATATCCTAAAAAGTTGAGGTAGTGGTAATATGAAAAGGCCACCGCGAAAAGCAAATTTGATAGCAATACTGGAATGAAACCATGTGCAACCAAGACCGGTGATAAAAAATAATGGATCACTGGCATAACCAGAAAATGTCAGTAACATTGAGGCACAGAGTAACAAGTTAGAATATTTCTCATGGCACCCAAAAGTAAAATAACAATTACCGTAAAGTATAATGAACAGCGGGAAGAATGCGTTGCAGTGCACATCAAATGCATAGAGCCTTCACAGACACATAAAAGTAAAAGAAGGGAAAAGTCAGCAAATAACAATCAATGCTTGGTTATTTGATTCTTGAACAGACACATAAAAGGAAAAGCTTTGGAATCCACTCTTACATAGAAATCAAGATCCACCCATAAGTTAAAATGGTGTGTGAGTGACAGAAACAGTGGTGACCAGAAGAACAAACATAGAAGCCAGTAAAATCAGAAAGCCTTTACCAGCAGAGCAAACTATATCGAAGAACAGAAAACTTCAACCCAGCAAAAGGGGAGGGGAGAATCCCATTCAAGATTAAGTATGACAAGTAGAACGAAAAATAGGATCTATTAGGTATACCAGTATACAGAAACTGATAAAATCAATCAAAAATAGAGGTAACATGCAAAAGAAAATTTGGTAAAGAAATTTAACAAATGCACTGGCTTTTCATGGCCAACAGTCTCCCTTGCAATGTCATTATCTTTTTCCTGAAGGCAGGGGTAGGAAGGCGATTGACCAAAACGATAATGTGACCATTAACTAGTAACAATCACTTCCCACAGGTTTTAGTTATCTGGTCATCTTTGCACATTCTGGCTAGAGGTTTTTAAAACCAACTGCTAACTTTATGCTAGCATATAAATCAAGTTAAGCTTTGTTGACAAGTGACAAGTAAATTTCATATTATTTGGTAAAATGTGAGAAGAAACAATCATCACCCTTGGTTGCAACTACCATAATTAACATAAGATAATTTAATTCCATCACTTGCCATTCAACCCGTTGCTCAACCACATGACTATTTGCAACCTCCTCACGAAGATAAGCATTTGTAAGGGACCTGCATGCACATAGAATAAACTTTTTAATAACTAATTTTAAAGGTCAGGTATGCATGGTGGTGGGACATGATATGAACTTCTCAAGCATAAAGAATAAAACTTTACATTCTTAGTAGTTTGTAGTACATCTCTCTTCCGAAATCTAAACTTCCCTGATCTTATCTCTTTGATGCACCTTTTCTTGTGATTTCAAATTATTCAGGGCAAGTGCTGTTAAATATTTGATAGATATGATGATCATAATAATCATTTAGATCTGCATCGGCAAAATTATTTATTTATTCATTGAGAGTAAAACTTATATACCATATCCACCAAAACAGAGTAAAACTTGTGCAGTGGGCAAAAGAAGGGATGTAGAAAAACTAAAAGGCAAGTGAACTTGCATAGATCACAATCACTTTTCCAACAAAATTCCTTGGATGCAGACATCATTGACAAACTATTGACCAATATCAATCCATGGTGAGAGTTATTTCTCTCATCTACAAAATCTCTTTCTTTCGATTCAAAATGGTGAGAGTTATTTCTCTTATCTACAAAATCTCTTTCATTCAATTCAAAATTCAAAATAATCAAAAAGCTGCAAACAGGATCAAAATCATCAAATGCCAGGGGGTCAGCCTCAGCAGGGAAGTCAATGCCAGCCAATTAGTAAGCATGAGATTTGAGCATGGGAGCAAACAACATGAGAAAGGCAAAGTAAGATTCCAAAGGGCAGAAGATGTTTCATATTCTATGAGCATGTAGCTTAAAGAATATCTGAGAACCAAAGAGAAAGAACTGCTGCCTTTGAACTGACCAAAGATTAACAACTTCTATAAGCAAATGGATTCAAGCAAAAACAGCAACTTGGAGGAGCAGAGCTCTTAAAAAATAACGGCCTTGTCATGACATTGGATTCCTCTCCACAAAGGAATATATAAGATGCTTTCACTGAGAACTGACCCACTGCCATCCTCTTCTATTCCCGTCACATGACAATGCATCAAGGAAATACTTGATTGTCCTTGGAGGAGGCAACACACTGGTCAACTCTTCTGAAGACTAGAGCCTTAGTCACTACCCTTTGTCACCACCAAATTATACAAGTGGAGGTAAATATTTCAGATGATTTACCAAACAATCAATAACTCAGCCTTATCCCAACTAAATGAGGTCGGCTGCATGAATCTTTGCCTTCCAATCATCTCTATTTTGAGGTCAAATATTCTCCATGCCTATCATCATCGATCATTCATAATCACTCAAAAAGGACACTGTTGTTTCTTGGAAGATTCATAACCTGATAAGGGATCTTAGTTCTCAGCTTTTTTACATGGATTAGTTATTCCCAGACTTGAACTCTATGTATTCACAGTTGCATTTTTGTTTAACATCACATCAAGGATGGAACCCTAGCTGAGCACAAAATAAATATTTTCTATGGGTAAGTTATGTTGGGAGGAGAATCAATCTCAAGTACAAACACCCAGAGTTTCAGTTAAAACATTGAAGGCATTGGTATTATAAATGGGCTCGAGCATGACCATGCACAGAAGCAAATCAGTTCATATTGCTTATTTCATGGGTAGTAGGGTAATAAAATATCATACAAACAGTGTCCATCTTGATAGTAAGTCTTACCAACAGCATGTTGCCAGTATTACTCCACTTATCAAAAAATGAAAAACCAGGACAGATATAACTGTGAACACTGCATGGGCCACACTATGAGCATACCTGAAAATTGAAATAAATATAATCAAAGCAAAACCAGAAATAACCTGGGAAAGGGTTAATCAAGTTTATGTGAATGAAATAAGACCAAGCAATGTAAACCAAACACTAATGGAACTGTTTGATGCTTAATGTTTAATTGCAAATCGACTGTTATTTCCAATAAAATGGTTTCTTATAAGTTGGTTGGTTTCGGATGTATTAATGTTTGTATTGCATATTGACTCTTGTTCCCAATAAAATGGTTTCTGATTCTCTGTTTCTTATAAATTCATTTTTCTCACATTAGGCCACTAGAGCATAATTATATCATATTGCATTGGCCAGTAAAAAAGTTTCTGATTTTTAGTTTCTTATACAATTGGTTTCCTAATATTAGGCCACTAATAGCATAATTACATCATATTGCATTCATACGGCTCCAATTTATACACATAATTTTCTTACAAAATTATCCTTGCTATTCCCTCTATCTAAGAAGCCCTTCAACACTTTGGGTCAACCAGTCACCTTAACAACTACAAAAGAAAGAATTCCAGAATGCAGCATACTTGAGAATCATTTTACAAATGAGTTCTTTTTTTGGTTGAAATTTTACAAATGACTTCATGTCATAAAACTGATAGACTCGCTTCAGGAGTCCTTGGGTAATGTAAATCCTAAGAGAATTTACACTCCCTAAACTTAAAAAACTGTGAGAAAAAAGCACCATTGAAGACCATTGAATTAGGTTTCTCAACAGGAGTTCTTTCTACCTATTTAAGCGATTAGGTGCTTAACTATTTCTGAGTGCCAACATTTAATGGACAAATTTTCAAGTCTTCAGGTAATGTAACTTCTCACCATCAATCTGTTTTAATAAATTCTGAAGAAAATTATGACACTTCGATATGGATAGAGTTATTGGACAAACAGTAATGATTTCAATCATAGATATATCCTATGAGCAACAAGTATATGAAAAACTTACGCAGCAGAATAGGCAGAAGTTGCAACTACCAAGAGCAAGCTGCATATTACGACAAAAGCAGGATCATCCCTTGCCCACTGGTTCTTGGTTTCTGAAATCAACAACCAAGAACAAAGGCCAACACATCAAATACTACTAAAAAGAGAGGGACTGGACTGTCTTCTAATTTAAATTTCCTAGAAAGGTAACATAACTAAGAAGCAACAATGCAAAATAACTCTTCTAAAAAAATAATTTAGAGCATCCTAGCAAATAAGACCATTGAGAGAACTTCAGCATTGACTTATTGAACAGCCATGGAAACTTAATTTCAATGTTGAGTAAAGGGCAACATTTGGATTCTTGTAGGCTAATAAGTCAGAGGAAAATGAGTTTAAAACTTGTTTTCCTTGAGGTATTTTGAGTCTTTACTGGTACTCATATAATTGTTTTTCAAAATGAAGAGTTACCATTCTGTGCAGAGTCTGGAGACTCACCAAAAGTTCAAAAAAATTGAGAAAGAAGAAAATAATACGTATGGATACATAGATAAACTACAGGATGTCTTGGCTTCTGAAAGTGCATTAGTATTAAATAAGTTACAAACATAACAGATGTGTTAGATTGGAAATAGCATGCGGATCAACATATGCAAAAAGATACCAGACAAATCACCATCCAGACCAACCAAATCATAACTAGCAATTGACAAATGACAGGAGGGCAGAAGACAAACTTACGCTTATGGTACTTTGTATGCTGATAGCTATATTCCATCGTTGAATTCCACATGCAAAAAGTGACAAATAAAGTAATGAGAAAATTTATAGAAAATGAATTAGCAATATCTCTTCAATCATTAGTTCCCAAGAGTTTAAAGGGTCCATATTCTGACCAGCCTGTAGAAATAATTCCCTTATTTACAATTTTAAAGCATCACTAAGTTCTGTAATAAGGATACTTCATTTTTGTAGGTTGAACATCAACATCTCTGACTTCTGTATGTGTTCAACATCAGGTACCTTGCTAGAGAGTGAGACTGTTTCTGTGCTCTAGTTGAATCTCTAAGTCTGAAGCACTACATGGAAGAAGTCACTAACCTTTAAATAAAACTGAATCATCTAGCAATAATGGTTGAAGATTTTGTGCTAGTTAAACCATATTGGTTAAAGTAACAAGAAAAGGCAGTACAGATTTTAATCCCCCATTTGTTTTTATGAAATTTCCTCTGCTGACTGCAGGGCCCACATGTTTTGCATTGAAACAACCAAACAATGGCAAGGAGTTTCATTTTGTGTGTGTGTGTTTTTTTATTGTGTGGGTAGAAGGAGCAGTCAGAGTCAATGTTCTTTTTCCCTTACTTAGTGTTGAGTAAGAGTATTGCATTTTCAATGTTTTTGAGTCATGAATATGCTCTAATTCAGTTTGGAGATCACACAATCCTACTTGGGAGAGAGGGAGGGGCTACTTTCCACACTGAGAAATCCTACATGGACACATGGAAATGTCTGTTTCGGGATCAGAAACTTGTTAACATGTTCACATAATCATTCCCTCATTGGTTAATTTCCAGACTAATTTGACTTTCCGCATGTCAATTTGAGTATTTGACATCAATAGTTGACCAGGATTGGTTATGGCATCAAAGGTAGAAAACTGTGGCATGTAACTGTAACTTGTTAAAATGACTATTCCATTAATAAGCAATTAGTGTAGGAAAAGAAGGTGGATGCATACACGACTTTTGGAGAGGTACAGAGATGAAGCATTTGCCAGAAAGTATATTCAATATCCATTTGTTGCCACTGCAATGAGCCAGTAAAAAGAAAATGAGACAGAGCTTGCAACATGCAATAGACAGTGTCAACATATACGAGTGAAAAGAAATTGGGATACAAACTTGTTAACAAATGTCATTTCTAATTCACTAAAAGATAAACACATTTCACTTTTTTATGTCCAAACGTTAAAAAGAAGTAGCAAGTTAGGGACAAGCTACTATCACACAAAAACAGCTAGATTTCAGCACAAACACAAAAATACTTACTATAAAGAACAACTTCTTAACTTAGAGATCGAATTATAATCAAACTTACATGCTATTAATTATTAAAAACAAAAACTCCTATAATCTCCATTTCCCAATAGTTGAAATCTTTGTCCCATCACCCATGGTCAACTTATCCTTTAAGAAATTGAACCATTTTGGGTCTGTTTTTCCTTTTATGAGAGAGAGAGAGAGCTGCAACCTGCTTCTCCCCCCCCCCCCCTCGATGGTTAGTTTGGGATTGAGTTCCATATTGTAAGTTTTAACCTCAAGGTTGAGATACGTGTAGATATAATTTAGGCAAATACCCCACTTATTTTCTAGCTAAACAAGGTATTGGTACAATTTGAAGTGAGGATCAGGGAAATGGAGTGAGGACTGGACCAGTTTCGAAGGATCGAGATCTATTTGTCCAGTTGGTATTAATACAGTGGATCAACTAAGTGAACTTCAGAGAAGGATCAGCAGATCCTTGAAGCATTGGCCTGAAAGTTTCAAATACTCTAAGACACCCCATCTGACTTCTCAGTCAAAAGAACCAAGGACAATGAAAAACCAAAATTTTATTTACATATTTTAGGAGAAGAATGCCCAAAATTCCCACTTCAAATCTAACTGAATGGGGGCAAGGAACCAATTAGAAGAGTCCCAACACCGTTAAGACTCCCTATCTCATCAAGAAGAGATTATGAACCTAATATACCATAACAACAGTGACCAGTCATCTGTTAAAATCAGATCATCTGTTGTCAGTTCCACCAATCCATCTGCATGTTGTCTACAAATTGTAAAGGAACTCCTTTTTTGGAAAGTTAATAGTGCACTGATTCACTGAATGACTGAAGCATTTCATATGCTTATGCAAAGAACCTAAAAAGAAATTCCTGTCAAAAATACACTACAAAGAAGTGAAGTGGAGGGATTCAATTTTCATGAAGCGTCATCTCACACTCACAGACCACACTATTCTCAGAAGCATGAACCAAAGGAAAGACACCTTGGAATGCTGAAAATGTAGTTCTAAAATTATTCGGTTCTTCAACTCCTAAGATTGAAGGGGTATTTTCAAAATTTTAGAATAAAATTCTTGGTTTGGCATAAAGCACATTTGGAGTTGGTGACTGTGCAGGGTGTTCTCAAATGGGATGCTGTCAAGTTTGATCAGGTTACCAGTACATATCACTATTCCATTAAAGAGAGGGGGAAAAAAGAAGAAGAAGAAGAAGAACGCGGTTTTTTAAAAAAGAAGCTGCTGCAGCCTCTTTTCTTAGGGTTACAATTCCACATTTTAATCGGAAGCTAGTTCCTCTTATAATGTCATAAGACCTCTTCTTCTTTTTTTCTTCTTCTTCTCAACTAAATAGCAGACCATAACTTTTCCCAACTCGAAACAGGCTTCCCAAAAGTTATCTTCAAAAGGTCAAATCTAAGATAACACCTCACAAGTATGCTATTTGACCATAGCCTCACCCTACGGGTTCTTTCTCAAATCCAGTAAAGAGCACCAAATCCCCTCTACCCATGGAATATCGAACCTTTAAATGATGGAATTCCGCAATAAAATGGACATATCCTACTTCAAACAGATGAAATTGAGAGACGAAGAATTTAGCAGAAACAGAGAGGGGTAATAAGAAAGGTCAGAAAAATAACCTTGACTATTCTCCTGAGGTATTGAGGAAGCAATGAATTCTGGCGCCCGCTGGTGGGCACTCGCCCTTTTGAGACGGTGGGCAGCATGACTGTCCTGTATCGTCTTCCACCACCAACGCCGAGATGTGCTAGCTTCTGCTACTACGATAAGTCACCTACCACCCTTCTTTCAGTTCCAAATTCCGAACTCCAACGATGGCTACAAACTCTGAATCGCTGATTCACTGTCTTTCCTTCAATTCATATCGTCATTTGATCTGAGAAGGAACAGTGCTGCTGGCCAGATCTGCTACAAGCTAGAAAGCTCGCGGATCAAGCGTCAAAATCAGAATCGCACACAGGAAAAACGATGTTCTGAATCGCGAGCGTAGCCTACACTGGCATTTTTGATATTCTATTTTTTTGGGGGGTAAAAGTGTCTATCTAATTTTCTGTGAAAATAACCATATTGCCCTTTCAGTTTTTTTCATACACTCCACCATGCTTCCTTGTTCGCGCAGACCTGTCCCTATTCAATCTGCCATAGCCGTTAACTTGCTCAAGCAAGTCGATGGGAACGTTGCGGAGCATCAACGAAGCCAGGTACTAGCTTAAATCCTTTGTTTCTGTCGATCCATTGCATTTTCCGATTGGAGAGCTTGTCTATCCGCGAAATGTTTAACCCTAGCTATCTGTATCTCTGTTTTTGTTTTTATTTTTGAGTAAATTCTGTATCTCAGTGACAACTACTGGGCAATGGCTGTGCACTCGGAAGTAAGCCTTAATACCTAGAGATATAGTTTCCATGCCAAAATTTCGTATTTTTGGGGGAGTTCCTGGGTCAACTGTAATTTATGTAATGGCTTCTTCAACTGCTCCTTTTTTTTCCCGTTGTCATTGATTTTCAGGGATGATGGTTTGAAGAACAACTTCACTGATGGATATATAGGCGTATAGCCCCAACTGTATCGTCCCTGAGTTATTATCTCCTCCACCAGGCTCATGGAAACACCAACATCTTCAGCACCTGCTGAAACCGAGATAGTAAAAAACATAGTCACCGTACTTGATTCCAAAAGTTCCCTTCAATCTTTGATGCCATACATTCCTCACCTCGCCCCTTCTTTGATACCATCAATCTTTTCTTCTGCATCAAGTTCTTCATGCCCTGGGACACTCCTTACCTTCTTCCAATGGTGTAATACTCATGTTTCCAATTTTACTCAAGACTGCAATTCCCTTCCTTCCCTGCTCACGCTTCTCCCTTGTCTTTTTACACACCACAAGTTCTGTGATGCCAAGTCTCTTCTCATTTCTTTCATCGCTGCTGACACTCGTCATGTCCTTCATGACCACCTTCTCCATCCACCCTCTCGCTTCCCTGCTCCTTCCAGGGCCCTCCTTGACACTGCAATTGGTGCCTATGTCCTGCACCGGAAACCTCACCTTGCATTTCAGATTTTCAAGAAGATGAAGCGCCACAATCTCCAGCCAACCATCCTCACCTGCAACACCCTTCTCAATTCCCTGGTAAGATACCCGTCTTCTTATTCAGTTCCTATGGCAAAGCAGGTCTTTGATGATTCCCTCAGGCTTGGGGTCATCCCAAACGCAAACACTTACAATATTATGATTTATGGGTATTGCTTGAAGTCTAAGTTTAAAGAAGCCATGATGTTCCTAAACCGGATGACTGAATCAGCTTGCTTACCTGATAATGTTACTTATAATACCATCTTGGATGCTCTTTGTAAGAAAGGTCTTTTAAATGAGGCACGGGATTTGCTTTCTGATATGAAAGACAGAGGACTTTCTCCGAATCGGAATACATTTAATACCTTGGTTTCTGCGTACTGTAAGTTGGGTTGGCTGAAGGAGGCTGCTAAAACAATAGAATTGATGACCCAAAACAAGATTTTGCTTGATGTTTGGACTTACAACATGTTGATCCACGGTTTGTGCAAAGAGGCTAGGGTTGAAGAAGCTTTTAGGCTTCAAAATGAGATGGAGGAATTGAATTTGTTTCCAGATGTTGTTACGTATAACACATTGATTAATGCATGCTTTGAGTGGAAGATGAACTCTATGGCGTATGAATTGGTTGAGAAAATGGCTGAGAAGGGTGTGGAGCGAAATGCTGTTACCCATAATATTATCATTAAGGGGTTGTGCAAAGAAGGGAAGATAGAGAAGGCAAGCAAATCCATTCAGGAGATGGAGGAGAATGGGTTTTCTCCAGACTGTGTTACTTACAATACTTTGATCAGCTCGTACTGTAAATCAGGAAAAATGGCAGAAGCACTGAAGATGATGAATGAGATGGCCCGGAAGGGTTTGAAGATGGATGCTGTTTCTCTTAATACTGTACTCTACCATCTCTGTGAGGAGAAGAAACTAGATGAGGCCATTTTGCTGCTTCATAGTGCTGCAAAGAGGGGCTATTCCATTGATGAGGTTAGTTATGGCACTTTGATAATGGGATACTTCAACGATGAAAATGTTGATGGGGCTTTGAAGCTTTGGGAAGAGATGAAAGAGAAAGAGATCCTTCCTAGTGTTGTTACCTACAATTCGGTTATTGGAGGCCTTTGCAAGTGTGGCAAGACTGAGGAGGCATTGGCCAAGTTGAATGAGCTTATACAGAATGGGTTGGTGCCTGATGAGACTACTTACAACAGTCTTATTCATGGGTACTGTACGGAAGGAAATCTGGAAAAAGCTTTTCAGTTCCACAATAAAATGGTTGAGAAATCCTTCAAGCCCGGTACTTTTACGTGTAATATTCTTCTTTCTGCACTCTGCAATAGTGGAATGATCGATAGGGCTTATAAGCTTTTTCAAACTTGGGTCTCAAAGGGGAGAGTTGTTGATACTGTCACATACAACATTCTGATAACAAGAATGTGTAAAGATGGTAGGGTAGATTCGGCATTGGAGCTTCTTAGAGAAATGGAAGGAAAAAAACTGGTACCGGACGACATTACCTACAATGCTATTTTTTGTGGACTTACAGAGTCGGGTAGAACTGAAGTCGCTCTAGAGTTTCTATCCAATTTGAGTAAAAATGGGAAATTACCCGATCAGTTTTCTCTTGCAACTATTAGGGAAGTTGCCCCGGGAGTACAAGGTGAGAAAAGCCAAGTAGTGGTTGCTAGTAAAGCTCCACATGACGACTGTGAGTCAAGTTCTGCTGTTTACTCTAAGCTCATTGATGACCTATGTAAGGAAAGAAAATACAAAGAAGCAATGCGCACATTGGAAGAATCAGTGAAGACTGGTATTGCAATAAAGAGATCCACATATATTACTTTAATGGAAGGGCTCATCATAAGGCGGAAAAGTACATCAAAGGTGGCCCAATAGAAAGTAAGCAGTTTACATGTCATTGCTGATAGGCCTATACCTAGATGTCATTTGATGTATCTTTTTCTTGTTAGCATAGTAGACAAAGGATATATTTATATTTTTTAATTTTATATTTTTTTATTACTGGTACCTGTTAGGAGGAAATAAAATGATAATACAAGAGGGACCAACCCACACCAAGCACTAGTGAGTCTGGACAATGTTGTGCATGTCAACAAGGGATGTAGTTCGAAGAATTTAGAAATGGGTTTCAGATCAATGAATAGGTGATGGAGCAGAGGACCAAGATCAATAGATTCTCGGTTCTGTAACTGAAACTGTCAAAGAATTAACAGGGGCAATATTTTTGTTTTCTACCTTAGGAGAGGTCTGGTTGTGTGCATTTACTGGCCAAATCATTTACCCAATATATTGAAAGTCAGAAAACTTTGAAAAAAGGTACTAGCTTGCCTGATTCTACAAGAGATAATGTAGCAAAATCAACTGTGCACTAGAGCAAATATAGCAAAATCAATCATGCATTAATTACTAGGGTTTCCGCCTGCCTGGTCTTCCATAAACTGCAAACATCCTCTTAATTCCTTAAACTTAATGAGAGGAATTTCAAGATAAACTACAAAATAACAAACAAACCTTTCACTAAAAATATTGAAAGCTTTTAACCAAAAGAAAGAAAGAAAGAAAGAAAGAAAGATAATGAAAGCTGATTTTAAAAAGGGAAAAGCTTAAGAGACACACAACCAGCCATAGCCACTGTACTCTTGGTCCATCCTCCCAAGCAGAAGCCCTAACTCTACAGACCTGCTTGGGCCCCCAATCACTTTTCTCAACTTCCTCCTTTTTGCCAATGCTTAATCAACTGAAAATTCCCTCACTAGAAGTGTAC
Organism: Hakea prostrata; assembly: GCF_041222555.1. Lineage (NCBI taxonomy): Eukaryota > Viridiplantae > Streptophyta > Magnoliopsida > Proteales > Proteaceae > Hakea > Hakea prostrata. Next base: position 4,105,819 of record NC_142604.1, on the reverse strand, counting down.
TAAACCAGAAAGTTTCCACTTCCCACCAAATAAAAGGGCTTACAGACCAACTCTTGCTAGATCTTTTAGGCATATTTGGGATTCTATCTCTTTGGGTGTCAGTTCCAAAGCATTTCCCCTCTCTGCTGCTTGTGTATACTCCCCAGTGAACTGGCTTATTGTTCCTTTATATGCTTTCTCTGCTTTGGTGGGTTCGCTTAACCCTATGTATTATAGGATGTTTCTCCTTTCTAAACTCGCCCCACCACCTTCTCTTCTACTCTTAAGAGAATTCTTGTTTTCTCTCTCTTTTTTTGGTGATGAATTTTTATTCAAAAAAATAGTGTTCACCCAAGAAAAGGACTAGTTGACCTCCACTCTCACTTAACCCATCTATACTGATGTTAGCTTCGACTCCATTTACTTCCTCATTGTTATGTTTGGACACTGAAAGAATAGGCTCATTGTAATTCCTAGGTCTGCCTGTCTCTCTCTTACAGCCTCCTCTTGAGGTTAGGCCAAGTTATATTTGTTTTTTTCCTGGCATAGTCTTCCTCACCTGTCTCCTTTTTAGGGGCCTTCTAGGTGCAAAGAAACTATAACAACAGCCTGATCCCAACTGAATGGGATCATCTAGTGTATCCTTGCTCTCCAATCAGCTCTACATGAGGTCATACTTGATACAATTTCTAAGCTGTGCATATCTTTCTTGGTAACAAATCGTTAGTCACCCACAAAAGGAGGGTTTGGGTTGCATACATATTTTATCCTTCCCAGTCAACTATACCTTTCTAAAGGTATGACTATAAGGTTAAACGAAACCAGGGAAGAGCCACTGAAATTTAGGTTGACAGCCTCCCCTGGCCTCTAAAGTCAGAGGCAAATAACCAATATGTAGAATCAAAATTATTATATGCCTTAATTAATGAGCTAGGAATATCCATTGAGCAATTGAGAGTCATGATAGCTATAACTTTTGCAGTAACAGGTACTGATTCTTGACTACCCTGTGGTTCCTTTCTCCCCAGATGCTTCTAATGACATCCACTAATTCAATTTCCACAAAGTTTTGTTTCCATTTGGCTATCAGGCCAGCGACAAAGCATTTAGCAGTGAGCATTTGACCAAGGCACCAAGGACAGTTTTCAAACATCTAAATGAAATATAGTTGATGCGTTGGCAGTATGACTCTGCGAATAGATTTTGTTTCTAGCCTAAACATACTCATATCTCATAATCCAAAATTGAATGGAGGAGGTCCTGAATTGTTCATCATGGTGTCCAAGATGCCCACTCAAATGCTGGATTAGCGTTAACATCATTGTTCTCATGAGGTTCTTATGGCAGTGACAAATTCTGGGGTACTAACTACTAACTAGATTCTTTGCAGGTGACACTATTTCACTTTCAGTTAAGACCCTGACCTCATGTTGCAAATGTCATATGTCATAACTGCATTAGGAGATTATGTGAAGGTCCTTGTAATGATTGCTAACAGGTGACCACGAGTCAAAGGCATGACGAGTTGCCAAAGCTGTTGGCATCAATGAAGTCTACAGCAGCCTGATGCCTGAGGATAAACTCAATCAAGTGAAAACTATACCAATAGACATGGGTGAGTTTTTTATTCCTTGATGACAAATGTAGCTGCTTTAGACTTTAAATTCATTGATTATATTCATGGTTTGAAATTCTCCTCTACCGTGCACTTCAAATATGATGCATGTCCTTGCTTCACAGGCTTGAGTGCATCTTGTTTCTTTGCATATACTTATTGCTTTTGAGAACTGACATATGATAAAGCCCAGTCAAGGTTTACTTAATTACTTGTACTGATTTTTCTTGTTTTAGTGTAGTTACTTCTTACTTGTTTCCCTGAGTTCCCTCACTGCTGTCATATCTCTTTGTATTCTCCTGATCCAGCATGACTCTCTTGTCCTTATAGCACTTAGCTTTTTTGCTTATTCTTTCATGATTTCCAGACAATCAGTCCATATGCATGGTCTCAGATGTGTTGTTGTAGTACTTTAAATAATTCTTAGTGTTATATCAACATGCAGTATGAACCGGCAGACGCAGTGAGTAAAAATTCTTGTTGCCCTTTCTCCAGATCCATCTAGGGAAAAGCCCTTTCCTTCATATGGCCCCGTTCGAGGCGTTCATTCAAGTTTGGTCGAGATTAGTCTTGGATTTTGAGGAACTTTTCAGGTTCTTCCATCTGCGATCGGATTGGTAAGCTAGTGTTATGTGCCTTTGTCCATCACCTTTGGTGAGAGCGCAATCTTTGAAGATGGACTTCCAAATCTCGCTCTATAGACAGGATTTGGAATGCCATCTATTTTGATGTTTCTTCGAGACTGGTAACTATTCCCCACCCCCTGTTGATGATACCCCAAGGAACAGGCTTATTTTTGTCTCCTGGGGTCTTAGTTCCTCTTTCCGGTCTTCTGCTTAAAGACCTTGTTCTCTTGTTCCCTTTTCTTTAATATAATTATTTATTCATCCAAAAAAAACGTGCAGTATGAGATGACAAATTGACTATCAAGAGGAATATTTTATCTTGTCCATCCCCATTAAAATATATAGCACCAACCTCCATCCTGTAGATGGTGACCGATGTTGTGAATTCCTAGTGATTTGTTTTCAGTAGCATCCTTGTTTCAGGTTACGTGTGCTTAAGGCGCAAGGAATCTTCTTAACCTGGAGATGAGTTTTTGTGTTTTCATTTATTCAGAGCATGTCATGATTAGTTTATACAGGAATTTATCTATGTCCTGTCCTGACATAGTAAGTGTGTAAAATTGAATGAATACAAATACTCTGACAAGGACCTGAAAGCTCAATAACTCGCTTTTTCACTGTTCTGATCATGGAGACAAAGTCTACTTGTCTTTTCCAACTTCTTTTTCCCCCTAGAAAGTTTCCTCCCCATCTATCCACTGTATCCATGAGTCCTCAGTCTCTCTGTCCACATGCATTACTTGCATATATATATATATATATATATATATATATATATATATATATATATATATATATATATATATATATATATATATATATATATATATATGCGGAGAGTCTTTGATACATTTTTTTTCAATTCATTCTTACTCGTAATACTGGACCAGTGAAATATTATGCAACTCTTGCTGGGGAAGTTTGATAATGATTGGTGATTCTATAATGATGCACCACACTTCCTCTGCCACTGTGGGTATCATTTTTGTGCATGCCAGTCCAACGACAATAGCAGTTCCAGATGTGTTATCATTCCAGGAAAACATTTCTGGTATGCCATTCTGTATTGTCAAAGCCTGTCTGACTACTGTAATCTAATTTCCATCTCATTGCCATCTGCATTGTTCTACTAGGAGTGAGTCTTGTTATGTGTATAACATATACATGGTGGAGCAGGTCAAATAATGCATAACACTCTTTCTATCTTTTATTTATCTTTTCCTCTCTTCCATCTGTTTTGATTTTTATCCCATTATGGTTGACAGTGTGCAAATAAGGAAGTCATATTCACTATTTATGGATTTCAATTTCATAATGTACATGAGTTAGTTTATGTACAGGCTGCAGAATAATACAAGTATCATGGGGAATTTAACTATGATTAGCTTTTTGTTCTGCATATGTTGATCCGGTTGCTAATCCAACACAAATTTTGTGACTCCTCTTGGTTAATGCGTGGCATCATTGCATTGTCATGTGATAAAATTATACTCGAAACTTTTAGCAATTTAAGAAATTGAATGTTGACTGTTTATCAGTCGGTATCCATGCAATTAGTAGATGTTGATCATAATCAGCTTAATGGATTATGCTTGTTTGCTATAGAAGGACATCCAGAGAATTCATATGGATTGCTAGGCAGCTATGGAGCTCACTAGATGACTTCTGAGAAACATTGAAGCAATCATTCTTTGAAATGATATTTATATATTTGATTTATCAAGCTGTACTTGTGACTCTTAACCTTACCCATTAAATGCTTCAAATCAGTCTCAAAATAAATTATAGATTCACTTCTAGAAAAGCTACAAGAACTACAAACAGAGAGTAATAATGACTACAAAAGAAGCTTGACTAAAACTTGCTGATAAGTAAATTATGCATATAGTTATGCTTGTGTTTGTTGAGATACCAGAATTTTCGTTTTACGGTTGGTGGATCTGTTTCTGGCTAAATCTTTCACTTCCTATGGTGCATTTCAAGATGTTGTCATCCTGCATTAGAAACTACACCAACCTGGCAAAAAGTGTCTTTCTGGAGTTGGGATCTCTCGCTTTTTTGTACCTGCAGGAGTATCAGGATGCAAGTGGCTCACTTTTCATTTGTCTACTTTGAGCCACCAAGATAACAATGTAGGATGTTGAATTTGTTTGAACTAGATTGTCATTGTGAACAATGCATTCATGAGTAAAAGTTACCTGGATTTATTAGTGATCACCTTAGTTTCCACTCAATTGCTCATACGGATTTTGTCATTGAATTGAAAGTTTAGTCGTAGGTGACTTGATTGATGTGATGTATAAACTTTGTTTCATCATTTGAAGGTTATTTACACTTTAAAAAGGAGAATATACTGGCTTGTGAGCGATGGTGTTGATGCAGCGATGCTAGATACACGGTCGAAATTCAGAGAGAGACACCGCCTGCTCCATTTGATAATTGAAATGGGAGAGCAATCCGAGAGTTTTGCTGATTGGTATTGTAGAATTCCATCAATAAACAGATTTTAATTCTACTAGTTACCATTACTTGATTCATTCTTTAGTCAGTCTCTGTGGTTGGACAGGCGCTTCAAAATTAGATAATGTGAGGACTCCCAACACAAAAAAGAATTGGGATGAGTTAGGGTTTTGCTTGTATCCCGCTAAAAAATTCTTCTGGATATGTTTGAATGCAGACTGTCCTGTACATTTGACAGGCATTGTCTGGAAATGCATATAATGAGGCAAAATTAGAGAATGATAAACGGGGGAAACTACAGAAATGACAGCTTTCAACTATCAAAATTGTATTGAAGTTAGCAGTTTGTTGTAACCGACATCTGTTGAAACCCAACTACAGAGAACTATCTTTCCCCCTTTCTGTAGCTCTGTCGAGTCTTCAATGTCATCCAGCTGGTAGCAGTTTTAACTGTTGAGAATTTGGAGTGGTTAGTGGTTACATCTTACATCCCCGCATAAGATACCTACCCTCCATGCTAATAATTCAGTAGATGAATGAATTGGAATGCGAAGGGTTACTTTGGTGCTACACTAAAAGTTTTCCATTACTCTTTTCCAAAAAAAGCATTTCTTCATTACTCTTCTTTAATGAAATGCAGGTTTTTGTGCAAGTAGGTGGAACCATTCTTGTTAACCTAAATTAAATTCCTGCTTTGAATGACCCCAACTCCTGTTTAACATGGTAAGGTTTTCTATGGCAGTGCTCTGAAAGAGCTTCCAACCTCAACCAGCCACCATTTCTGGCACTGTTAATTTGAATTTTCTTCTTTCTCATTTAAAGTACTAGGGAAGATCTCCATCTCCAACTCATGTTCAACATGTAAGATTTCGTATGGCAGTGCCCCTGAAAGAGCTTCCAACTTTAATTACCCATGTAATTTCACTATTCGCAATTAAGAATTCATTTTGCCACCACTTTTAAGTGGGAAGTTCAACCATTTCGTTGGAGGAATAATTAAACCTTAACCAAAAGAAGGCATCAAAGATCTGAATATGAAACTGAAAAACATGGGAAGCTATAATTTCAAAAACGAAAACGGAAGGATCTGATAAACTTGGATTGAAGGTTTCTTCTTTCAGTTTCTGAAGATTCTAAATCTGGTCAATGATCCCAGAGAAGAAAAAAGCAGTTTTTATTTTTTTTGGTGGGTTGCAAGGGATGAGGGGTTGGGGTGGGGGTGGGGGTAGTTGTGTTCCATGAGAAACACGCTTTCCGTTCCTTCAGGAACCAACCATTCAAGTTCTTAACTCCAAATCTTCTCTTCTTTCTGATTTGCCATCATCATCGACCTCTGTTTTTCTGTACAGCTAAAATTATTTGTATAGAAACCGAGGTCAAGGAACCTTAAAAAGAAATAACCAAGATCGTTTTTTCTCTGAGTTCCTCTCATCCTCTCCTTTCTATCTAATCTGTCTCGCTGGTGTAGTTGTTCCATCTTCTTCATTTAACTCTACTCGATCTTGCTGATGCCAATACGCTTCACAGCAGCGTTCCTAATCCCATCCGTCTGCAAACACAGTGCGTTCTGGTCAAGACCAGACATATAATTCCTGACTTCCTTTTTTATCATCTCTTGCATCACAGAAAGGAATTCATTACTGAAAGGGACAAATGGTTTTTCTGCAGGTGGCGCCGCCTCTAAAGAACCGAACTCGTTGTATTGTCTATAATGGTTATTAAGCTGGGGAGATGGAAATTGCTGGAGCGGAGTAGCACTAGTAGTAAGGGTCAGAGGAGTAGGTAGCTGGGTAGGGTTTGGTGCATGACTTGAGCCACCAGAAGCATGATTCGAAACCTCAGAGGGATCTGCTCCTGGTAGGGAGAGACTGAGCGAGGTTGGTGGATCATTCGTCGACGATGATGTTTCGTGCTGCTGCTGCTGCTGCTGAGATGGTGGCAAGATCCCTCCGGTTCTCGGCACAGGTCGGTAAACATGAGACGAAGATATCACAGGGAGACTAGAATCGCTTACATCTGAACCAGAAGGACTGCCTGGGCTGTTGAGATGGAACGAATTAACGGGTGGAATCGCAGCTCCGGCACTATACGATCTCTTCAGAGGTTGCTGCTCTGCATGCCCATCGACACTGTCGTCTTCCATCATCGAAGAGCATTTGCGCTTTAGGGTTGAATTCCAGTGATTTTTGATCGCGTTGTCTGTGCGACCAGACAAGAGACGAGCGATCGTTGCCCATTTGTTCCCAAACTTGGCATGCGCACGGATGATAGTATCATCCTCTTCCGGAGTAAATGCTCGATGCTCTACCTGAGGTGAGAGCTGATTACACCACCGGAGACGGCAAGACTTGCCGGACCTCCCAGGGATGGATCTACTTATAAGAGACCAGTTCCTAGCCCCGTGCTTCTGAACAAGTTTCTGCAACAAATCATCTTCCTCAGGACTCCATGGCCCTTTGATCCTATCCATATCTTTCCTCGAAGAAGCCATGATCGAAACTCGAAACTCGCCTGTGTCTTGTTTGTAGAAATTTCTAAAAGAGATCACAACAATGGGAGTGAAAGAGGGGGAAGAAGAAGAAGAAGAAGAAGTACCTCAACCCTTTTGGGCGTTAAGAAAACCAAGGGTGGAGGTTGTGAAGGGAATATAAAGGAGAGGAGGTAACGGAAAGAACCGGTTAGGGTGACCGGTTATAGGCGTTAAAAGAGTAATGCTTCTTCCAGGCAAGCGGTTGCTTTGGATACAGCTGTAATCAGGACACGCGTCACGCTTTCACTGTGGCGATGGAAAGATTGAGGGTTGAGAAAGATAGTTTCGGAAGTTATGGAGGTTAATAATGAGAGGGAAACCTATTAAGAATGGGGAAATTATCGCCAGAATATTTAAAAACCAAAAAAAAAAAACCGGATGACTTGGGGGTTACGGTTGGTTGGGGAGAAAGAGATTAGTATGGTTTGACTGAGCCAGCCAGGCTGGAGAGCATTTCGTGAGGGATTTTGCTTCTAATTAGAACGGCTGCACGGGTCTGCTGAGGTGGCAATAACGACAACCATGTTTGCCGAATCGGATGGTGGAGGATCATTACTGCCATCTTGTCAGTCCAGCCTGTGAACCCTCGATAGAAACCCTAACTAACGTCCATCCTTTCACCGACACCATCCGGTCACCGTTGTCCTTCCCCAGCTATTCTTTCTCTTTTTCACCTGTACGGACCAGGTTTGGCAAAAGAGAGAAAGAAGGCTTTGGGGAAGTTCAGTTAGTCACACTCATTCCATCAGAAAGAAAAGCGTTCAAATTTGAACGTGAAGCAAAAGATGGGCTCTTTTATTTTAACAATTAAAAAGAAATATGGTGGCAGAGATGGAAAACCGATCTGATACGTATCTCCAGAATCCGTTACTCGTACGTCGTCGTTTCGTACCTGCTACCTACTACCTAATGCCTGAAAATTATTAAAATCTTTCTTTTGAACGGTTTGACTGAACGACCATCCTTCTTCCTTCCTCACAGTCGGTGATAACTGATGCTAACTGACAAGATGAGATTTTTATTCTTTTCTATTTATTTATTTATTTATTTATTATATAAAATAAAACTCCGACTGGAACCTTCCAACGTCTTTCCATCTCTATCTTCTTGGATTGAATCGGAGATTCTCAGAAAACCCTACAATACAAAAATAAAATAAATTTAACGATATACATTAGAAACAGTTAGGTTCGGTGGTGATTCGAAAGAATGAATTATGAGAATAGGATTTGGATGAGGAGAAATTTAAAAAAAAAATAAAAAGAAAAACAGGAAAAACGGAAAGAAAGAAAAGCTGGATATGGGGAATCGTGCCTTTAATAAGTAGCCGTTGGTGGAGACAGCTGGAGGGAGGTGGGCAGAGACTGAGAGTCCGAGTCCACACAACTGAAGTGACCACTACCAGCTTGATCCCTCCTTCCTTCCCCAGTCTGTACAGCAACGCCATTAAACTTTAAAAAATAAATAAAAATAAAAAAAGAAATAAGGCACGTGTGTGTGGGTGATCGTCACGTGTGATCCACTCGTGTAAGAAGGGTATGATGGTCATGTGAAAACCGGGATTTGCACGTGTTAATGAAGGATCGAGGATGTTTCCTCAAAGTGGCACAAGTTGGCTTAGAAAATTTAATTTCTAGTTTCGAGCTTTAAATGCTCTCTCTGTCTGTCTCTCTGAATCTGAATAGAAAATCCCAATTGGAGCAGAAAAGGAGAAAAATGCAGAAACTTGCTTTCCCGAGACATTGCAGAACAGAGAGAGACGATACTTTCTCCGCTGCTGCTTTCTTCGCGTCCAAACGAACGATTGAGTTTACACACAACCACCACCCACCCTGACGGAGGACCCAGCCAAGGAAACTCTCTTCTTTTTCTTTCCGATTATTTAGTTGTGTGTTTGGTTAGCGTAATGGGACGACCTTAATCCTAAATTTAAGATTTTTAAATCAAAACGGAAGACAAAGTAAATCATGAAGCTCCATTGATTTCTACAAAAAAAGATTCTTCCGCCGCCCAAACTCTCAAGTAATTTCTCCACTTTAGACTTTTGCAGTGATTATTACTTGGAAAACAATCAATCACTGCTTTACATTCTTGTTTTCCCTGATAAAATCACCTCTTTGGCCTTTGCATTCTCATAATTTCAATGGTGAATTCAAAATCATATTTAGATTTTCTAAATTTCAAATAAATTACATCTACTACTTCTTCTGGGAAAAAAAAAATTCAATTATAAATGTCTCTCAGCTGTTTACGTGTTGGAGTTAAAAAATGACATCATTGGTTAACAAATGTATTGAGTACTTATCATTATTACATATATACCCTTAGATTTTGAATCAATTATATTTATTATTTAAAAAAAAATTAATTATTCATGTCTTTTGTTGTTAAGTATTCGAGTTAAATGATAATGTATTGTGGTATAAAATTCCTTAAAAGTTATAACATAATAAATTGAAAAAATTTAACGAGTATTTTATGTAATTAATTCAAAATTCAAAGGATCTATACATAATTTGTACTTTAAAATACAAAAAAAAAAATACAATAATATTACAATATTAATCCCAAAATTTGACAATAGTGATACTTACAATTGATTTTTTTTCCAACAAATAGTAGATGTAATTGATTCGAAATCCAATGGCTACATTTTATTCGAAATGCAAGGGGTATATATGTAATTTTCCCTTTAAATATTATTTTTTATCAAAAAAATTTAACTACAATTACATTCCTTAGCATTGCCCTCACATGTTTTATTGAACAAGACAAATAAATTTTGGATAAGCTTTCCAACTACCAAAAAAAAAAGCATTTTTTCCTTTTGATTAACAAGAAGAAGAAAAAGAAGAAGCATTTTTCCAAGGGATAAATTTCTAGATAACTTTTTCAACTGCCCTACGAAGACTTACCTTTCTTCAGGAAGTTTCTTTCTCTTTTACTTAATTTTCATCCAATAATCTTCTTCTATATCTTTCCTCTTTTAAGTGTTGTCTTAGTTTGGATAATACCGTTACAGCATTTATGACACAATAAATTTTTGTATATAGATTACGGTCTAGGTTTGCAATTGGCATCACATTTAGATATTAAATCATAATTTATATGCTTAATGATTTTAATTAACTTAGTATTTAACCACTCTACTTAGGATCTATCATCTGATAACTACTCTATTAATTTATTGATCAAGTTTGGTTTTTGATTACACCATTAAAGGGTTGTTCAGTTAGTAGCGACCAATACTTCTTCTTAATTTAAAGCTAATAATTAAAAACAATTATGATCCTCACCTCTTGAAAAACCTAAATGATTGTGGAGAATCGAATCAATTTGTATCCTTATATAGAGGGGGATATTTTATGGACCACATTGCTTTATTTTGTTCTTAAATTCATTGACAAAGGAGGAAAATATTGAATTTATAAATAGCAAAAAGGGGAAGAAAGCAAGGAGAGAAGTCAAAGTTTTTCTAAAGTCAGACAATAGATGAGAGCTCTTTCCCAATTGAAATAAGTGCATATTAGAATCTAAACAGACATAGTTGTTGCTGAAGAAGGGAATTGGATGTGATGAAAATCTATACAGATGCTTCACATGCGTGGACATATCAAAAAAACACACTAAAATTGTAGTATTATTTCATTGACTCTATGATAGGATGAATAGTGAAGTATTTGTCTAACGATGAAGAAAATCTTTGATTTGATCGAAAAAAATGGATGTGTCGAAGAGATAATAGAAGTTCATCATTCATTCGAATATGTGGGACCCACTTACAAGTAAGTTTTACTGTTCTTTACTAATGGGAAGGTGATCTAGCTGAATTCTCTTGGACTCCAACCAACTAAAAATCTTCCCAGGTTGGGTAATTGATCTAAATTTGAAATTAAAAATTTTTTGATGCTGAAAATAATTTAGCAAAGACAAAAGTCAAAAGCAGAAAGGGAGAGAGAGAGAAAAAAAAAGAAAACGTGGCAAATAAGTAGGAGAGAGAGAGGGAGGGTAACGGGTGAAGCAGAGGCGAGGTCCACGTCAAACCGCCCAAGGGCCAAGAGTTGTTTATGTGGATCTCTCTCTATATGTCTCGATCTCTCTCATGAATTATTAGTTTGTGTCACATGAAAAACAAGTGGATAGACATGGATGTCGTCGTCGTCGAGTTGAAGCTTGAGTGAGGCTTCAATGGATGGATGGATGGATGGATGGATGGATGGAGGGACTTACTCTTTCTCTCTCTGGTGTCGCGTTTCGAGGGGACCGCCACGCAAATATGCAAGTGCATTGAATTTCTATTGCTACGCCATCTTAATTTGGACATGCCGGAACTAAAACCAAAACCAAAACCATTCCTCCACAGAAACTAACATGTGGGTCCCGCTCCCGTGCCCCCAAAACATGTAGGACCAACCAACCAAGCATTCTGACACGGCACATACCATACCCGATATATTCCCTCCACTTGTATTGTATTGTATTGTATGATTGTATCCACACCTGGAGTCTGTAGGTTTTTTTCCATGACCCGCCACCTGCTATGCCACGTATGTCAATTTGGATGGGCCCACAAGTGCAATGATGGTTTGTTGGGTGACGTGGTTAAACAGACTTAATAAAAAAAATGGCCAAAACAAATATAATAAAACTATAAAACTGCGGCTGTGGTCTGTTACCCGAAAGTCAGAGAGATGGTTTCGTGCCGATGGATCATTGGATCGAGATGGAGATGTTGACGGAGGAGATGGAAGAAAAAAAAAGGAGTAAATGCGAGTGAAGGCCACGTCACGTAAATGCCAGCTATAACCCACCACTACTACTACAACTACGTCTTTCCCGAAAAAGACAGCAGCATCTCGTCTTGGGATTCGCTGCACTGCAGTGCGTAACAACATAACATTTTTTTAGTTTTTTTATTTATTTATTTATAATTTAACAAAATTATGGGCCCCACATTCCCTTCCCTTGATTTTCGGTGCTATCGTAAGCCATACGGGGTTGGTTTGGTAAATGGTGCATCCCCGCACCGGTGTCCACCTTCATAGCTATCCGTTTATAGCCGCCGTCCTTTCCTTTTCCTATTCATAGATGTGTTTATTTGTCGAGGCAGACTTGAATGCTACACATTAAATACACAGTACTCGTTACTAACGGACAAAATCAAAATCTCGATCAAGATTTCGATCTCGATCTCGATACCCGACAACACAGTATTGTACAACACGTGCTGAAGTTAAACCTTTACTTTGCTTCAGTCCTTAATGCCCAAGGTGAGATAACTTTTTTTTGGTAAACCGTCCAGTGAGACACCGCTAGATCAATCTCTATCTAGATCGTTAAAATGCATAGGACTGGAACTTTTTCCTGATGTCCTATACGAAGGGAAGGTCTTACACATTTCCTACCGTGCCCTACTCAACAAAAAAACATGGGAATTTATACCCAAAAGATGAAAAACATAACTACTTATAAAAAAATTTAAAGCCCAACATACATGGGTTGTTAAATGTATAATTGAGTTGGGAATTTTATTTTTTTTAGTAATTCTCTATTATGTGTTTAATGGGTTGAGTTCAAAGCTTTTCATGCAAGGAACAAATACCTAACATTCTTTTTTGTAAATGCATTAGTTAATCAATTTGATTTCAAAGTCATGCAATGATTCTTCGTTGAAAATGCACATCAGATTAAAGTTTAGGTGGAACATGCATAAATAAACAAATGTAACCCTTTGAATTATCATAACAATTAAAAAAATTTATTAACTAAGTTCTGGGAACAAGATACACACAACAAAGTAAAATATATGTTGAACAAGAAAGGCTTCATCTTTAAATGTTCTATCTTTACATGGGTTTCTCGTGTATATCTGCTAGGAAAGTTGTGTGCACATTACATCAAGATAAGAAATTATCTTTGTATGTTAAAAGTCATTTTCATCTTCTTTTATTTATCAATGCAGCTTTTCAAGTGTTAAATGTCAATATCACACTTCTATTCTATAATCTATGTTTAATAAACTTCTGTTAATTACTATTTTTTTGGATTAATTTGTCTCCACCCCAATACCAAAGATTCATTGATTCATCATATATGAAATTGTTTATTTTTCTCGCTTTGATTTGAGTTAGCTAAAATGATGGCCACGATCTCGCACACAATCAAGTGTTAAATAAAGCATTTGCTTTTTTAAACTTATTGCTATGATGAAGACTTCTTACATTTTAAGTTGCTTCCAACTGTTATTCTCTTTACTTCATTTTCCTCTTTCAACATACATACATTTGATGTAAGGTTCGAAATTTTAATTAAGAAATGTGAGACGACTATAAGAAGAAATAATAAAAATTTGATACATGTACAAGAAACCTATAGCATTTTGTCTTGTGACAAATTGATGGTGATAGCTCTTTAGTCATGTATACATAAGAACAATGACATACTAAAAGTCGAAGCTTTCAAAAGATAAAAAGAAACAAAGTAGAACGAGTTACATGACAAATGACTAGATGCTTTTAATTTGACAAAAAAAATTGTGATCCACTCGAAGCCAAATGAATCTCAATAAAGTATACAAATCATATAACAAATTCCATATAATTGAGATACGGATAAGTTAAGCAGACGAGATTCAATATGAGCAGATTTGAAAGGATATTATTCAACCATTATGTTTTAACAGTTTTAAATCTTTAAGTTGGATTAAAGGTATTCATTTAGCATTATAGTGGCCATTGGCTTAAGCCAGCTTATCTAGTTACTAATACTTAATTAAGAACTCTAGCTATCTCTAGTGCCCCAATTAAGCTTTTTTGGTTCCACTTTTCTGGTTTTAGGTAGTTGCCCAAAAGATAGAATTGCTGGAAAATACCAAAGTTATGAGAAACCATTATTGAAAGAAACCTATTCAGATGGAATCTGAGCAACATTCTTTTTTGCTGCCATGCTTTACAAACTACCTCCACTTACAATTTCTGAAAGTATTTTTTCTCTCCACATTTGATGCTTATCCATTCCATGAAGTTATTGGATGGTTACAAGAACAGAAGCAAAAACCAAATATGAATCTGCATATATATATATATATACCTGTGGAAAATGAAATAAGGGGAGGGAGAGAGATCTGAATAGAGATTTTTTCTGGTAAGAGTTATTAAGAGTTTTCAAATCTAGGTACTGCAGCAATCCTTGCACTAGACTACTACAGTGGGTTGATGGGTATTTGCAGGTTTGTCGTGTGCAGAAAAATTAGAAAAAAAATTATATTTAATGAAGAATGTTTTGAAATGAATTGAAAGAGATAAAAAGACAGCTCCTGCAAAGGCATTGCACACAATAATTCAAAACCACAATGGGACCCATTTTGAGATAGTTGATCTGCATGTTTAATTGGTGTTGAATCATTCAGCGAGACATTGTGGGCTATTGGATCGAGATTTCGTTCTCTAACTTAAAAGACGAGCAGTGAAAATTAAAATTCTGACCGAGATGCATGATCCAACAGCTTAAAATCAGCTAAACTGAATGAACAAAATCCCAAATATCTGAAAATAGAACCCTTGTACTGAACCCAAGCAAATCTCATCTTTTAAGTGAGAGAGAGAGATCTAGAGATAGAAATTAAAGGCAGTAAAGTCGTCTAACAGTTGGAGCTGTATGGTCTGCATTCAACTTTCAATATCATATGTGACATATAACTGTTTCTTGTGCAGAGATATTTCATATAGAGAGCATTATATGTCACTCACAGCTAGCTAACAATCACAAAAGATAACTTATTCAAGAGAGTGTGTGTGTGTGAGAGAGAGAGAGAGAGAGAACAGTGTACATAGACAGATTCTGTTAATTTTGTTCATTATAACAAATTGAAGCACGCAACAAGGAAGAGAGAGAACAGAAGACTGATTAAAGATCACTCTTGTATGGTGATGATAGTGATGCTACACCCAACACTGCAGCACCTTTGCTTTGTGGGGTTAATGGGTTTCTGGATTTTTTTGGCTTCTTTGCAGAAAACTACAAATCTAACACAGGAAGATGAGACTTGCTGGACGGCAGGAGTAAAATAAAGTCTCCTTAAGATTAGTTTGATAAATACATATCTAGTTAGTGGTTACCAATGAATAGGTTGGCATGAATGATATGATATGATATGAAAATGAAGCTACACAATGCCAATCATGTATGAGTTTTGTCAAATCAAAATCATTCTGGAGCTAGCTATCCTCATGTTTCTTCCTTTCTAAACCAATCTCTTTGGTACTTATTTGTCCTCTCTGCATGGGTTTTGCTATAGAATGTCTATATATGATTCAAATTCTAATAATCTGTCTGTCAAAGTTGACAAAAGTGTATCATAAATATGATTCAATACGTGGCATTTCATGAACCCTTCAAATCTTGGTCATTCAAGTCCATACAATATAGTGGTTGAGAGTAAAGATATGAAATGTATACTTCAAAAGCTATATAGGAGGTATTCATAGACTTTTGTATTTCATAGTTGATGTCTCTAGGTTATGGGTTATGGGTCTTATATTGGTCTGGTCTACCTATTCTACCTGATTTGGAGGTGATTGATTGGTTTTTGTATTTAGCTTTGTTTGATCTTATCCATAACCTAAGGCGAAACATGATTAGTCTTCTAGTTAGGTTGTATAATTGAATTAATGTCCGTATCATACATTGTCGTGAAGAGCATTAAGGGCCGCTTCATTATGAGGTCGAGAAAAAGGAAACCCAGTTCAATGGTTAGCAAAGCAAGCAATCAGATCTAAACACATAACATGATTATTTCCTCACATGAAATTGCCTTATTTGTATTGCAGTACTGGCTCAAGAAAATTCTCCCCGTGAATTTGTTTCCCGTTCAATCTAAACCTACTCATGATTATGTATCAATAATCATAGACCATAACAAAAACTTTAGAAATGGGAATTTATTTTATCCAAAGCTAAAAGCCACTCAATAATGAAGATTTTTAAGATCATTTTCACACACTCATGTGATATGGACATATAATGGAGCTAAAGCATGTATGGATTTTAAAATTATATAAGGTTGGTGGTGTTTGAATGGTTCCTTTAGTTTTCTACAAATATGTTTATGTCAGATATTTTTCTTACCCTTCAATTAAGGAAATTAGGTATGCTTTTTTTGAGGTAGTCAAAGAAAAGTATATTATTAACAACAAAAAAGAAAAGTATTCTTTAAAAAAAAAATTTTAATATCATAAAATTTGATCATATGGAAAGGGTTTTGGTACTTTTGGGTAAGGTTTACATTCTTAACGTCTTTCATTTGCATTACATCTACTCTAAAAAGTATTAGAAAGTTAAATGCATAAATGAGTACATCGCCTCAATAATGCTCGATGTAAAGAAAGTATAGGATGTATATCCTACCTAATGTATCTTTGATAAATCATATAATCTTTCAATTTTTTTTCTTTTTTCAAAACAAAACATTTATACTCTATGTTCATGTCATTTTTTTCATTTATTTTACAAATTATTATTTTGATGTGTTATTAATTCTTAAAAGAAAATGAAGGTGGGTGATTTTTTTTTTTTCTATGTTCTTCTCTCATTTTAAAGTTTGATTTTATTCATTGCCAAGCTTTGGGAGAATGAATCAATAATCATTTACTCTTCCCTGTTTTAAGGGATATATATTACACCTAAACGAAAACCTTTGTCTTGGGCAAACTACTAACTTTGATTGAAACATGTAATAATAACCTGTTGATTTGGTGTATAGACGAATGCTCAAATTGCAAGAAAATTAGATTCAATGTATCGAAACTAGTGTCCGATGTGTTCATCTCTCTTTTATCTCTTTTATCGAAATTCATTTTCTTTTGGCTGCGTTTGTTTGCAAAGGTGGGGTGGGAAAAAATGGTGGTAAAAAAAAAAATATGTGGGTCCCATGTGTAGTGAGGTGAAAAAGAGAAGAAAAGGAAAGTAAAGGGTTTTGCAGAAAAGTGATAGTGGTGGGTCCCACTTTTTACTTTTTCAAAGTTTCCCACAAAGTCCCACCAAATATGTGGGGTTTTAAAATGGCTTGGGGTGGGAAAGTTGGGTTGGCACATCAGCAGACAAGTTTCCTTGATTCAAAGAAACTTGTCTCTCACTTTCCCACCCCAAACAACCAAACAATCTTCCATTTTGGGATTTTAGGGAAAAGTAAAAAATCTGCACTCTTTTCAAGAATTTTCCCACCTCACCTTTATTCCAACAAACAAACGCAGCCTTATACATTGACTCTAGATTTTTTATTCATGCTCTCCATTAGTTTGCACTACCATATGGCTGAAGTGCCTATCTTCATTTGTCAATGTTTAATTTAAGTCCCAACTCTAATACAATATTGAACCTTAAAATGATTATTTTTTCCTTTCTTCGAGACTAAGATTTGTCTGGCCAGCTTACACGTACTTTGACTTCATCCTTAGGAGAGTAGCTTTATAATTACTTAAATATATGACAAAACTTCGGATCTGGCCTCAAGAAGATTCAAACTCTATATTATGAGGTGTTGTCTTTGCCAACTAACCCTTAAAATGTATGTTATAATTCATGGTCCTTACTTTTGTTTAACCTCAATCTAGGCCCACTTGGAGCCTGAAAAGCCCTAATCCAAGCCAAGATCATAAGAGCCCAACCCAAGCCATGAAATCTTTTGGGCTGGGGAGTTGTCTAGAGTTAACCCTCCCTCCGTCTAAGCACAGGTAACTTCACCTTGGCTGCAAAGAGAATGTCAATATTTACTTTTGAAAGTGAAATCTATTTCCTTGACTCAGAAGAGAGCTGAAGACCTAAAAAAAAAAGTAGCATGAAAAGAATGAAAAAAAAAAAAATTTTGAATAGAGCTGGAGCCTTAAAAAAGAAAAAGGAAAATTTTGTACTTGTACAAAAAGGTACAAGATACCCTAAAAACCCAATTACATGGAATCCAATGCACTTGGGAAAGAAATCATTTTACTTTACTATCCAACCCATGATTGGTTCATGTGATTAGTTCTTAGGGTGTCTTGTATAATGTAAATGACTGTACAAGTACAAGAACTGCACTCAAAATCTCAGTCTTATACTCCTAGGATTGTGTTTTTTTCTTCTTTCAATCAGTTTAGTCTAAAACAGAAACAGATTATGCTGGTTTTTGAGGACTTGGGAATATTTGGGAATTGATAAGGAAAGAATAAAATAGTTGGGGCAGACCCATTAGTTTTGCTTCACTACAGAACTATTGAATTTACCTGCAAACGGGTTCGAATTCTGATTCAAATTGGATCTGCAACTAACCATATCCAGCCCATTTGCAGTAGAAGTCTACAACGAAAATTTTGGATCCGATTATGAATAATACAGTCAAGATTGTCTTACTAGTGTTGCTTTTTGAGGTATGAAGCATGATGCAGCTCTTTTAAGGAAAAGACAAAAGGATCATCTTTGCCCACTCAATCTCTTAGCTTTCTTCATCAATAATTCCCCAGGAAATGTCGAGTTACTCCTCAAGGTAGGAGTGACCATATAATGGTGTCTTTCCGCCATTAGATACCTGCAAATTGGTTCTCAGGTTCATCATCTTCATCAACAATGGATGACAATAAGAAGAAGCAGCAGCAGAAGAGAGTGGTGGTATGTGGAGGTGGAGTCATCGGCGTGTGTTGTGCTTATTTCTTGGCCAAGAAGGGAGCAGCAGTCACTCTTGTAGAGAAATCATCGATCGCTTGTGCTGCATCAGGTAAGGCAGGTGGGTTCCTCGCACTCGACTGGTGCGACAAGGAACCCATTTCAGAACTTGCCAGAGCCAGCTTCAACCTCCACCGTTCCCTTTCACTCGAACTCGATGGCACCCAAAATTACGGTTACCGTCCCCTCCACGCCCTTGGGCTCACCCTCACTGAGAACACAGAGAAGCAGACCCAGGTTCCCATCAGCAGCAGTAGCACCAACCTCCCAGTCCCTGGATGGTTGGATGGGCCTGCAAAGGATATTAAATCGCTTGGCACGACAGAGACCACTGCACAAGTTCACCCACAGCTCTTCACAAGGACCCTTCTCTCATCGGCAGTGGCCAATCATGGGGTGGAGGTGATATTAGGAGAGGTCGATCAGGTAATGGTGGAAGGAGGTCTTGCCCAAGGTGTAATGCTTAAAGGCGAACACAAGGATATCAGGGCAGATGCTGTGGTTTTGGCCTTGGGACCATGGTCTTCTCGGTTGTCCCTGCTGTCCTCTCTTTTCAGGGTTTTTGGTCTCAAGGCTCATAGCATCGTTTTAGAGCCGCGAGACCCAGCAGCCATTACTCCTCATGCTCTCTTTCTCAGCTATTATTCAGCCCAGGGTGGCAAACCCACAGACCCAGAAATCTACCCTCGGCCTACAGGTAAATTCTGAATCCCAATTCCCAAACACACACACACATACACTTAAATTTTGGTTTTACTCAATGTCTTTGTTGGTGAAATAAAATGAACTGGTGTTGGTCAGGGGAGGTGTACATATGTGGGTCAACAGCGGAGGCTGAAGTGCCTGATGATCCTGAGCAAGTGGTGAGTGATTCTGAGTCCATTAAGGTGATACAGAGGGTGGCGGCTTCGGTATCAAGCAAACTGGCAGAAGGGGAAGCACTACTCAAGACTCAACAAGCATGTTTCTTGCCATGTACGGAGGACGGTCGGCCAGTGATTGGAGAGTTACCCAGCTTCAAGAGTTGTTATGTGGCGACAGGGCACAGCTGCTGGGGAATCCTCAATGGTCCTGCAACCGGTGCAGCCATTGCTGAGCTCGTTCTGGATGGAATATCATCCATTGTTGATCTGTCCCCCTTCAGTCCTGCCAGATTCGCTGGTGTCCAGAAGCAATTAGCTTAGCACCATTACTATGTTAGTGGCTACTGCTTCTCAGCAACTCTGTTGACGTGAAACTTCACTTAAATAATACAATACCAAAATAATCATTTCTGACTAGCACTTATTTTAATTATACAAATCTTTTGGAGGAAATGGTTTGAAATTTGAATTGCGTTTGCAGAGTGATGATCATTTCTGGACCCCATCACCAAATACTTGAGTTGGCCATAGGAACAATTTGATCCCCCATAAGGAAAACCTTTGAACCGTCTTAAAATGCAGAAAAGGAAAACAACTCCAGAACTGCTTCGGGGGCAAAAAAAACACAAATGTCTATTTAAATTCCACGCAATCATTTCCACATTCCTCATGTTGAAGTCAGACTACAAACATATTTCCTTTACAAAAGGCATCTAGAACTTATTCCCTTTACCAGGAACTTGTAGATGCTTAGGCAATTCTGGGAGTTGGAACAGCTTCAGTGGTTGGGAGTGTCACAGAGCGCAGTAGCTCCAGTGAGAAGACGAGGCCTAAGAAATGAGAAAGGATGGTGTTCGCTGAGGCCTGCCAAAAAGAAGGTTATTGATTTTAGAATCACGAGGAAACGAAAAGCCATAAGATCTTCAAGAGAAGCTGCAGATTGTCATCCTTGAAAACATTTCCAGAAAACCCCATAACCAAAATCCTAATCAAGATAACAGCATAGGCTTTGTCATCACATAGAATGGCTCTCACAATCAGATTTATCACCATTGCATATCCCTCAGGTGTTCTCAATTGCTTATTTCATGAAAGATGAGATCGGTGAGTGATTTGGACACAATTCCATGATACACCCAACTCTATTTGTTGATTAAGAAGAACGCTACCACTTAAGGGTTTAATTAAGGTAATAATGTAGCAGTCTTAACCATGCTTTTGGAGAGTCTGTTTCCTGATTTGAACCCATGACCACTAGGATGCACTGGAGCACAACCTTATCATTGTGTTGAGGTCACTGTTACTAAAAAAACAGAGTAATAGGGGACCTTTACCTCATCGACTTCTGATCTGCCAACTGAAAGTAATACAGTTAAGAGGGTACCCATCTCTAATTTCTCTTAAGTTTTCCTAATGCATCAACCTTGAAATCCACTTTCATCTTCCAACTTCAAACACTCATGTTCTTGCACTCAGCAACAAGTCCAGATACAGGAAAACTCTATTAGGTTGGTCCAGCACTTAATGTTTATCAAGTGATCCAACCCCCATAAATGACAAAGATACTGAGGCTCAAAAGAAATCAAATTAATGAACAACTTACAGGTTAATCATCCAATATAAAATAAGACAAAGAAATTGTTAGCATACCTGAACCAAGAATACATCCAAAGCTAGCACAGGACTGTAACCAGGAGAGATGCCCTGGTAGTATGGATTTGCCGAGGAAGTAAGGGCCTTTGCAACTAATAACCCTACCGTAGCTTGCATTCCAAGAATTGCAGCACCCATTCCCAGAAGGTTTACCACTATACCGTTCTTCAAGCTCTTTACGACTTCAGCACGAGGGGGAGCCTGGAAAACAAAATGCAATTTACATACTACTGAATCTTTCACTTCAATCATAGTAAGACTAGGCATATAATCTTAAAGCAAAGAATCAGGGATTATCAATTCAGATCACTCTCTCTGGGGTTCAATCAGCTGATTATGCCAACTCCAATAAAATTTCAAATCCAGGAACAACTAACATCCCATTCAATATGTAACATCACTGGTTAGTTGTTAGTGGTGTAAGACAGGTTGGATATGAACTCCTCTTTAAGTGTTACCAACTTAGCAAATAGGCACTTCTCCTTGCATTCTACTCTAACAATGAAACAGTTAACCATCTCATCACAAATTCAGCAATATCTTTGTGCAGAAAGAACTAAAATATTAATTGTACCTGACATATAATCCTGGTAATCTTGATGCCATGTACAAATTTTAACTTTCCCACTTCACTCTGGAAATGTGCTCCACAAGGGATGTCAAATGCTCTCTGTGCCCATAATAGATCACCTGAATCTAATCTAATCAACCTTAATGCGACTGTATGAGGTATAACAATAATACCACCCACCTAACAGTATGAGTGCAAAGTGCTCTAGCATGTAACCTACCAGCAAAATATCATAATCATCCTATAAACAGGAAGAAAAGTGATCTGGAAATCCAATCTTGTGCAAGATGTGATATCCCAAAATTTATTAACCATGTGACCAACCTTGGGATCTTTCCACCAACACAAGACTAGAATCACATTATCTTCCCCCAAGAAGTCAATTGCACCAGAATACCACCAAAGTATTTACCCAATTGCCCATTCAAAATAACAAGTAGTTGCAATCCAAGAAGGACCCCCTTCCCCCCGAACACCAAAAAGTCCCAACCTTTCATCACTAGGCCTCTCCATTATGATGTCCGCCTCCAACTGGATAATGAAGAGAAAAATAAAGTGAAACAAAAGTTCAGCAGAAGCGTTGAAATTTAACACTTTTTTCCCTTTGAATGAATATCTTCTTCCAGCAAGGAATATTTTTTTCAGTATCTCAAACAGTCAAACCCCAAACAGCTTTAGATTTCATTAATTATAGATATAAACAGAAAAAAGACCTAAGTCAATGGCAATGCACTATTTTGCACCCAAAAAAACACATGGGATGGGTGTTCTCAGTCTGGCACTTAACCACACCAAAGGGTCCACTTTCTTCATTCTTATTTAATTTTTATATTTTTCACCACAGCTGATCCTTCAACCCAAAATAAAAACCAAGATTCAACTCAGATAGTTTAAGAAGTTTATGTCTGTCACTACAAAGTAATTTAATTGCTTCCTATGCAAACTGCAAGATGCTTGGTCATCATCATTCACAAGGAAGGCCCTGAAATCCCATGGCATCTTTTGGTATTAGTTTTACCAATGACTTCTGCTACAATAACATAGAAGAAAGCAGTAAGGTAACTGCACACTAATCCTCTAAACTTCAAAAGAAAATGTACAGCAGGCCATCAATTATGTTCTAAGAATAAAGTTGAAAGAAACAAAACCCGTCTTATGTTAAGTGTGGCCAGAGAAATTCCACTCAACCCAGCCAAATGCTTTTACATGTAAAATTGGCACATCGTGAACTTTAGATTTGATGCAAGCATTCACCAGTATCAATGGCAACCAAAGAGGCATTTAACATCTGTATACCATTCAAAGAGATAAAGCAGTCAAAGAGAATAGCATCCATAAAAGTGATCCGGGTATACTAGAAGTACTGATGCCTCTCTTTGCAAAGAGCTGCTGAGTTCATCTTTGGCTCCATTTCCCATTGAATGTCATATTTTTCTTTCGTTGATAAATGAAAACTTCACTGAATATGTAAATAAAAAAGTATCCAGTGCATACAAGAAGCACAAGAAACATCATATTAGCTAAATATAATAAAAACCAGTTAGCTTCCATAAACAAGCGGCGTATTAGAAACAATTATACTTGCAAATAAGCAATTCCAAATGCATGTGCTCTCTGAGTGATGTGTTCAATTTTTTAAGAGTAACAATTATTCTTTTCCAGTAATGAATCTGTCTGTTCAAGTGGTTGATTTAATAATCTAGTAACATTGTGCAAGAACTATGACAATGTAATAAAGATCAAGGCGTTCCGAACACCGTAAAGATGAAGAGTATCTTCATACCTTTGAAGGATCGCTTGTATTTTTTCGAAGCCTATCCGAAAGGCGGATGTAACCGAAGGACCAAAAGACGGAAATGAAAGCCGCTGCAATCCCTCCAGCTGTAGAATAGAATGTAACTGGCGATGAGATTTTCCCAGTAGCCACAACGGCGAAGGACAGAATCACGGCAGCAACAAGAGTAGACACTAGCTGTCCCCAAAACCCTAAACTACCCAACCGCTTGAAATATCTTGATGTGCTCTCTAGTCTCTTGGCAACCTACAACAGTCGAACAACAACAACCTACTTCCCTTCAGAAATTAATAAGCAAGAATTCAACTCAAGGATCAATGCGACATTTAAAAATACAGAATTTCTTCCTAATTCAAATTCCAATTTCTATGTGATGATTCGAGCAAAACCACCACCAAGCATATTTCAATATAAAAAATCACTAGAGAGGCGAAAAAGGAGATCCGGTGATCCATGTTTTTGGAGAAAATTTTCAGTAAAGACACAGAAGAGGAGAAGAAAACCTGAGCGAGTTTAGCCATTTCAGATTCATCAGCAGGTGAGGTATAGGATGAGGAAGAGAAAACGGGAGCGGAGGCGTTGGGTACCGCGGCAATTCCTCTTCTGTTGCAGGAGTTGTAGAAGAAAGCTGAGTTGCGCGATTCCAGGACAGGAAAAGTGAAGGAGAGTGAGAATGGAAGAGGGTGGTTGCCGTTCGAATTGAGGGAAGAGAGGGTTCTTCCATGATGGAGGCGAGGTAGATGAGAAGAAGGTAAGGTTGCTACCATTGGTGGCACCACTCCTTTGGAGCAAGGAGCTGACGGAAGAAGTAGCTTCTGCATTGGGAAGAATGGAACAAGGAGCGGTGCAACTTCAGCTCAGCTATGAACGAGAAGAGTTCCAACTTCCAACCAACGCAAAACTTGGGGGATTTTGTCTCCCTCGCTCGCTCTCTGTTACCCGTACAATCAAGAGCCCGACTCCGGATCCTTTACCCGAGATTGCTTCATTTAACGTGCACGACAGCCAAGAGAAATTTCGGACCGCCGGATCCGAAATTTTGAAATCGAAATTTCGAGAGTTGAATCTCAAGAGTCGAGATCCAAATCTCGACCAAGATCTCGTTTCGATGGACCGAGATGTACCACATGACAGTCAAGAGAAATTTCGGATTGTCCGATCCTAAATTTTGGTTAAGATTTCGATCTAGACTCAATGGTCGAGATTTTAAGATCTCGTTCCGATGGACTGCGATGTACTGCATGACGTTTCAGGACTGAAGCAAGGTCCTCCTCCTTTACTTGTCGAGGTCTACAGCCATCACACCTCTCTATCATACATATATTAACAGGAAACCATGTGGGCCACACCATAAGTCCCACTTTTGATTCATTTTGTTAGGTAGATCCTATTTTGATGTTTAGAGGAGTATGAGGGGAGGCTCAAAGATATGTGTGGTGAAAAAACATCATTGTGCTCCTCCGATAGAGAGGTGATCCACTCATGGTATAGGGATCACCATTAGAGATTGGGAAGGAAAACCACTAGTGGCATCATCCATCCCCAATTCATTCTCTTTCGTGATTGAAGGAGAAGCCAAGGCCATGCGAGCAGAATTGTTAGAAGCTATAGCAAATGGTTTTGAGTTCGTCAAGGTAGAGATGGATTCCCAATTACTTATGAGTTATTTATAGTTTTGACCAACTTCTACAAAATTCCTATGAGAACTAAGAACTTGTAATCTTGTGACTGTAGGTCTAGGCCCCTATGGTCCATCTCTAAGACAGGAGACCCTCACCCTCATGCCCTAGAGGATATATCAAGATGAAAAGATGATCTGGTCTTGGGATGGTAGAAATCACAGGCTCTTCTTAACCTCATTTGCATAATTCAATCCCTTCTGATTTATAAGCTTTGTGAACCCTTATGTGTGTGTCTCTCTCTCTGTCCTTTTGTGGTGGTGTTGGCAGAGAGTTGGACTCACGGGGCTACCTGACTTATTCATTGATTTACTACCCACACCAATCCAGGGTTCACATTGACTCATTATTATATACTCTTTAATTACTTCAAAACCCACACCTGCCATTCCCTAGTTAATAATCAAGGACTTAATCAAGTTTATGTTTTAATTAAATTAACCAAAGCCCAAAGCTTACTTGTTTAGGTGTTGGGAGGACAAAGGTTGCTGATCCTACAAGAAGGGCTTCTTTTGTTTTTTTTGGCCAAGGCCGGCTAAGGAGGAAGTCAAGGGACACCATGCATGTTACTTCTTAGAACCTATCAATAGAATATTAATTAATCAAATTTCAAGGTAAATAGAATGTCTAAGTGACTTCAAAGTGCTTAATTGCATATAAGAATGTCAATCTCAATATAAAGATATATAGAAAGGGGGGAGATTTTTAATTTACTATAAATATGGGAATTTGGTATCAAGATCAACTCCTCACATGGATAAACGTCAGATAATGCGATTTACGCGAGCAGATATTCCAAACTCCGTGGCATTGGTATATGTTTCTAAATCTCAATATAATGACTCTCCAACCGGCTTGTTTGGTCGTCGTATAAATCACTTCATACATTCCTTGTAGTATTGGTATTAGATCCATCTCATGTATTACGTGGATACAATACTTATTATCAACAACCAAGGGTGGAGCTACTCCAGTGCCAAGGGATGTGCCCTCTCTGATTTAAAATCCCTTCCTAGTTTTTTAAAATTTCCCTTTAGCTCTCTTTGATTTAGATATTAGCATCCAATATTTTGAAATATTAGCATCCAATCTTCCTTTTGAATTTCTCCTTGGCCCCCTCGGGATTACGCTTTTTAAGAAAATCATTGGTTTTAGATAAATATCAATATAATGACTCTCCAACCCGCCGTCTGTTCCTAAGGTGGGGGGGGGGGGCGGTGATTTCTTACTTGGCCTTCCTAAAATGGAGAAAATTTTTAACCATAAAGATAATAATCAATAGAAAAATCATTGTATTTTATATGAAATATCAATATTTAACCCCTAAATGTTAAATCTTAACTCTATCCCTATCACCAACTCCCACTACACATACCATTCTACTTGAATAGAGAGTAGCAGTTGAGATTCTAGTCTAGCCATTTTCAACTTCCTTTGGTTGTCATGGTCTTAATTCTCTTTTCAATTAACACATCATCACAACTCTAGCCATTGAAAATTTAGAGAAGGCTAGGTGTGAGGGAAAACAAGAAGACACCATCCCATGATAAAGCTAGCTTTGGGGTGTTTATGTTCAAGGTATTATCCTAATCTAACATCCTAATGTCATCTCTCTCTCTCTCCCTCACACACACCCTTCAAATGTCTCCATTATCCTTTTACAAAGCAACTGATGGAAAAATACTATATAATGTTAAGCAGACCCGTGAGTCTTAAAACAAAACTGATATAAATTAATGAAGTACCAATACCAAAAACAAAAGAACAAAGAATCTAACGTAATTCTTTACCAAATCAATAAATGATTAATGAAGTAATTAAAAATGTATTTATTTTAATAATTTATCAGACCCCCATGACAAACAATCCAAGTGTCGACTGGTCGGTCGATCAGTTCTTCAATTCCATTTTTTTTCCTCCTTCACAACCTTTTAGTTTCATCCCAAAGACTTCCCTTTTCACACCTGGGATGAAGAGAAAGCGACAACTTAAAGCTTGAACCCAAAGAAACTGTAGCTGTGTGTTAATGTGTTCTCATTATTTTGGGGGATCAAATGGAGGTACCTGTTAACTCACCTTGGTGTCCTGTTGCAGTGTGAGATTCGCTTTGTATTCTCTCTCTTTCTCAATCTCAGTTTCATTTTTCTGCTTTTGATTTTGTCTATATTGATCTGGTCATCAAAAGCTCGATAGAGTCTTAAATGTTAGAACTTTACCCTGTTACCTGTCTGTGCTTTTTGAATCTTTACTCCCTTTTTCTTCTTCTTCTTCTTCTTCGCCAGATGTTGACAAGATGATTTATCATTGAGAGCAAGCATGAGTTCCAGGACTGGTTTCGGTTTGTGGTGGAGATATACTGGTGTTCTTCTTCTACTTCTGCTGATTCAGTCTCTTGGGCTCAGTACTGACGGAGTCCTTTTGCTTTCCTTCAAGTACTCTGTTATCAGTGACCCTCTGTCAGTGTTAGCGAGCTGGAACTACGACGATGTTACGCCCTGTTCATGGAATGGAGTTCTGTGCACAGGAATAGGAATAGGGGGTGATGGGCTTCGAGTCATCAGCTTGGCTCTTCCAAAAAGTCAGCTTCTGGGTCCGATTCCGCCTGAACTGGGCATGATCGAACACCTTCGTCATCTTGATCTCTCCAGTAATTTACTTAATGGGTCACTACCAGCTTCCTTGTTCAATGCTTCTGAGCTTCAATCACTTACCCTCTCCAACAACCTGATTATTGGTTCGCTTCCTGATTCAATCGCTGGACTCAAGAGCCTTGAACTTCTTAACTTATCAGACAATGCCTTGGCAGGGAAAATCCCTGACAATCTCCATACTCTTGCGAATCTCACTGTTCTCTCCCTTGGCAGCAATTACTTCTCTGGTGGTTTACCCAATGGATTTCAAGCCTTAGAAGTTCTCGATCTGTCGTCCAACCTCATCAACGGATCGTTGCCTTCAAATTTCGCTGGAGAAAAGCTAGGGTACTTGAATCTCTCTTACAATAGGCTCCGGGGAGAAATACCGCCGGATTTCGCGAAGAGTGTCCCGGCCAATGCTACCCTTGACCTTTCCTTCAATAACCTAACCGGAGAAATCCCAGAATCCGGAGCTTTTCTTCATCAGAAGTCGGAGGCATTCGCCGGCAATCCTGCTCTGTGTGGGAAACCACTTAAGAAGCAGTGTACAATCCCTTCTTCGCCCTCTAGTTCCCCAAATGTCTCAAGACCCACCTCTGCTCCGGCAATTGCAGTGTTGCCCAAGCCCATAGATTCAACCCCTCCAAGCGCTTTCGCTGGTAATTCAACCAATACTACTCAAGGCACTCAACAGCAGGGGCAAAGCGGGCTTAGACCAGAGGCGATAGTGGGGATTGTTGTAGGGGATTTGGTAGGAATAGTGTTACTGTCACTGATATTGTTATATGTGTACCAATTGAAGAAGAAAAAGAAGGTGAGCACAAAAGAGGCCGGAGGAGAGAAGAAGGCGTCAGAAGAGGAGGTAGGAAACGGCGGCGAGCCATCGTCGTCGACTGATAAAAAAGGGCTAGCTTGGTCATGTTTGAGAAAGAAAGGAACTTCTGATGAAGGAACTTCAGAAACAACAGGCAGTGATGAGGATGAAGAGGAACAAATTAGCTACGACGAGCAACAGAGAGGTGGGAAGCTTGTGACGGTGGACGGTGAAACGGAGCTGGAACTGGAGACTCTGCTGAAAGCTTCGGCTTACATACTTGGAGCAACAGGGACTAGCATTGTGTACAAGGCTGTACTGGAAGATGGAACGACGCTTGCGGTGCGAAGAATTGGAGATGAAAGCCTTGAGAAATTCAAAGACTTCGAGAATGAGATCAAGCAGATCGCCAAGCTTCGACACCCGAATCTGGTTCGCATCAGAGGCTTCTTCTGGGGTTCCGACGAGAAGCTCATCATTTACGATTACGTCCCCAACGGCAGCCTCGCTCACGCCTGTTCCAGTAAGTCTCTTCTTACTGAGTCTCCTCTACTCTTCAAGGGAGAGGTATGTGCATCCCACCCATCAGGGAAGAGTATGTGTTCATCTAGGTTTCTCTAGCACACAATAAAGGTAGACCCACTTACTATGTGTTGACAAAATTGCAACCTCAGGAGTCTAGATCTTCTGCGACCGAGCAAGGTGTGCGTCTATGCGTTTGCCTGTTTCATGCCCTACCTGTGTTAACAGAACATCCATCAGGCAAATGCATAGACACATGCCTTGTTCAAACCTAGAGGATTTATGTTAGAGATCCCAGTGGGTCTTAATTGAGGAGTCTGGATCATTTTCTCGTCATCTTTTTCACAACATTCAGATAGTGGGATCCATACAAAATGTGTGGTAAAAATTCTTTGGTGGATCCCTTGATTGGGAAGTAATCCAGACTCTTATGTGAGCCCCACCTTAATTATAGGACATAGAAGCATGAGAAGCACATTCCTCTCCTTTGAGGCCCAATTCTATCTTTATTTAGAATCTTTTTTCTCGTAGGTTCCTTTATACAAGAGATTTCAATGTTTCAATTAGCAAATAGACAAAAACCTACGGCCTCTGGTTTAGGTGGGCAACCCGGCAAATAGACATCCACAGGGATTAGCTTATCGACTCCCCGAACAGTACTATAAGAATCGGTACTGAACATCCCCCGATGAGAAAGTGGTCAAGATTTATTTTTATTTGAAAAAATTACATGATTAACTACTTATAGTTTCCTTTACAAAAATAGACGCTCAATGTTTCAATCAACAAAACTAGCTAAAATTGACTTTAAGTTTACAAAACTAACTAAAACAATGAATTTTCATTTCTCTTTAGACATTTCTTTACCCCTAAAACTAACCACACTGAAGGAGAAAAATCAATATTTTTTCACATCTTTTGGACATTTTCACCCCATATTGATGTAGTCAATTTTAGGGGTCAATGTCCAAAAAGGCAAAAAATCTTTATTTTGATTAGTTTTGTAAACAAAAAAAATCAATTTTAACATGTTTTGTTAAGTGAATGTTAAGTGAAACGTTCAGTAGGTAATTTTGTAAAAGAAATTTCAAAAGTAGTTAATCCCGTAATTTTTCCTTTTTATTTTGTGTATATTAGGGGGAAAAAACTTTTGTTTTTGCTAAAATGCGCGATGTGTGCGCAGGGAAACCAGGTTCTTCACCGTATCAGTTACCATGGGAGACAAGGCTTAACATAGCAAGAGGAGTTGGAAGAGGACTAGCGTATCTTCACGAGAAGAAACACGTCCATGGGAATCTAAAGCCCAGTAATATTCTCTTGGGCCTTGACATGGAGCCCATAATTGTGGGTTTCGGATTGGAGAGGTTGGTGTCATTAGGAGACAACAGCTACAAATCGGGTGGGTCAGCTAGGCAATTCGGGTTCGGGAGCAAGAGGTCCGTGATGTCCAGAGATAGCTTACAAGAGCAACCACCAATGGGGGCTAGCCCTAGCACCAGCACCAGTGCCGCCTCCTTGGGCGGCGCCACTCCATACATGGCGCCGGAGTCCCTAAAGAACCTAAAGCCCAACCCCAAGTGGGACGTGTATTCTTTTGGTGTTATCTTACTGGAATTGCTCACTGGAAAGATGATCTCAGAAAGGGAATTGGTTCAGTGGAACACCTGGTCGTCCGCCGGTGTTGAAGACAGTAACCGGCTGCTCCGGATGGCTGACGTGGCTGTTCGAGCTGACGTGGAAGTTCTGCTAGCATGCTTTAAGCTAGGGCTTGCTTGTACGTTAATGCTCCCTCAAAAGAGACCCTCCATGAAGGAAGCACTCCAAGTGCTCGACAAAATGCCTTCTTCACATCATCCTTTTTACTAATCAAGGAGAAGGGCAAATATGATGTTGATGTGTCCTCTGTCTATTTTTAAATGGGTTTGTCTTCTCCTTCAGGAAAACTGGCCTCTCACTCAGCTCAAAGATGTGTTGCTGAAGTAGCATCAACAGCGAACGATGGGTACAGATTATTTCTTCCCTCCATGTATCTTAGCCACAGGAGCCAAACCCTCCTGGAAAATTTTTCTCTTTTCAAAATCATCAACTTTGTAGAACTTGTTTCACTAATTAGACACTGAATAGCAGTGAGGTAGCTGAGTAAGATAAGGTGGAATAGGAGATTTTGGTGAGTGTGTGCATGTTTGTTTTGTTGCTTTAACAGTGTATTTATATCCACTAACATTTTAATAAAAGGATCTGGCAAGGTTTGACTTGTGATATCTTCTTAAGGGATTGATTTGTGATATTCCTAGTAGCTTGGTGAAAAACTGAGCCCTTCCTAGCTACTACTGCCTTACATCATGCTTCTATGTATGAGATCAGTTAGCTGGGCTATGTTGAGAAGCCATTTAACAGGGAATGGTTTTGTGAAATGGTGAAAGGCCCAAAGTTTTTCTCACAATGTTTAAGAACCATAACTTTCTGAAATGATAAAAACTTCTAGCTGTTGTGGGCTGAACCCGAGAACCAAGTAAGCTCGAATGATGGGGGGTTTGGGTTCAAAACTTTTTGGTTCTACATTGTCATTAGCTTTTTGTTTTTTTTACTCAAACCTATGTTTTGCCTGGTGGAGCATTCATTACCTCGTAAGACTAAAGTTCTACAGGTAAGATGAGGGTAAAATAGTCTACACATTCTTTTCCCCTTCCGTTCTCTTTTTCTCTTTTTCCTTTCTTTTCTTTCCCCCTTTTCTCCCTTTCTGCTTTTTTTGGCTGGGTGCGGATTGATCCAAAAAGACTTCAGTCAATCATACTCCATCAACAACATCTTTGACCAAGTTACCAGCGTCACAAATCAAATCATCCACAACCTAAATGAAGAACGAATTCCCGATTTTGCTTAACAAAAAAACGAGAAAGAGAGAGTGAATAACTGATTAACTGGATCTTCTTAGACAAAGATCGTACAAGAATTCCAAGAAAAACCGAATAGAAATACCAAGAAGTAAGGTATAATGACAAATCCACCAAACCAATGGGCCCCAGAAGAGATTTCGAAGCCCAGGGCCCAGGGCCCAGGGCTTAGTCTGCGTCATCTTCCCACCAACTCCAACTCCAACCCCCCAAATTCCACGGTTTACGCAGCCACATGTAGATCCAAGGGGCTGGGTTGGTTAGTGTGATCAATTTCGTTTTTTTTTTTCCATTTCAGAGCTATTTATTTGGATTCTGGAGAACAAGAAAACTAGTTGAAATTGAAGTCGAACGGATTCAAGAGGGTTGGTGTGTAGATCTGAAGAGTAATGGCGGCTTCTGCATCTTCAAATCTTCTCTCTTCTTCTTCCTTGAAGAAAAATCCAAAATCTCTCTCATGGCATGCTCCTCTCTCCAACATCTTCAATGTGACAGTCGCCACTCCTCACCGTCGAGGTCAGAGGAAGGCGGCTTCATTTGTTGTGTTGGCGATGGACGCCAAGCCTACGGTCCTTGTCGCAGAGAAGCTAGGTGAGGCCGGGCTCGAGCTCTTGAAGGGTTTTGCCAACATCGATTGTTCATATAACATGACCCAGGAGGAGCTCTGCACCAAGATCTCTCTTTGCGATGCCTTGATCGTCAGGAGTGGTACCAAAGTCACTCGTGAAGTGTTCGAGTCTTCTGGTGGCCGTCTTAAGGTGGTTGGCCGCGCTGGTGTGGGCATCGATAACGTTGATCTATCCGCCGCCACCGAACATGGGTGTCTTGTCGTCAATGCTCCTACCGCCAACACTGTTGCTGCTGCTGAGCACGGCGTATCCCTCCTCACAGCTATGGCTCGCAATATCGCCCAGGCGGATGCCTCTATGAAGGCTGGTCGGTATCCCCTTCTCTTTTTTGCAATTGAAGCATTTCATCGAATTTATTCTCTTCATTGCTAGAACATCCTTGGGTTGTTCTCCAAACCCGAGTAAATAATCTAAGCTAGGATAAACATAACAATCAAGCCATGTTTTATTGGAGTTTTTTATTTCCTAATTTATATACATCTAGAATAGAGAAGGGAGGCTATGATCTATTCCAGTCCTTGCTTTGATGAACTATTAATTTGTTTATGTAATTGGCTTTGTGTTGTGGATACTGGGTATTCTGTGCATGGTTCTCTAGAGTGAACTTATTGGGAATAATTGCAATAAAGTTTTGATTTTGAACTTGATAAATGAAAACCTTGATTCCCTGCCCTCTTACCCTTAACAGGCCATGTATATTGGTGATGCAATTGATTCGTTGTGGTCTTTGGTATGTAGTAGTAAGAAAAATACTGATGCCTCTCATATGCTTCTGTTATTTTGGTGAACTCAGGCAAGTGGGAAAGAAACAAATATGTTGGTGTTTCCCTGGTTGGAAAAACACTTGTTGTGATGGGATTTGGGAAGGTGGGAACTGAGGTTGCTCGGCGTGCCAAAGGTCTGGGCATGCATGTTGTTGCACATGATCCATATGCCCCTGCAGACCGTGCTCGTGCAGTCGGTGTTGAGCTGGTGTCTTTTGATGAAGCTCTATCAACTGGAGATTTCTTCTCATTGCACATGCCTCTTACTGCAGCTACATCAAAGATCTTCAATGATGAAGCTTTTTCAAAGATGAAAAAAGGTGTTAGAATTGTCAATGTTGCTCGTGGTGGAGTGATTGATGAGGAAGCTCTTGTGAGGGCACTGGACGCTGGGATTGTTGCTCAGGTTCTTCCCATTTCTATGTTTCTAATTGGTATATGAGAAAATTTGTGGAACAGATAGTAATTTTCCTTCTGATGATGCAGGCTGCACTTGATGTCTTCACTGTGGAGCCACCACCAAAAGACAGCAAGCTGGTGCAGCATGAAAATGTTACTGTGACTCCCCATCTTGGTGCCAGCACTAAGGAAGCCCAGGTATGAGTATGACACTATTATCTATCTTGATATCTTCTTACTGCTATACTTCACTCATTTCTTTTGTTATGCTGACTTTTAATATATGGTTATGACATTCAGGAAGGAGTGGCAATTGAAATAGCTGAAGCTGTTGTTGGAGCCTTGAAAGGGGAGCTTGCTTCTACTGCTGTAAACGCACCCATGGTCCCTGCTGAGGTAATAAGACGATCGTTTTGTTTTCTCTTTATTGCATACAAAAATCCAGCATATCCTTTTCTTCTTCTTCTAGAAGTAGACAAAGCCTTCCAGCTTAATAACCTAAAGGCGCATGACAAAGGTTGGCTACTTTTTTCTTTTGAATCATAATTTACAATTATTGATCCGCTTAAATTAGCTTGTCCATATTCAACTGTTCAAATCGTCTGGTGTTTCAAACCCAACAGATCATCATAACCATCACTCCTATTGTGTCTTTAAGTAGTGAGAGAATTTGGTTAACACTTTCGCATATCCCCTGATCCAAGATCTCTATGTTCATGTATAAATGTTGGGCGCCTTTAATTTAGTTTGCTGTGAGCATGCGTGTGTGTTTTCTAGCTTGTTTTCATATACCTCCGGGCACCATTCTGTATGAGTGGTAAACATCCTTTTCTTCTTTATGTTTCTGCCTTGTGAGGAATTTTTGTCTCATTTTCGTCCCTGAATTACAGGTTTTATCAGAGCTTGCTCCATTTGTTTTACTGGCAGAGAAACTTGGCAGACTTGCCGTACAGTTGGTAGCAGGTGGTAGTGGTGTGAAGCATGTGAAGGTTACTTATGCATCTGCTAGAGCTCCTAGTGATCTTGATACAAGGTTGCTCCGTGCCATGATCACCAAAGGTCTGATCGAGCCCATATCCAGTGTATTTGTCAATCTGGTTAA
This sequence comes from Hakea prostrata, assembly GCF_041222555.1. Classification (NCBI taxonomy): domain Eukaryota; kingdom Viridiplantae; phylum Streptophyta; class Magnoliopsida; order Proteales; family Proteaceae; genus Hakea; species Hakea prostrata. The sequence continues at coordinate 4,070,597 of NC_142604.1, read as the reverse complement.
TGCTGATTACACTGCAAAGCAGAGAGGATTGCGGATTACAGAAGAGCGGATCCAGCGTGATGGTTCCCCTGAGTGCCCACTTGAGTTCATCCAGGTTCACATTGCCAATGTGGAATCGAAATTCCCCAGTGCTATCTCTGAGTCTGGTGAGGTTACAGTGGAGGGAAGGGTGAAGGATGGGATACCCCATTTGACGAAGGTAGGATCTTTTGAAGTGGATGTGAGCTTAGAAGGCAGTCTCATACTGTGCAGGCAGGTTGATCAACCAGGAATGATTGGAAAGGTGGGAAGTGTGCTAGGTGAAGAAAATGTGAATGTAAGCTTCATGAGTGTTGGGAGGATTGCTCCACGAAAGCATGCAGTTATGGCAATAGGTGTAGATGACGAACCGGCCAAAGAGACACTAAAGAAGATCGGGGACATACCAGCGATTGAGGAGTTCGTTTTCCTCAAGCTATAGTTTTCCTTTTAAATCAATTTTGAAATGTTGCCTTCCTGCAAATTTTTTAGGGAAATGCTGCCTTGGGGTTAATTTGAGTGTTTATCAAGTTTAGTGTACTTTATCGTTAAACTTTTTAGTCAGTTTTGTTGCTTTTAGATCAATTTCCATGGTGGCAAGTTGTAATCTTTCTTTTTTTTGTCCTTTTTTCCCCGAATGAATAAAGAGTTCATTACAAAGATAAATGAATAACACACTGGAAACAAATAAAAGGGGAAGGCCTCAAGCATGGATGATCAAGATATTCATATAGATCTCCCAAATGTGATCTTTTAAGCTTATCGTAAGTAAATGTGGAATGGTCGGACGAAGAAGTGCTTTTCTTTTAGTCCTGAAATGCATGTCAACATTGGCAGCAAGGAGAAACTGGGAGTTGGATCCCAAGAAGAAAATCCTGGGAACCATGACAATGGGAGATCAGAAGCTAACCAGTAAACTAAATCATTGAGGAAGCAACCTATGTACCAAAATTGCCACTGCCAGTGGCATTACAGGGATGGTAAAGCTTGTAGTATTTTCTCAGTTTGATATAGACAATCTAAAAAAATCATTAGGCATCAAAAATTGATAGCTGGGGCTTACTGAAAGGACTGCAACATGTTAAGGAAAACCTATTCTCTAACTCAAAGATGGGGTGAGTGCATCTCTTTCTGCATCTTAACTAGAAAGATACAAATACAAATTCTTTCCATGACTTGTAGCAATGGAGGGCCCAGTTGTAACTTCTTACTGCCTCAATAATTGTATGGCATGAACATCTTGTGCTACATTGGAAGTCTACAAAAATCAACAACATTCATTAGTTGTGATATCATGCTGAGCCGTCACTAAAATATGCACATACTATTGTAAACTTGATCCTAAAATACTTTCTGCCTTCAGTTTTTGAACAGGTTCAGCACAAGTCTGGTATTTATATAATGTCACTGGCACCACGAAGAGAGTTCAGAATTTAGGTTGACTAATGCATAAATATTGCTACCAAAAAAAATGTATATAACATTGTAAACTCTTCCAGCATGCTAAAGCAGGAACTTTATTAGATAAAGGGTAAAAATGCCTTTTTTTTAAAACTACCCTGGTAGTATCTTTTGAGATCCAATGATTGTGACAATGTTCAATGTTTCTCCGAACATATTCACAGCTCTTCAATTGACCATTGAGATAATAGGTCTGCATTTTGCTGGATATATGCTTTTCTGGAGCCAGCCTACATGCCACAAACGATATAAATCCATCCTTATCGCATAGTATGTTGGAATACTGGGTAAATCACTGAGCCTGTAAAATAATCCAAGTTTACCCAACTTCTTTCTTGTTAGCAGGTTACCAAACATCCCTGATTGCAAATACTGCCAGATGCGATCTATGAACCGGAAAGGAATGGAACTTCGGCTAGAGTGGTTGGCAGTGAAAGGTGGAGATTATGAGTCGCCAAATAGGCAACAATACCAGCAGTATAACCTGCAAAAGCAAAACCACTTACCTGCAAAATGGATTGCAGCTCTTAAGAATCAGTAAAATCAGAATTAACAGACAAGAAGATGTAGATGTCAATAACCATATGAACATTTACCTTCCGCAAGTACCAAAAGAAGTCCACCTTCTCCATACCCATAAATGCAACCCCAGCTGCAGAGCCTATAACTAACATAGATCCACCAGTACCAGCACAATATGCAACCAGCTGCCAAAGTTCAGAATCTTGAGGAAATGATGATATATCATACATTCCCATTGTTGCTGCAACTAGTGGAACATTGTCTATAATTGCTGATACAACACCTATTGCACTTGCAATCAGCTCGATATTAGGTATATGAGCATCAAGGTAATTGGCCAATTCCCTCAGAAGTCCTGCAGCCTCCAGGCTTCAAAGAACCAGGTTAGACATTTGTCAGCTACAGAAGGCATTATTTTTCCTTTAGCCATGAGGTAGATTAGGTAACCCACAAACAAGCTAGTTTTCAGAATTTCATCAACTTTAAAGATAAATTAAGCAGTTTCTCTTAATAGAATAATACTGATAATTAAAGGGCACAAACAGTTTTGTCAATGTTTAATGCTTAGGGTCTGCATTACTAGACAACTACCCCCAATATGTAATTTAAAGTGTGTGGGAGACCAGAGATAATTATTACAAAATCTATGCTGCTCCAATAAACTCTGCTAAAAATAACATAATGCAGGAGGCTTCCACCTAGTGTGGAACATGTTGACGGATAAATGCAAATCCCTTTTTATATATGATCTTACCTTATGCCTCTGATTTTCATTTGGTCCTTCCAATATAGAGGGCTTCATTTGTGGTCGTACTACTGTTGATTGAGGAGGAGGGGGTGGATAAAATGATATAACTAATTTCAAAATTAAAGAAACGTTTTTTATTAAAAAAACAAATTAAAAAAAAATTAAAAAAGAGAGATTAATTCATCTGTTGTCGGATGATAATATATCTTTCACCTTATTTCACTGTTTGCAAGTCTACTTTCTTCTTTGACCCAAGTAATTTGGTTAACATCTCATTTGTTAGATGTGAACTCAAGTAACACTTAACCAGCAAAAAGTGAAATCTAGTCAACAAATTTGATATTAAAAATCAATTTCCATATGTTTCATCATAATTGTGGGCCGCCAATTTCTTTCTTGTTGGGTAATGTTTACCTAGAATGACCATTTTTTTCATTTTCTGTAGACATATATAAGCAAAAAAAATTCACTCAATTCTATCAATATTGTGGTCCCCACTAGCTTCTTAGAACAGTATAAATGTAATTTCCAAGCAAACACCCCATGAATTTTATAATAAATTTTCTTTTCATTTTCACTTTACCTGAGACTTTTTACTTACCAACATCTAACCAACAGTGGTAAGAAAGAGAAAAGCACAGAAATAAAAAGTATAATGCATAAATGGAACTTTGAAAATGATCATCAAAGTTCAATTTGAGGAATCAATTTTTAAGCAGAGATCACTTTTCCCAGTTTATAATATACTTTTTGAAAAAGATTATTTGAACACATAAAATGCCCAAAGTAACCTTCTAACTTGCCACAACTTAAAATCTTGTGCATATGTTACTGCAAGGAAAGCTGGAAATCCAAGAGGACCATGCATACCTGCTCACAGAAAGAAGGATCCCCAGAAAGAAAAGGACTCCTTGAGTATCAATGCGAGACAGAGCTTGTGGTACTTTCAACTTTTGCCTCTCAGATTCACCATAATGAATAGCATCAGTCAGAATCCAGAGAAATCCTAGTCCCAGCAGCATACCCATGTAAGGAGGCAGCCCAGTGAGGGCCTTGAATACTGGAACAAACAGCAAAGCCCCAATACCCACAGAAAATACCAGCTTTCCTCGAGGAGCCATTTGCTCAGATGCCAAAACATTGGAAGAGTCTTGTCCCTTACCATTAACTTCACTGTATAAAAAGAGGAAAATGTCATGCAAATCTTCAGTTTTTAGAAATTCAAGCTGACCTTTTAAAGCTCTTTAGATTGTTTTCTATTCCAGATAAGTACCTGGTTAGGGACATAATAGCCAGCGGCACAACCAAAGAAATGACAGAAGGAATAAACAAGTCCTGCAAGAAAAGAGAAGCTGATATAAAGTTCCTCACTATCCAGCATAAAAAGGGTAAACAAAAGTTATTCGAAGGGCAATGAGGATATAGGGATTTTTCATTTGAAAAATAATGACCTATAAAGGTTAAACAATTTCTGAGACCTTTGTTTCATCTGACAAGTGCAGGTGTCTGAACATGTCCTATTCCAACTTCCAAGTGCATGGGAATGCAACCACACACACCAAAAAAAAAAAAAAAAAAAAACTGTAGCTGCTTCTACTTCAGAATTAAGTAACAATGGATTACTCTCTAGTTCGAAACTTTGAAATGCCACAACAAAAGACATTTGGGACCTTATGGTACAGTTAAGTTAAGTGAGTTGGCACTAAGGGAGACCCAAGTGAAGTCAAAGTAAGCAACGAAGTGTACCATTCCAGTCTGAGAATTCATCCTTTTCCAAATGGGACTGCAATTCCATGTTAAATGGTGGAAGTTTAACCTTGAGAGTCACCTCAACTGAGTTGGTGTCCCAGCATGGGTCCACAAAACTTTTAACAAACATGTGAACCTAATCAAAATGATCTCAATGAAGGCCCCCCCCCCCCCTTCCCGGCGGGGACTGGCACGTCTCTAGACAGAACCCACAAATTTTTTTTCTTTCGAAAATCACATTTATGTACTGTACACAAAAACTTATTCCTATCTGATGGAGGGGCATATAACCAACCATGATTGAGGCAGCAGGCTTGAATAAGGCATATTGGCCTAGTCATCCCAAGATTTTCCAATACTGATCTTTGACTTGCCAACCCATGGTCCCTCAACACTATTTCTACTGGAGTTTTAGGATTCATCTGGCCGAATTCTAGCCGATTTGACACAGACTTGGTACTGGCTGACATGATCCCTAAATACATGAACCTAAAATTCAAGAAGATTCTAAAAATTACCTTCTTTTTTCTTTTTTTTTTTTTTTTTTTTTTTTTTTTTTTTTTGGGGGGGGAGGGCGGGGAACCACACCAGTAGGATGTGGTTTCACTCAAGCTGTCCCCTTTTTGGGGGCCGCCCCGGCCCCCCGGGGGGGGCCCCCCTTTTTTGGGGCCCCCCCCCCCGGCCCCCCCCCCCGGGCCCCCCCCCCCCGTAAGTGGTAAACCAAGCCTCCATCATTTAGCAGAAATGGCATACAGTGCAGCAACATATATCAACACTACAAATCCATTTTTAGACTGAAATTTGACTGACAAGAGGACAATGCTGTCAACTGATCCACAAAAATTTTTAAGCAACAAAAAGAGCTAAAAAATGGTAGATATGAGACCAATGCCAGAATGGGTGCAAAACTATTAATTCTGCATCACTGCCTCCATATAATAATTAAAGTCTTTCCTAGATATAGGCTTTGGATATACAAAGAAGCTATAACAGAGGTACCATTCATGGATTTTGGGAATTATGAATATCCAATGATAACCAAATAAAAGGATCCACTGAGCTCAGGATAATAGATAAAGACCTTCATTGTTTGTAATGTGGTTATCTGACCATGTATCCACAGCATTGTTGTGGTAACATCACCAATGGGAGTCCATGCACCACCTGCATTTGCTGATATGACAACAACAGCTCCTAAAAACCTGTCAAGCATGGTATTAATGTGGGAAATAACTATTAGGGGTCAAAATGATGAAGAAACATTCAGAAATGGAACTCCATAGGCATAGGCACTTAAATGTTTAGCAATGTCTGCTATGCGAGGTGTTAGAGAAGCTTTAATGGATGGCCCCATGAATTGGAGAAAAGCTTCATCTAAGTAAGCTACTAACAAATTATGTTTAGCTCCCATAAAAGCTATACGCCTAAAAATTGGACCAAAAAAACTCAGACCTAATCCTTCAAATTTAAAAACTGGATCCTACAGTTTAGTCCTATTGTTTAATAATGCTGCCAATAATGGATACAAGTCCATGGTGTTGATTTCGAGATCAAACAGCATGGAACATTGATATATTGGATTATTATGTGTTTTCCTGAATTTGTCCCTGTAAGGGAGTTTTAGCTAGTAGTTTGATTATGAACCAATCCAATAGACAAAATAAGGGACCTTATCATGCAATGTAACTTCAAGACCTTAATTGGGCTATACCTATGAGAAAAGCTCAATGTTACTGACTGGATGACTTCCGTTCATTATTACAAGGAAGGATTTCATTCATGGTGTACAGTTTTTATGCCACATATTTACTTTTGAAGGATATGATTCCTTATCTTGTATACCTCTATTTTTATTATACTCATACCTTGATAATCCTACGCAATCTATTCAAAAAGGAAATCTGGGATTTTAAAGTGTTCAAAAAGAATTGAAAGAGAATATAACAAGTAGCTTTTACATACTTCCGGAATTCGACGCGGAGGTACAAGTTTTCGCAATAAGGAAACCATGACAATTGTAGAAGTCAGGTTGTCAAGGATGGAACTAAGGAAAAAGGTCACAAAGCCAACCTGCAAAAGTCAACACATGATGGTCAATGAAGTTTGGCCAAAATAATAATTTAAACATATTATGATTGAGGTGAGATACTGATAATGAACTCCCCTTCATCAAATTAAGCAACAAATCATAAAGAACGAAAATAAGCTATGTGCCTATGTGGTCCAAGAAGATCATACAAACAAAAAACTGAACCTGAGCTGCACAAAAAGGACGATAAAGCTAACCACAGAAACAAACTAATATAGATTCACCCAATAGGCTTATTTATTAGGACAAGTCTAGGGTTGGGTTCTATACACGCTCGGCCTTTGATCCCATGGATTCTCTATGTAGTAGGCCACTTTAATGATCCTAAACTAGGGGTATTAGGACTGCGTACGGGATTAGTAGTGCTTTATGTTTTGTGTTTTAAACTGAAAAAGTTCTTCTGGTTTGTATCAATGGTTGTGCTGAGTATACTTCAGCCTCCTAGTCAGTTTACTTAATAGGTTAAAGATTGGATTAGCCCTTTCCTTCTTAGTAAAGGAGTCTAACTTTGAGTCTTTTTTATGCATTTGTAATAGGTGCAAGTATTGAATACAAAAATGATTCATCAAAAGCTTTTTCTAGTCCTCGCTTCTCCACTCCTGAACATTTTATCTGTTTTTTTATTATTATTTTAATCAAGGCTGGCAGAATTCTTGCTTGATCCAATCTACAACTTGTGGAGTGAGGCCTGGGTGGCTTGTTGGGTCACTTGGTTGGATTGTTGTTTGAATCAAATGACTCCTTAATGGTGTGAAGCCCTGGAGTTTGTAATTGAAGTGTTCCTTCAAGTTCTTGAGATCTCCTTAAAGAATCGGCTTCAAGTTCAAGAGTGAAATTTTATTCAAGATCTATATCAACAAGCTGCTTCTTAGGAGAAACCAAATAAAAAAGGGGGTTTTATACAGCGCATTCATATCCGCCTAGGGGAACCCAAATCAAGAAGTGGGTCTTACACACCCCAACCATCTCTGTAGTCTGTACAGAAGAACCCAAATTGAAAAGAGGGTCATATACACCCAAACCATCTCCTAGCATTATAACCCAATTTCCTTGCAGACTCAATCATAAATTTCACTCCTCCTCTAGAAACATTCCCCAAAACCTCTTATAGGATCAACCAATCATCCAAACATCAAGAAACACTCACCAGTAAACTCCCCAATACCTACCTAGCATAACCAACACATCAAACCCTAACCCTAATTGTGTAGAAACTTCAACTTTCAAACTTCATCTGCAAAACCCTAAATCTTCACTGATAGCTTCTCCCTTCATCCAATCAACATATCCCAACTCTCAAACTCTTAACTTTCAACCTGAAGCTAACTCTAGACTGAACCAAGAACCCTAAGTTAGCTTGCTTGAATTACTTTTTCATTGGAACATCATTGAAAATTAGATCCTACTTGATCTACTCTCAATCTAGGACTACATCACAGAGATACATATCCCACAAGCCACTGCAACCAGCCTATTTAACCTTCAGCTAGTTTTTACTAACAAAGCCAACCCAAAGGCCACACCTGTTTATCAATGGAACCCCTATTATCCTTTCTTGTAATGGGATGAATTCAGAATGCAGCACAGATTGACAAGTGCATGGAAAAGAGTACAGGGGTCAACCACAGCCTAGCTGCCTGAGACATGACAAAATATGCATTATGTAACTTGTTCGTCTTATCTATTATTTCTTTCTTTCACAAGTTGTATACGACAAGGCTCATAAGATCTTTGGCTAATGAACTATTTTTTTCACCAAGTGAAGCTAGTGCATACCAATATGCCAAAATAATCTCAACACAGACAGACAAGGACACACCAACATTATTATATCATAAGCCACTCACCACCCAAAGGAGAGTCTTTGGCCTCCGAGTTGTTATACTGTCAGTGACCAGTTTAAATCCCTGGTGAGCATCAACTATCTCTACAATAGTCATTGCGCCAAGCAAGAAAAATACAATTTCACTGACTTCTGCTGATGCATTCCTTAGCTCTTCAACAGCTATACCAGTTGAAGGGGCCTGCAAAATAAAATATACAGTCACATTCAAACCAACTGAAGAAAATGCAAGAGAAGACAAAAACATGAAGTTAATTTAAAATAAGAATTATTGAAGCCAGTTAAGATGTAGAAACTGAAAAATGGAGCATACAGGGGAAAAAGGAGTGAATACCAGCCCTCATTGGCAAATCCGGGAACAAAATGTGAAGCATAAGCCATACTCAACATCAAGAATCAATGAGTCAATAAATGCCTAGGCTGACGCTTTGACAACCATGGTTTGATGAGATGAACTTATGTTTGTGTTCTTTTTTTGAATAATTTTTCATAATTATGATTCTTGAATGCTTGTTTTTTTGGATGAATGTGACTATTGAATATTTGTTTAGCTTATTATAGAAAGTAGTTGTATTGAAAAGTAGTTTAAAAATAATTGTATTGAAAATTCTTGACCTAACCACTTTAGTCGCCTTATTGCCCCCTAGGCGCCACTTTGTCGCCTAATCGCCTAGGCGGAGCCCCAATCGCTTTGGTCGCCTTGCCACCTTGACAACCATGATATAAATAAATACAAATTAGGTCTCCAGTTTGGTGGATGACCATCCAACCAATCAGGCTCAACTTGTATGGCCACAACACAAAGTCATTTTTTATTCAACTGGTAAGTGAGCCTACACAGAGGTCATGACATGGCAAAATATAGCTGAGAGATGGCCAAAAAGCCAGAGTTTGTAATGAATGATTGGAGTTTTGATTGCTGAAGACGCATTTTGAAGTCAGTATTTTGGATAAGGTTTGGAATTTGGACTGCTGATAATATAAAATGGTACACCAAGTTATATAAGACTGATCTGATGGTTGGAATGATCAGGTGAGCCTCTATTTGGCAGGAAATAGATCTACTCAGAGAGCTAAGATTTATGGTCCACCAACCTGAATTTTCTAGCACATGTATAGATAGTCACAAGGACACAGAAGCCACAAGATGACTAGTGAAGACTAAGTTAACAAAAAAAATCTGTATGTAGAATTGGTTTCTTAAGCATGCTTCCAAATGTTATTTTGTTTTATGTTCTAGAGTCTGGATCACATTAACAGAAATGATAAAGTTGTGGCAGTAGCAGTGGCAGATTGAAATTCGACTGGTACTGCCTTTGATTCTTTTGGACATGTCAGAAAGTGTGTCCATGTGTGGGCATAAGTTTCACTTTATAGATTGTCTTAGGATAATTTAAAAGCAACGGAACATCATTATTTGGAGAAAAATTTAGCTGACGAACAAAATTTCTTAACAAATAGCTTCTTGAGCTTACTCCAAGTATAAAGGCTACAAATTCTTGTCCCTCACCAAGTTGTGCCAGAAACACCAGACATTCAAAAAGATAAAAATTCTCAAATTGTGTGCTTGCATGTTCTGTGTGACTGGCATATGAATTCCCTAAACTAGGCTAGCAATGGTGGTGAAGTTTGCAACCATAAGTGTTTCTTCACTTCCATCTTCACTTCCATCAGTTCTATAGTGTTTTGCTAGGGAATACAGCAGAAGCTAAGACCACTGTGGATGGGCTTGGCATCTATAGAACTTCCAGGAATTGATGCCAATAGTGGCTGTCTCATCTGGTTCAATCTCCCATTTGATCACTGGTTCTATATTTTTTTGAAAGCCTAGGGAACTCAGTGCGCCACTATTATGCATGCTAGTGCCACCTAACTAGAAGCACATGACATCATCAATAATCATTTTTTTGCTAGAGCATCTATTTTCCCTTGGGAAGCACATTGAGGCACAAAGGGACAAGGCTCCAATGATGCTAATTGCGTTGTTCAATATTTTGAAGATTTTACTCCAACTGAAACAAATGTAATCATGGATTTATTAAAAATAAATAAAAGACCAAATTTTGGTATTTCGGTTGAGATCTTAGAAATTTTGGTAATTGCGTGGGAGTAATGTGTTGAATCATCTCTCATGAACGACATAGGCACTTAGAGAACAATGCATGTTGCTCCATTGGACTTTTGGTGGGATTGATCTGATACAACATTGTAATTATTATTAGTATTTGTTGAGTACTAAACAAATGGGTTAGGACTTAGGAGGTCATTAATGTGATGACGTCCTTGAAGGACATGTACTTAATTATTATGAGTTTTTGACAATATGCTTGAATGAATTACTTCATAACTTGCTTAAAACTTTAAATTGCTTACTATTTATGCTACTTAGTACTTAGACAATGTGCACATGCGTGGTACATGAGCATTCAATCATATGTTGCCAATTAATGGTGCAAATGCAAAACACCAATTTTGGTAACTATTCTGTAATATAACCATTTCAAGATGGTAATATAGCCTAAGGTAGAGTTTCCATCAAATCTCAGGCCTTAATTCAGCCTAAAACCCACCAAAACCCAGCAGGACTAATACCAGACTTTGGAACTTCAATTGTCCCATTCAGACTGAATGCTGAAAAGCAACGAGTTTTTGAAACCTAAGCCCCCTCCAATACAGTCATAATCAAACCGTTTGGGGATGAAAAGTTTTAATCATCAATGGATTAATAAATTAATATGCAAAACAAATGCACAATATCAGGAGAAGGATCCAAATATGAAATAAATATTCAAAAAAAAAAAAATTTGGACGAATCTGATTTCAAAATTTAATTATTTAAACAGTACAAGAAGATCTCACAGAACTTACTCCAATACTTCGTATGACCCACAAGCTCACAGCCATCAACAACCCAACACCACTTTTGTTAAAAGCCAAAAATTCTTCAAAAACTATGCCAGCATATCCTAATCCAAACACCAATGCCATGGCAACATCCTGTCAATAACTATTCTCAATCAATTTCACAACACAAAATAGGATGCATGTACCTACCTAGAAATATCTAACCTATATATAGAAGCAAAAGAAAGTTAAAGCAAAACAAGTAACTTAATTCCAAGTCAGGTAATATCAAAATAATTGACCTGGTTGGCAGCCACCCATGAATGATTAATTGCGACTCCCCCAACAGCAGCCGATGCAAGAATTGCAAGAGCCTTGAACAAGTCAGTCTTTGGTTGATAAGTGGCCTCAAAATCTTGGGAGCTCATTTCATCAACAGAACATAAAGGATCACATGTCCCAGATTTTGAAATCTGGTCCTGCTGCAACAGTACTATGTCAATAACTCCAAAATATGAAGTTCCATTCATAAATCTGCAATCATTTTCAGTAATAATAACTAGAAATAAAATAAAAGCTTAATATTCTAGCCTATATGTATGCCTCTCAACTTCAACTCCCCCATACTTCCTCCCCCCCCCCCCCCTCTCTCCCCTAAAAAAAAAAAAAACCCAACCCCAAACCCAGATAATCTGTTGGGCATGAAGGGAAAAAAAATCTATTTATAGGATAGTTAAAATAAGGGGTAGGAAGAGTAAAGATCTTGACCGTATTAGATGCATTAAAAGTGAAGATGGTAAAGTTCTAGTATGTGATGAAGAGATGGGAAATCTATTTCTCTAGTATAATAAACAAACATAGTTCAGGTTTTTGTGATTTGGATGATTACACCATTCACAGAGGCACCAAATTTCATACATATATACCGAGAATTTCAAATTTTTAAGTAAAAGAAGCTCCAAAGAGAATGAAAATAGGCAAGACACAAAGTCCTGATGAAATTCCAATAGAAGTATAGAAGAGCTTAGAAACATACGGGCTCACTTGGTTGACTAAGTTGTTTAATAAGATTATAAGCATGAGGAAAATGCCAGATGAATGGAGGAAAAGCATTGTGGTTCCAATTTTACAAAAACAAATGAGATATTTAAAGTTGCAGTAACTATAAAGGCATTAAGTTGATAAGCCATACTATGAAATTATGGGAGAGAGTAATTGAAACTCCTTTGAGACAATTAACCACAATTAGGGAGAACCAATTTGGCTTTATGCCAAGAAGATCTACAATGGAAGCTATTGTCCTTATTAGGAGACTTATGAAAAGGTATAGAGAGTGTAGGAAAGACCTTCCTATGGTATTTATTGAATTAGAAAAAAGCTTATAATAGAATTCTTAAGAAAGTTAATTTGGCAAGTACTAAAGAAAAGAAGTGCAAGTAAACATGTGGACATAGTTAAGGATATGTTTGATGGTCAGTGAAAGTGTAAGAACAATGGAGGGACAAAATAATAAATTTTCAATTACAGTTGGATTGCATCAAGGATCAGCTTTAAGCTCGTATTTATTTGCACTTTATAATGGATGAATTAATCAAAGACATTCAAGACAAGTATCCTTGATGTATGCTTTTTCATGATGATCGTGTGTTGGTAGATGAGACTCAAGTAGGAATTAATACCAAGTTAGAATCATGAAGAGTAGGTTTGGAATCAAAGGGCTCTAAACTAAGTAGAACAAAGACAAAATATCCAGTTTGTAACTTTGGTCATGATGGGACAAATGATGACGTGGTGAAACTTTGATAATCAGGAGATTCCTTAAAGCGATTGTTTTAGGTACATTGTTTCCATCATAAATGAAAAATATCATATAGAGGATGATGTTTCCCAAAGAATTAAAATGGATGAAGTGGAGAGGTATGTCTGAGGTCTTGTGATGATCGACGTATTCTTTTAAAACTCAAAGGACAATTCTATAAGACCATCGTTCAATCAGCTATGATGTATGGTGCAGAGTGTTGGGCTATTAAAAAAATCATGTAAATAAACTCAATGTGGCAAAACGAGGATGCTAAGATGGATGAATGGGAGAAAAAGAAAAAGAAAAAAAAAGGATATGATAATAAATGATCATACTAGGGCTGGTCTGGAAGTAGCTCCAATAGGTGATAAGCTTCGAGAAAGTCTTTTAAGGTGGCACAGCCATGTACAACGGGGTCTGTAAATGTCCCTGTATAGAAAAGTGATATAATCCATATTAAATGAATTAGAAGAGCTAGGGGTAGACCTAAGATAACCTTAAGAGAAGTGGTGAGAAAGGATATGAATAGTTTAGGCCTTGTATCTAGCATGGCCTCAAACAAAGCTGATTGGAAGGAAACAATCCATGTAGCCAACCTCATTCAGTTGGGAGAAGGTTTGATGATGATGATGATAAACCCCAGCTAATTTGCTTAAGCATACTTTTTTATTTGAGAAAGCAAGATATAACACTAGTAACACCACTAGAATCCTTTCCTGGGAAGAGACGGTACAATTGAAGTGGTAAGCAAAGGCAAAATGAAAATTTGGAGGGCAGGATGAAGGTAAGCGAAATGAATCAAAAAATAAACTAAATCTTTTGTATCCGTGACTGGATAGCTGACTGGAGACTCACCAAATATGGCACGTAAAGAGGTTTTTCCTTTACTTCCTATACAAATCAGAGGAATAAGGCAGATAAGTGATGTAAAGTTTATTAACTGTTTAAAACATTACATAGTTACAGAACCATGTTTGGCAATGAATAGAACAGTTTTTATTTTGTTTTTGTTTTAACTACATTTACCTTTCTTTCACTTCCAACTAGACAGAACCTTCCTAGATATGTTATACGTACGAGTCTGGTAAGATGCACCAATTATCCTGCATCATGACTCCCCCAGAAGAACTACTAGTCTTTTATTATCAATCTTAAAACTTTGCTTAAAGTTTTGATATACCCCTGGAAAAATAATGAAATACCAACTGCCCAATCCCATCTGTTAAGATGATCCGATCCCAGCAGAAACATCACACCAATTCGGATGAGCTTCATTTCAAGTATTCTCAGCAACATCAAGTCATCTGAAAGACCACACTCTCTGCAAATGATCGAAGTAGAACTCTGCAAATGCAAAGATGCTAAAAAGTCACGGTAGACTAGCATGCTCGTTTTATCAAGTGGTATAGTGAGGCTTATAAGAAGAAAATTAGTCCTGTTCACTATAAACTCAAACAAGGGAAGAAGTATACAACGACTAATTCCGAAATTAAATTATTCCTCGCCTCCTTCTAAATTATATTTCATCGAGTGAAGTTATTCTTTATTGGATTAAATAGGTCAAAACCACTCAGCTGTATCCTCCTACCAGTAAACGAATCAATCTACTTAAAAAGAAAAATGCGAATATCTCACCACCATCAGTTCTTTCTAAGTAGGAACAAAATTAGGGAATTGGTGAATCTAACATAAAATAGAATGGAACAATTAAGAACCTGGTATGTTACGTCGGTCGTTTCTTCATCTTGCTGGCCGACGGTAGAAGAGGAACCACCCTTGGCTTTCTCCTCGGCTCGGACGAGAAGACCATGGCCGCGCCACCTCTTGCTGCCGATTTGCCATGAAGACGATCTCAAGCTCGGCAGGTAAGGCCTGGAGGAGCTTCTCCGGAACAGATAGAAACGCGAACACGGAGATGGATAAGCTGGATTGTCGGATATGGCGGTTGCAGGTGTATTGGTGGCTTGAAATCGAGAATGTTGCCATGTTCTGCTACCGTGAAGTTCCCCTCTTACAGTCCCTACTTCAACTCGATTGCAGCGATTCTTGACTGGTTCAGAATCGAAAATTGAACTTGGCTGGGAAAGCAGAGCTGAACGTTCCCCTTGGCCAACTCAGTCCACTAGTTTTATCGGTTTGCTGGTTTGGGCAGTTAAAAGACTCTCAGGATGTCTTGATCGGAGAGAGTCATCGCCGCCGTCGATCTATGTGATCCTACCGTTTTCATTTCGGACACTGGCCTAAAAGTAACCGCCCGGTGTTGACCCGCTTTGGTGTCCCATTGGAAATTTTCGGCGCCACCTCGTCACCCATTAATTTAATATCAACCCCCCACCTTCCGAGTTATTCAATTTATCAATTAGTCCTCCTAGAATGAAAATATATCAGAACATGCATTATTGTTAAAAAATTACACTTAAGTACTGATATAATTAAGTTAAATTAAATATTTTAAAATAACAAGAACCAGGTAACCTAACTCATTTTCTTGTCTCCCTCCATTCTTTAGGATATGGTTCATTAATATTTTTTTCTTGGGTAGGATAGATAGTGTTTTTAAACTTAGGATGTGAGGGTAATACTGAAAATGACAAATATAACGGGCATTAATGGTGTTAGTAATAACGGGTCTGCTTAATAAATTGGTTAACTCAAGGGATAGCATTAATATTAGAAAGTAACTTATAGGGTTATAGTGAGAATTTCACTCTTTCACTTTTTACACTTCCAAACATAACCCTGGAGGCTAGCTAGACTTCGAATAGTGTTAAATGGTTTACAAATTAAGATATGATTGGCAATCAAAGCTAAGTTGATCCCAGTTGATTCCAACTGCTCCAAAGCAATCGATTTGATAAAAGGTTCTTGTAAATTCCAACCAATTGTGTGGAATCATTTTCTTTTTGTTGTTAGAAAATTTGTATGGAATCGTGTTCCTTACATTGAAACCTTATGTAAGTCATGTAAGGGCACAGTTTCCACACATAAGAGCATGAGTCTAGGAGTCTGGATCCTCTATTTGTTAAGGTAGAGGTCTTATAAGCTCATCCCTTCACACTTTTCACTACACATTAGAGGTGGGATCCATTTCTGAGTGCTGACAAAATTAATCAAAAATAAGACCTTCAATAGACCCCATATGAACCCCATCCTAGTATGCAATGAAAAAAATATAAAGGAATTACAAACATATGATGAGGACCCTTAAGTAATACCCCAAGGGAAAGTTAAGGGACAACTCTCCTTTAAACAATGGATGAGGATCCTACCTTTGAGATGATGAGTCCCATACTTCAATGATGGGTCACTAATTTGTCTGTGATATGGAATCCTCCCCTTTTTCGACTTGAGGTGACACTAATATCACATATACATGCACCTAAAACTTGGAAATGTAACGCAATCCATACCAACATTAATTGTAGATTTCAGACCCAAGAGGGAGCCGAGATTTCGCCAATTAAAGTGAAAAAAATAGAGTGGAAAATGAGGAGAATATCACATATACTACCAACAATGATTGAATCCACGACTTTTCCATTGAAAAATCAAGTTCTTAAATCTTAACCATTCTACTAATCCTCCATCTACAAGACCTATGAAGTTATTTTCATCCTCGTTATCATCATCGTGGATTGACGAGTCAGATGCTTAATGTCGGACAATACATAATGAGAAATCCGATAATTTATTATGTCGGTAGATCAACCAAGAAGTTTGGTCGGTTGTGGCTAAAGCCTTTGTCGTCATCAGGGCCATTGACAGTTGATATAACCAGAAAACCAATCACTATTGTCCACGTGTTACTTACTCCGACATAGTAGTTGCATGCTGATTACCGTTCTCGATACGGTCTCAACGTGTCATTGTGTCAAAGAGCCAAACGTAGATCGAAGACGATAACCTTTTGTTTCTTCCTTGTGTCGATGTTCATATAAAGGAAGAAGGAAGAAGGAAGTCACGAACTGAAAACTCAAGTCTTCCAGCGATTTCAAATCCTTCAGTTTTGCTGCTGCAGTTGCGTAATCATGGCGTCCAACACGAACAACTCTCCGATTCATCAGGTTCTTAATTGTTGCTCATCGTTTCCATTTTTTTCCAATTTAATTTCCTCGATCTCTTTCTGAGATGAAATACAATTTTCTCTTCTTTTTTTCTTTTTCGTTTCGATGTTCAGGTTGTTAAGGTTAGGGATAGCTCAGCACAGGTGACAGAGAGAACAAACGCGGAAGGTTTACATGAGACAGTAGTGGATACTGTTGATTACAGATCGAATCCAGGAACGGATCCACAAGGACAATTAAGCAGGGAAAACGTTCAAGTGATCCATCAGCACAATCCTGACCAAGAAGCTTCGAAACCTGGCGCCGACCTTCTGGCCGGAGCTGTTGCAGCCGTCTCGAACACCGTCAAATCTGCAAAGGATGCTATTTCTGGCGGTACTTCCGACACCGGCGCCGGCACCCTACCGAAATGATCTTAATTCTTAGCACTGCTAAGCCTCGCCGGTGTCCTTCGTTGTAGAACAGATGAATTTGCGATCCTCATTTTAATCAACTGCTCTCTGCCTTTGTGTTCCGTAGTTTTCTTTTAGATTTGTTTTGTTCGACGAGGATTGCTGTTCCGTCGATCATGATATCGTGTTGTTGAGACGAATCTTACTTATGTCGTTCCTGTCAAATCGTAAATCAATAGGGTCTACGTTCAAATTAACTGCTTTCATCAAGATTTGTCAATCTGATTCCACTACTAGATCCTTCCGTATATTACCATTGTTTCTCCTTCAAGAACACCACTTAAAACTGCAGGGATTGAGGCAGTAAAAAAGGGTATTCCATTGGAATTCTTGATCGCAAAACCAGTTTTTCTACAGGGTCTCTTCGGCTTCATCATATCTATTAATGAGGCAAGCTGAAACTTTACTCATACATGCAATTTTATTTGTTCCATATCCTTTAATACATAGATGAACACCTTCTCAAGGTTATGAGGTCATACGGATCTACCAAAAAAAAAAAAAAGGTTATGAGTCATATGGCTATAAAAAGTAAGAAAACCATACTTGAAAACGAAAAGAAACCATTTGGGATTGATAGTTACTACTTAACAAAATATTTCCGAGTAACTTGATGCCCTAGAGGGTCGAATGGATCAAATCCATGGAGTACAAAAAAGGTCTCACCGCATCGTAAACCAACAAGGTAGAAGGAATCGAATTCAGTTTTGATACACTACTATTCGAATTCATATTCGGTGAAAACTAGATAAATTATCTGAATTCAATTCAGAATTTTATCAAATATCTAATAATTTATCTAATAAACTATCCAATTATTGCTAATTATCTTTTTTTTTTTTAATTTAAATTATTGGTTTTCCGGCAGCCTTTTTTAAGGGATCCACATCCTCTGTAATTCCTTTCCATGCAATTTCCTACAATTCACTCATAGGATTGTGCCACGTGGCATTTAAGTGATCCAACGGTTATCCAATTTAAACTAAATTTAAATTTTATTTAAACTCACCCATAAATTTGAATTTTATTCAACCTCTAGTTTGTTGGGTAACCGTTGGATTACTTAAATTGATTTTATGCATGAAAAGGAATTACAAAGGATGTGAATCCTTTTTTTTTTAAAGAGGGAGCTTTTTTTAGAGGGGGAGGGGAAATCTTTAATTATTTAGTTTAATTGGATAAATTTTTATCTAGATATTATCCTTACAAGTAATTATCTAAATCTGAATTTGGTTGCTTATTAAATGGAATATAAATATTTTTTAATAAGAAAAATTATAGATTCAAATACTATTAAATGAATATGAATGCGGATTCAGAGTCGAATTTTGACTATTTATTTATAGATTCTTTAAAAACACAAGTTGATGTCACAACATGATGGTGTTAAGGCTACAAAGGCGGTATACATTTTAAGGGTTTACAACCTCTACAATTTTCACCTTGTAGCAGTTAATTATCCAAAGATCAGAATTAGAACCCAACTAAGAACTAAATCTAATAAATCTTTGAAATTTCTCAGAATTTTATCTTTTTTCTTTTCTTAGAGTCTTATTTTTCTTGAGTCTTCACTTTAAAGATTTATTAGATTCAGTTTTTAGTTGGATTATAATTCTGCCCTTGGATAATTAACTAGTGCGGAACTTTTTTCATTTTTGTCCTTTATCTTAAAGAAAGCTTACATTGATACATTTTATCGTCATCAACGTTAAAGGTTACCAAGATGACACGTTTCAGTTGTATCCTGTGAGTTTCGTTGCGAACCAGAATCGAACAGATAGGAACCGAGAGGGTCAAGAGGCGAGAGTGAGCAGCTCTTCTCTCAATCACTCTTATTCATGGCTCAAGCTCAGGTTTCGGCCTCGCTCTGTTTCTCCCTTCGTGGTAACCAAAACCTTTCTGTTTCTCTGTCTCTTTTTTCTCTTTGAGGATTATGTCGTCTTAACTCTTCTGTTGCAGATGTAAGAGCCGTTCACCCATTAAATGCCGGTGTTCTTCCTCGGCTTCCGCTGGCCAATATCGCGGGAACTTCCGCGTCCTTCGTCCGGGGATCTCCTCTTCGTAAGTTTCCCAGAGACGCTTACTCCTAGTTCTTCTTTCAGTTACCATGATTTTTCTCTTTATCGTCCAGATTTTGTGGTGGCTATTTGCTATCTTCGAACCCCAACCACATATTGCATCAAAATAGCAAGTGCACAGAAAATGACTTGTTTTCTGTTTAATTTAGTGAAATTTCACTTTTCTTGTCACTTATATTCGAGATAGAAGCTAAATGATGTAGCCATTCCAGTTCCCCCCCTCCCGATTTTGCAGAATGTAACTCCTAAGGTTTATGAGATTGAACTACTGAATTGTCGTCCTCCGTAGTTTGTCATCTATGATTTGGCTATCTTATGATAGCGGCGAAGTTAAAATTTCTCCTGCAACTAGAACATCTGATTTGGAGTTCAGCATAGTGCTTCATTCATTTCAATTTCTTTTGCTTGAAGATGAGCAAAATAGTGAGATATGGTTTCTGGAATTTGGTAAGACATCGCCCAACTATGTGAGTATTCTCTGAGTATTCTGTGCAGATATCAGAATGGGACATCGCAGCTGTTAGGAGAGATTGAGAAAAATTGGCAAAACTAAAAACAGAATTTAGTTAGTAATATTGTGTTTCTAAAATGTTATGGAAGAGTCCAATGACGGGCAGAATATAAAATTAGGAATGAGTTAAAATTGAGTGAGTGAAGGTCTCTTGAGGTGTTTTGGTGGTTCCAATTTAGTATTTTGTGGAGAAGTAGATCTTCTCTTGGCCCACCAATTGGAAAATAGTTAGCCAGTGGTCATTGTGTATGATATTGGCTCTTGATGAAATCAGGAATTGGACTGAGCTTAGCCTTTTATTTTTCTACTCTGTATTAATGGCATGACATTAGCCTTTGAGCAAAAAAAAATTGAGAAGTTAGGTTCACGGATGATTTGAAATTTTGAATGAACACTTGATCCAGAAATCAACTTTTCATATTCATGTTGAAAAGGCTCCAAAATATAATAGTAATCAACTGTCACAGGTCATACTTAAATAAAATAAGGTGGCATCAGTTGAAGTATTAAAACTGAGACTTGACACAGGAGAAAGGATAGGAGTTAAGCCACAGGCCCACATTCTACCTCTATGATCTCCACTTAATGGTTTTCTGCGTTGGTGATGGTGAGTTTGAAATCACTATTTAGTGCTTTAGGTCTCAAATGGCCAAAATTACCTTGATTGATGGATTGGACCCAAACAATTGTGCCTTGACGCCATCCAGTCTATCCTTTGTCTGTAATGCCAGGTCTTTTATACTCCGCTTTCACATATCATTCTCTTTGCTCTCGTTTTCTTGAGACAATATGCTAAGTTTAAAGTTTACTCCAGAGTTATTTTCTGCCAGTGGTTCTTGTCCACCCTCCTTATCTCTTGCTTCTGTCCCGTCTACTTGCTTTTGTGCTCTTGACTGGAATAAGTATAAATTTTTTTTTTGTAATCTTCCCAGATTTGGTTTCTTCTTAATTGTTGTCCTTGATCAATATACTTAATTTGCATCACTGTGAGAAGTTTGTGATAGTTCTCCCCGGTATTGCGAACAATTAAGTCCACACTAGGTGTTCTGTTGCCCTAGCATATACTAACTTCTGAAGTTTCAACTCAGCTATTCGGTTGTCCTTGCATGTAATAGTGATCATTTGGTTTTCAGCCTTAATGGTTACATAGAGATCCCATATGATTGTGCTTGCATGTAATACATGCAGCTGCTCCCCCCCCCCCCACCTTGTACCCACACATACATCCATGCTGTGTTTAACAATCGAATTTGGGTTTCATTTTTTCCTTCTCTCCTTTGGTGTGTGTTGGGCTTGCGTGCTATGCTTTTAGTGTTTTGGTCATTTTCCTGGTTGGCCATCTACATTGTATGCTGTGTGTTTTGCCACTAGTGCCACATGTTTTTAATTATCTTCTTACTGCTGTTCAATCTACTAATCAGTGAGGTGATCAGTTGATGATTTTTTTTTTTTTTAACTTCCAGTAGTTTCAAGGACTCCCAAACAAATTAAACCGGCATGTAAAGCAGCATCAATTTCCATAAGATGTGGACAAGGTACAAAAGAAGGTGGGCAGTGGTTTGGATGTATGGCTTGGCCGATTTGCCATGATTGGATTTGCAGTGGCTATAACAGTGGAAATAGCAACAGGAAAGGGAATTCTGGAGGTATGGCCAGTATAAAACTGCAAACCCAACCCTAACACCCTCCCACCCCCCAGTATGAGGCGCACCTGTAGGATTTCATTTTCAAATAATAACACTTGACTAGTTGTTTTGAGACAATGATTTTACTCGAACACTTGAATCTTTTTTCCTTTTATCCAAGTGTATTCTGTTTGTTCTTGAATCTCAATATCGAATTCAATTGAGTCAAGATGGTCAGGTTGCATGATCTGGGCTTGTAGGTAGGCATGATATGACATGATCTCAACCAATTCACTCATCTTTCTGAGTCCTAACTAGATCCTCAGAAAAAATAAGCTCTAGTATGGGTTTTCTTTTTATCCAGATTAATTATTTGTGAGACATGACTGTTGTTCTTAAGGAAATAATTCTGTGAGGATATTCATATCAACTAATACTTAAAGGCCTTCTTGTATCAATCTAGAGGCCAGCACCTGAATTCCTTTTCTGCGTCTTTCTTTTTTTGAATTATATGAAAGTCTTGTCTTGGTGATGCAGAACTTTGGGCTTTCTTCTCCATTACCCACATTGGCCTTGGCGGTTACGGCATTGGTTGGAATCCTGACGGCAGTTTTTATCATCCAATCTGCTTCTGAGAATTGAGAGTTCTTGATGTCTACACATATCTAATGTAAAAGAGGCGGAATTTTATGAAAATTCTTTGTCCATTCTTGAATACTTGGGTCTGTTAAATTTTGTATTGACGATTATGTGAGACCTGCAAAACTTTTGAGCATGTAACACATGGTTCCTGGAAATACTCAAGAGACTTGAGAAGTGTTCTTCCCTTTTTTGTGGGGTTGGGGGTGCGGGTAACGTGATTGGGATTTGAGAGAATGTAGTTCTGCTTGGGGTTTTCCATTCTTTTACACAAGTGGAAGGGATGATTATATACTAAATGTTTTCATCCAAGATTACAAAATATATGTACAGGATAACAAGAAAAGTGTGGAGGAAGAGTCTAATCTCTTGGTAATCCAAGAAACAAATGAATATCGGGCAAAATGGCCCACACGGCCTGTGAAATTTAATGGCTCCTTTATCTCCTTGCTGACTTAGGTATCCCTCACCTAACCCTACCATACTCTACTGCGACAACCAAGTGGCTTTACACATTGTTGCTCTGTCTTTCACAAACGCACTAAACACATTGAGCTTGATTGTCATTTTGTTCATGAGAAAATTCAATGTAGCCTCATCTGCACCTCTTATTTCCGTACATCTTGCTAACTAGCTGATACTTTCACCTAGTCATTGGATCAGGCCCAATTCCGTGACCTTGTTGGTAAGTTGAATGAGCTGAGAATGATGGGTTGATAAACCTTCCTCAACTCTAATGGAGCAGAATATCAAAAGCAAAGCTCACTAAGGGGAAATCTAACGTGGTTCGGCTTTTGCCCACCCTTGTCTACATCTATGAGTTGTTTAGTTTCACTATTTCTAGGAAACCTCACTTCTCTTGACACCAAATAATCAGTTCAACCTTTGCCCTCCATCCTTAGGATTCGTATCCCAATCCCCTACAGGGATTGATTCCCCAATCTCCTATAAAGAGATTGATGCCTATAGGTTATCCACAAAGACTATTTATAAGGAAACCTAGAACCCTAATCCCAATATAATTACAAGTTTAACCTAGTACTATTAATTGACTCAATCCCTGTTTCAATTACAAATACAACAAGTAATACCAGTAATTGGATCATGCCCAATTCCGTGACCTTGACACCCAAACCCAATAGAATCTTCTTCCAACCATCCATCTTGAGGGGTGGGGAGGGGTGTTGCGTGATTTCAGCTAGAGATTTTCTCTAGTTGCATGATCTCAGCAAGAGATTTTCATTTTCTCTAAGGCTCTTTTCGTTGTTGCGTTTTTTCATATTTTTCTGCAATAGCTGTGGTTGTTTTCCTTGTATAGCTCCACAATCAAATTCTTTCCCAGTAATTAGTACAGATTTTTTTTTTTTTCACAATTGCTTCTTTTGCTTGTACACGGCTGTAAAGCCATGTAATGTGATGGAGACATGTGATTGTGCATACCTTGCTTGTAAGGGTTAGAGCCAACAACTACTGCGAAGGCTCAACTTGAATCGTTCAAGTAAACGAGATTTGCAACGGGATCGGTTGGAATCGTCCTGAACCTTCAAAATCCAAAATGGATCGGCCACATAAATCCAGGGATTTCAAATCCCTAGATTCCCACAACCAAACAGGCCCTAAAGAAATGAGGATCCAATCATCCAATCGACTTTTAATTATGTTTTCAATTGTAATCGTGAACCAATTTACAGTAAGAAGATTCGGGACAGCTACATGGACCGTTCTGGGTGAATATGGGCCTTTCGTAACTTAGTTTTCAATTGGGCCCAGAAAGATACTTGTTCTTCCACTTTCCCGCTTAAAATTCTTCTCAGATGGCAATGGCGTGAGCCGAAGAACCAATTGACGAACACAGAGTACCACAGAAAGGCACTCAAAGATGTGAGAAATCCAGAAAGAGAACCCAACTTTATTCTCTTATCTTTCTTTGCATTCTTCCCTCACTGGAATCCTATTCTTCTCGAACGGACAAGAATGTCTGCTCTATTTCTTTCATCTTCTCACTTCTTCGCAACTGTTCTGTTCTTTCATCCGCTGTTGTGTCGTTGCGTTTATTCTTCTCAGCTTCTCTCTGCTGTGCGATTGTCTCTTTGGTGAGCTAGACTTTCATCATATCCTTTTGTTTCATTATTTTCTTTTTCTAATCTGAGGATTTCATTTTTATTCTTCTCACCTGTTTCTCTTGTTTCTTCAGTTTGATCAGTTGCAGCGATGGGTATGGCCATATCTCGACTCGTGAGGTCGCTCTTCGCAAAGCGGGAGATGAGGATCCTGATGGTGGGTCTTGATGCCGCCGGAAAGACAACAATCCTCTACAAACTGAAGCTTGGAGAGATCGTTACCACCATACCCACTATAGGTATTTACTTAAACTGAGCTCTTTATGTATTGTTTCCGGTAGTGCAAAGACCAATTCAAAGTTTGCTTATTCTATTTCTATAGCCTTTCCTGGAATTTTTGTAGTTGAAGAGTTAGGTTTGGACGTGAAAGGGCTTGAGGCTCACTTCGCGAAATCCCAAACATTACCCTTTTGTTCTGTTCATTGCAAGGAATCTTGCCCTCGCGTAGGAAAGCAGCAGAACTAGATACAGAAAAATGGTTGGAAGTGGTAATCAGGTTGCTACCTGATAGGATTGAATGTAGTTTCTGCTACAGAATTGGCCACGCATAAGGCCTGTTAAGTTACTGCATGCAAACTACTCGTCCCTGTTTTGCACTGCTACATATTCTTCGTTTGAACTTTATTGGATTGTTGGATTGTGCTTGGGAGTCTTGTGGTGGAGAGGATAGATATCCGCATAATTCTATTCCAAGTCACCCTTTGCTGGTATCCGATTGAATTGATATTCTCATTTCTTTCAGGGCTTCTTCACCTACAAAAAAGAAGGCAAAAGAGTTATTCAATAAGCCTTGAATTTAGAGTTTAAGATGTACTCAAGAAGCCCTGAATTTCCTTAGATACCTTTAAGGTGTTAATTTCAGATCTGACAACTTTATGCTAACTTGGAAGTCTGTGCTATGGGTTATGGGATGGGGGATAATCCCCTAACAATTCATTGTGTTATGTAAAACTGAAATTTTAAATTAAGCGTGTCTACTGATGCATACAAGCCATAATGGTGATGAATTATTTCTTGGCTTTTCATTGAACAGGTTTTAATGTTGAAACTGTGGAATACAAAAATGTTAGCTTCACCGTATGGGATGTGGGAGGGCAGGATAAGGTACTAAGCTTGTCCCTGCATCTGAATGTATTTTCTCTATATGTTGATGCCCTTGGCTATTTCAAGTTGAAACTTGCTTCATGTTGTCCTCCACATAAAACCTTCAATCTAAAGCCAGAAGATCTGTATCAGTTCTTGGTGTATATTCGTCTCATATTGTAGAATAGATTTGATATATCATCTTTGTGATGGAGGGAAGAGGGATATGTGCCTTTATTTGGACCGAAGGCAACATGCATGTATGACAAAGGTACCATTTTCTCATGATGTCCCACCAAACTGATCCGTGCATCCTTTTAATTGTTTGCTAAACAGATTCGGCCTTTATGGAGACACTACTTTCAGAATACACAGGGCCTCATTTTTGTGGTGGATAGCAATGACAAAGAACGAGTTTTGGAGGCCAGAGATGAGCTACATCGGATGTTGAATGAGGTTGGTAACATCTTTCAGAAAAGTTTGAAATGTGTTTTGCTCCCTTGCATAGTTTCATTATGGCCCCGTGGTTCCTAAGTAAAAAAGGTACAAATAAACAGACATGAAAGATTTATTGTTCAGTAACTTGTTTCATTGGAAGAGAAAGAAAAAAAGATGTGGCCTATAACATAATGCCCAAATTCCCTAAAACAGGGAAACTAAAATTATTTACCCTGTTGATTTTACTAATGGGCATTACATTTGAAACCAAAGTCTATGGAATTCTGCATGCAGCAAGAAGCTTAAACTGATGGACAACTGTCAGTAGTCAGAAAACCTATATAGATGTTGCAGAAAAAGGCCACTGAACTGAATGCAACTTAGCATACAGAAATCAATCTGTCCACAACTCGCAGCTAAGATTACCCTACCTGTCTAGTCAGAAATTTAACTAGCCAGATAACTATCATTATCTGACAGGTATAGTTAAACCTCATACTAGGTAGAGTATGTTGATGAGATATTCTGGTTGATGGATAAGCTTTTCCCTTTACTGATGGTTGATTCAAGAGGCTGAATTTTTATTGGGTTGATAGCATTGCAACAAAGAATTTGAGTTCATAGATATTCTGGTTGATGGATAAGCTTTTCCCCTTTATTGATGGTTGATTCAAGAGGCTGAATTTTTATTGGGTTGATAGCATTGCAACAAAGAATTTGAGTTCATAGATATTCTGGTTGATGGTTAAGCTTTTCCCTTTATTGATGGTTGATTCAAGAGGCTGAATTTTTATTGCGTTGATAGCATTGCAACAAAGAATTTGAGTTCATATTCCACTGAAAATAGTCTTCATGCTCACAAACTGACACATAAATTTGTCTTTCTTTGTTACAGGATGAACTCCGTGATGCAACACTGCTTGTATTTGCAAACAAGCAAGACCTTCCGAATGCAATGAGTGTTTCTGAGATCACTGATAAACTTGGACTACACTCTCTTCGTCAGCGCCGGTGGTAAGCTCTCTCTGATGTGAGTTACCTATTATAGATGAACTGTGTTGTGAGTTGTATGACATGAATACCTTAGGGTTATTGCTTCTGAAATCTGAACTGTGGTCAATCAGTAAAACTGGACAGTTTCTGGTTCAGTATCACACAGGTCCAGCCAAGACTTATTGCTGTTGACACTAGTGATCTTGCCACATGTGAAACTTTAGATTCTGTTTCATCCTCTTATAAATCTACAACTATTAACGAACAAAGACTGATATTTAATGCCACAATCATATCATCTCTCATTCAATAAAGAAGTATCTTGACAAACCCATAATTAAGATTTATAGCACTTCCACCCAAAATTGATCTGGGGGAATTGTTGACAGTGTTTATACTAAGAACCTTTAAAATGGAATGGGTGGTCCTGGGGGGAGTGAAATCTACCTTATATTTTGACATTGTCTCCCCAAAGAGTACTTATATTATCAGCCTTGGAGATTGTAAATGGAAATCCAACTTTTTTTTACCGGTTACTTATTGAGGAGTTCCCTGTTTGGGGTATTTCATTTTCTGTAGGTACATACAGAGCACTTGTGCCACTTCAGGCCAAGGTCTTTATGAAGGACTTGATTGGTTATCCAACAATATCTCTAGCAGGGTAAGACTTTCTTTCTAGTATCCGCATGCTAATGGTCGTGGTAGGCTAGTCATAATATTTATTGACACTTGTAGGCATAATCTGCACTGCCATGTGGAGTTGTAGAATTGTCGGATTCCAGTGCATAAACACTGAAAGAAAGACCAGAACTTCTCCTTAGAGAAAATGATAGGACACTCCTCTGGAACAGTACTCACTTTGAGATCAGCAACGGAGAGAGCAAAACTCATCTTATATTTGATATAATTTGTTTTGTAGTACTGAAGTGCTTATTTTATCTGGGCATGTTATGTTATTAGTATGCATGGAGCATCATTATGGTTGCATATTACAATAAGTTGTTGAAGTTACAATGCTATCTTCATCTAAAGCTCTCACATAACAAAGATTTGTTATCCGCTTGCATGAACAATAATGAACTCAATAACAAACTGTGATGAGACATCAGGACCGACAACAATCAAGTTGTTGTATTTTACACTCCTAAATAATTTCATAATCCTTAGATATCAAGAGACCCTGATGGCTTGTTTGGAGCAAGGGCGTGCAGAGTTACATTGATGTGGATATCATCATCAGGTCTATTCAATGAAAAAAAATTAATTTCACTTTTGAATTCACGCCCTTACAGCCTTGGAACCGCTACCACACATTATATGCACTTATTTCTATAATATTAGGACAAATAAGATCAGGTGTAACCTCATTTACATTTACACTCATCTAGTGAAGCTTTGAAGCTGATCGTTGGCTTAAATTATAGAAGCATGAGTGTATCCTTTTATTTGGTAATAATTATAATTCTTGAGATTATTACAGTTCAGTAGGGAGAACCCAATAAACTTATTATGGATTTTACAGAGGAGAAAGCCACCGACATTGCCAACCCAGTAAACTAAGCGTCCGTCAGTGTCAATGGAAGGACAGAAATTGATTTCATTTAGGTAACTTACTTGTGTACTAATCCTTATACATTCTTAATTGAAGCAGTAGTAACTATCTGATAAACCTAAGAGATGGGCTTTTGACCGTACATTTTCCGGCATGTTAAGATTGGTTTCTGCGAGGGCCAGCAGAGCTTTGACGATGCCGGACAACTTTCAAGACAGTTATCCCCGAAGCTCCCCACCACCGACGAACCAGACCCACCTGAGAAAAACCCTGATGGTGGCTTCCCATTCAGGAAATTTCCGTCCAGGAAGAGTCTTCTTAAGCTCTGATCCTTCACCTTCTGGTAGTAATCCCAGGGAATTGGACCACGAAACCTGTTGTAACGCAACGTAACCGCAGACAGCATTGGAAAGCTCGCCAAATTCATGGGCAAGTAACCTTGTATCCTATTAAACCCCAGATCGATTGCCACTAGCTCACTGTCACTCGCGTTCCCTGGTTTCCAGATCTCGACGCTTGTGAAGCTGTTGTTGGCCAGATTGATCTGTTGCAGAGATGGTAGGAGAAAGAACCAACCTTGCACAGCTCCAGTCAATCTGTTGGCGCTTAGTTCCACCACTTCCAGCTGGGTTAGCCCTTCGAAAGATGATTGTGTCAGTGATCCAGTAAAGGAATTGGCCTTGAGAGCCAGCTGAACAAGCTTGGGGGGGAATCTGGGTAGAGAACCAGTTAGCTTATTGAAGCTAAGGTCAATTGATGTCAAGCTGGAGAGAGAGCTCAGCGTTAAGGGGAGCATTCCTGTGAGTGAATTCCTGGAAATGTCCAGGGTCTGAAGAGAGGTTAGCTTGGTTAAGGAAGGAGGGATGTTGCCAGAGAAGTAATTGGATCTCAAAGACAGGATCTCGAGGCTAGTGAGGGAGAATATGGAGGTAGGGATTGTGCCATAGAAGGAATTGTCAGAGAGTTCAAGTTGGGTTAGCTGGGTTAGCTGGGAGAGGAGAGGAGTGAGGGTGCCAGAGTAGCCAGCAGGGTCCAAGACGATTGAAGTAATTCGGGTGGAATTGGAGTTGCAGGATATGCCACAGACGAAGTAGGATCGATGAGGGAGAGAACAAGGATCGACTGAGAAGTTCCAGGAACCGATACATGACCAGGGAGGGATTGAATTGGGTTTAATTGAGGCCTTAAGTGCTCTCAATGCATTGATATCAGAGGGTAAAGTAGCTGCTTGGGTTTGGTAAAGTAACAAGAAGACAGATGGAACACAGAGTAGAAGAAGAAAGTGGAAGTTCGACATGAAAGGAATAACAAGGATTTTCAGTTCTCAGATTCTTGTCTTGATTAAAACTGGAGTGAACGTCGGTGTTGTTCTTCTGTGTGAGTGTGAAAAGAATGTGAACTCAGGTAGTGTAGTTGAAGAAGTGAGTTGTTTGCTTTGTTTGAGAGTGCGCTGATGGCGGGGATGAACGAGTGATTACTGGTTTCGGCCCCAGGTGGTGGACCCGATTCAGAATTGCTTGCTTCCAAGTTCCAAAGTTCCAACTCTCCCTCTCTCGAGTCTCGAGATTTACCCTTTCGGCTTTGCTAGCGCCTTTCGTCCATTCTTGTGGACATTACGTCGAACAGGTCATCAGGTGGTTATATAATATTGTGTTTTGGCAGATATGACCGTTAATAAAAAATTACAAAGACCTCGGTAGTCTCCAATCTTTCTCCACTGCACGTTTTGTCTTTAGTCTTGTTTAGCTGAGGACAGCTCATAATTGGATCTTTTCTTCTTACCTCGTGCAAGTGTATTTATAAAGAGTCGGCCTTTGAATACACTTTTGAATCTCCAGTGTTAAAACTTAAAAGACAATCTTTTCACCCGTTGAGATGGGTTAAATTCCTTTTCTCGTTTGATATCAGATCCAGCTCTAATAGACCCAGGCCCACTACCCAGAATATTTGGGCCCAATGCCTAGTAAGGAAAAAGTTTCAATCAAGGATGGACCAGATTTGTCGACAGCTTAATAAATAATTGAACTGGGCTTAGGCCCACCAATCATATTGTCTGGAGAGGCAGCACGGGCAAAATACCATTCATATATGCACTACAGCTGAAACAACAGAATTTGGCCTCCTAGTGTTTCTACCCTAGGGAGGCCTTTTTTTTTTCTTTCTTTTCCTGCTTTGATAAAAGGCTTTGCTTCACATTCAGACACCCATGACGAAACCCATGACGAAAGAAATAATTAACAACAAAGCCAGAGAAAGTGAGAGACCATAGGTGTTTAATTGACTACTCCCAGATGCCAACCTCCATGAAACCATCTTCGGTGGCGCATCCCCTGAACATACCGACGCAGTTGAACCCATAAGCAACTTCACCTTTACTGGAGACGGCGATCATGCCGGCCTTGCCATCATCCAACCTATGCTTGATAACATAATCCACAGCTTCCTGTAATGGAAGACCCTTGTACTCCATCACCGCCGCCACATCCCTAGCCAGTGTACCCCTTATGATGGCCTCACCTTCACCAGTGCAAGACACTGCGCAGATGTCACAAGCATAAGTCCCCGACCCAATCAACGGCGAGTCCCCAATGCGGCCGCTCATCTTGTTCAAAAGTCCTCCCGTCGAAGTCGCCGCTGCACATCTCCCTTCGCTGTCCACCACCACACAACCAACCGTTTCCGGTGCGTAAATACTGATTGGAAGCCCATTCATCTGCAAAGCGTTCTCCATTGCTCCTGCACCGCATGTCTCTAATCCCAATGGGATCCTGTAATCGAACTGATTCAAGCCACAGAAAACGTATGAATCAGAATCTTGTTTTGCCTGACAGACAAACCCGTGCTATGGGGGATTCTAGTAATAAAAAAGATTCCTTTTTCAGAGACTCACAAAGAAGTCAATAACCAGAAAAGGGTAAATAGTAAATACCACAATTGCATTCGCCTCCTTCGCTAGTTTCAACATCCCCAGATTTTCTTCCGTGACGAAGTAGTCATTCTCCACCAGCTCAACACCCTATCAAATTCACAAGAACATCTATTTTACTAAGTTTGGTAAATTACAAAGAAGACCAAGTGGTCCAAATTCCTAAAAGACAGTAGTACACCCAAACACAGCTATCATTTTTTTGAAAAGAAAAAAAAATTAAATCTTCACGTGTTCAATAAAAATCAATGGGCCGACTATACCTACTTTCCTCTAAATGGGCCTCCAGATTAAATTACCAGAAAAGGAAAAAAAAGCAGAAGGACTAGGCAAAACAGAGAAACCCAAACCCAAGAGAATCTAGAATCTGATTGAAAAGTTTTCGCAGATTCAGTTTCTCTGTTTCTCGAGCATGGCGATGAAACTGATGCAGATGCCTATACCTGTTGCTTGGCGAATTCCTCTGCGCCGTTGAAAGCGAGATAAGAATGAGGCGACTTCTCCATGACGAGGCGTGCCAGCGATACCGGATTCTTGACGGTGGTTAAACCGGAAACGGCGCCGCACCTCCGCTTAGGGCCGTCCATGATGCTAGCCTCCATTTCCACAGTTCCTTTCGTGGTTAACGCCGATCCTCTTCCAGAATTGAACAGTGGATCGGTCTCTAATTCTCGAACCTGCGTGTTGATTAGGTTAGAAAAACGGATGGATTTTGAAACAGAAAATAAAAGGAAAATCGAAGGAAAGAGAAACGTACAACAAGTTCAACAACGTCGATAGCAGGGAGAGAAGAACGAAGAGCAGAAATGCCGAGATTGAGGCAGCGAGTGAGGAGTCGTTTTGCTGCTTCTTGACGTTGCAGTGGGAGATTTGGATCCACACCAGCCCCTCCATGAACTGCTATAGACCAAGCACCCATATCTCTCTCCCTTTCTCTGAATTCAGAGAAATGCCACCCTTTTCGCCCTCTCTCGAACACTTCTCCCTGATTCTGTTGTTTGAAACGGTGAAGAGAAAGCCAGCCACCTTCCCTGTTTTATAGGGATGGTCGGATTCCAAAACGGAATAAGTTATTTTTGATAGATTGTTTGGAATCCAGACGTAAAAGTTAACACGTCGGCACATACTCATCACGCACCGTTGTTACCCACCACTGTCAGGGTACACTCATACACTGTTTTATTTGAACCATTCCAGAACTGTTCCCCCCGTGGAGAAGGGAGAGGAACACAAATCCAAACCCCTCTAGGGGGTTGTGGCCCACCTCTGGCAATGGTGTCCACTTGTATTTGGACTCCTCTACCCCTCTGTTTTCCATCCAGATTTCCTCCAATCCCACGTTGGTTGGGCTAAATGACTGCGCTATCTTACGTGGTATCCAAATTAAAATATTTTTTATTCGCATAGTAGAGAATTGTGCTCTCCTCACACATTTTGCATTATATACTTAGATAATAATTCTCTCTTAATATTGAATTATTTTATATTATATATAATTTAAATTTTACTTATTATGATGTTGTTCTTTTGTTTTGTTGGAAAGCTCGAAATTAATTGAGAAAATATCTCTAAAAACATGTGAAAAATGCCATTCGTGTGTACAATACGCTAACATTTGAATGACTATTATGAGGATCCACATTTAAGTAATCCAAAGGTTATCTATTTTAAACTAAATTTGAATTTTATTTAAACCCACCCATAAATTTAAATGTTATTTAAATTCTAGTTTGTTAGGTAACCTTTGGATTACTTAAATGCCACATGACACAATCCTATGAGGGAATTACAGGGAATTGTAGGAAAAGAATTACAGAGGATGTGGATCCCCATGTGTAGTGGGGTGAGGGAGAAAGAAAGGAAAAGAAAAAAAAAGAAAGGGTTTTGTGGAAAAGTAATAGTGGTAGTTCCACTTTTACTTTTCCATAGTTTTTTACAAAGTCCCATAAAAATTTTTGGGTTTTAAAATGGCTTGGGGTGGAAAAGTTAAGCTACTACATCATCAGACAAGTTTTCTATATTTAAAGAAGCTTGTCTCTCACTTTCTCACCCTAAGCAACCAAACAATCTATAATTTAGAGATTTAAGAAAAAGTAAGAAATTTTTCCACTTTTTTTTCTCACCCCACTTTTATTGCAGCAAACAAACGCAACTTTATGGATTAGTGTTTGAAATTAGTGTTGATATAATTCTTCACTCCCTTTTCTTTTCATAGATGTATATATTCACATTCACAAAACATTTAAAAAGAATCAGGGAATCTTAGTGAAGTGGTTGATTCATGAATTGATGCGGAATCTCAGGACCAAATAGATTTGTAATTTTTTTTTTTTTAATGTGGACAGATACATAGAAGAATTAAAAATCGAAATTTTTTAACCATAAACTATTCTTACCTACCCTGCTTTAATGGTACATATATGTTCCAATAGAGTACAGCTAAATGGCACCTCAAGTTGTCACGTGCTGCATCGCCCAATGAGGTTGTGTATCTTGGATTCTGTTGAAAAAGTGTTGCAGAGAATAAATAATAATATAAGAAATAAAATATATGGCATGGTTGAGATGGATCTATGGAATCTTTTTAACTTATTGGGATACTTGTCCTATTTACTTCTGGGGTAAGTTTTATTTTTTATCCTTTTTTTTTTTCTTGAGCTTTGGGATTCAACACACCGCCCATGAAATTGTTTATTAGTTTTTCTTTTCCAAGGAAAAACATTTTAAATTAAAAATGGAATTACATGATAGTACATGGGGTGGTGTTATAGCTCAAATGTTTATTCTATTTTTTAATAAGAAGTACTTCTAATTTATGCATTAATATGTTCTTCTCTTCCTTTGTTTGGGGGACTCTTCTAATAAATAGCACTGAATTTTAAGATTCATTTCAATGAATATACTAATGTTACATTAGGATATTTACATGATTAAATTTAATTACTCAATATTCATTGGAAAATTTTCTCATATGAGAGGAGCTAAATACAGTTCTCGTCCAAGAAGATCAAGTGGTGGTTTTAGTCATGGAAAAGAGCAAAAGATGAACTATTAGAGTGGTGGGATTTGAACAAGATCTGGATAAGGCGATGGAGTGTGTGGTTGGGAGCGAAGTTTCTGGAATGGAGTCATGGAAGTGAATTTTTTAAACAGTAGGGTTGAGATTCGAGTACATACCAAGGCTAAGTTTGTAAATTTAGAAACTCTAAAACTCTTAAATGTAAAATTAATATATATATATATTTGTATATAATACCTTTGAATTTTTAATCTAGATCATTGAATGTCAATTTGATGATGTTGTCGAATCTCGACCATCGACGGCCGAGAAGAGCAGTTGCCGCAAATAAAAATCTAAGAAATGATTGGACTTGAAAGAAGTATTAATGATAAAAGACATGCAAAAGCTGTGGACGATAATCAAAATGGAAAAAACGGATGGGAAAGGAAACAAATAAGGGACAAGTTGTTTTTTTAACTTTTAAAGTACAATGTTGTAATTTTAATTATATATGTCATACACTCATGCTATTAAATAAAAACATGTACCCTTTTTTACACGTACCTTGATTACATCTTCTGGAGGATCAAGCATGATCTCCAAGAGATTTCAAACCATGATCAGGATTGAACCATGACCTCTTTGTGGAAAATCTATGGATTCATGAAATCTAGCAATTCTACATTTTTACACTAAAAAAAAAAGAATTTCTAAAAATAAAATAATAATAATATTTGCCTTTATAAGAAATCAAAAGACAAATATTTTCCTAGAAATACATTCCAGTCCACAACCAAATAATTTAAGTTTAAAATTAATGATTTCTTTGGTTACATGAGTTTGGAGATTTCAAATATATGGAGTTATAATTCATTAAATTAACGAGTTTGTTAACTTGAATATGTGGATTTATCCTGAAAAAGTGTTTGGTTTACGTGATTTTTGTGAATGCACAAATGTTTAGGACTTTTATAAATCTCTAGATTTCACCATATAGTCATAATTTACAGATTCATGTTTTTAGTGTAAAAATATGAATCTTTAGATTTCATGAATCAAAGGATTTTCACAACCAAACGAGTATAAATCTCGTACTCTTGTAATTTCTTACAGAGTTAATAAAATAATGATTCAATTTCCAAACAATCCTTCAAAGAATTAGATGAAAGATAGAATAAAATAGATTCATTGATAAAAAAATATGTTATTTTGATTGGCAAAAAATATTAGTATGAACAACACACGTGGCTACACCTAGTATTATTCCCAATATTGTGGTCACCCTTTTAAGATGGGTTTTAAGAAAAAAAATCTTGTGTACAATAAGAAAAAAAAAATTATAAAGTAAAAATCATAGTAAGAAATAATTTTCCATGAAGATGTCACATAAATCACAAATGAGAAATGCACCTCAGGAAGAAAAAGAAATAAAAAAAATCCAAATAGTGTTTTTTTTTCCTTTTTTCTTTCTTTCTAGGAATTCCATAGAAATCGAATCACATATTTTAAAGACTCTAATAATCCAAGAGGGTACTCTTATTTTTGTCTCCAAGGGTTTCATCAACCTCCTTTCATCCTCTAGCTCCTTCTAATCGATTCTGTCCCAAAGCAATATTAGTGAAAGCAATATTAGTGAAGGCTAGAGAGTAGGCTTGGATGTTTTTAGTCTCTACGGCTCTACCTCTTCGTTCTTCACTCTAAGTAGCTTGGGGTGGTTAAGTTGTCCTTTCAAGAATTTCAGTTGATTGCAGCAATTATTGTGTCCATGAAATATGCACTTTAGCATCTCATATTCTTCCATTGTTCTTCATTTGCTAATGGATTATTTTCGCTCAATCTTCACATCAGATTCCACACAAATACAATCTGACTAAGTCACTACATTAATTGGGTTTGTAATTAATTGACACATGGCGTTCATGTTTTTCTTTTGACATGCACAATCGGGGGGACCGATTAGTGAGGGGGGCGGTGTCCGGTCCTTCCGGGGGCCTGCTTATTTTGTGGGCCCATTTTGATGGTTTATTGATAATATTTTTTTGACAAATATGATTTAAGCAAAAAAATGAATTCAACCCTGGTCAGAAACCAATTTTCTTTTTTGGATGCACCGGGTGTTTTACCTTACTCTCTGACATTTTTTTACGGGTACAAAATTGTAGATAAGAGAATGTATAATCAAATAAATAACTTAGACGATAAATAATTGAGAGAGAGCCTTTGTGGGGATTTTTTCCTTACCCACGTTTATAAAAGATAAGAGAATAAATAGGAAAACATGAGAGAGAGATGGGAGAATAATGGATTGGGCTAGTTTTAATTTGGAATGACATTTATACCCATTATTTACCTTTAAAATGGTTCTCATTGGGGGGCATAGTGCATTTCACTGTGAAGAGAGAAGTCGAGAAAAATAAGAAATTAGCATAAACCGAAATTAAGGATTTATAACAATTTTAATCGGCCTGGCCCCCCGCTGGGTCTGCCCCTCGATAGGGATTCAATGCGGTCATTTCTTCGATGCGGATTTACATATGCCTTTTGTACTGGTTGACCTGGAAATCTTTCACTAGTGTTTATTTTAATAACTGAGAAACCAGGTGTATTAGGAAATTTCAAATATATTAATAATAAGAATATAAATTTATTTAGTTAATAAAATTTTAGCCGTTTTGGTACTGAAGGGGCAATTTACGGGGCGTCTCGTGTTGAAGCTATTTTTCAAGAATCTCAGAAGACGATCCATTGCATTGCCCTGCCCTGCCTTGCCTTGCCGGCGGCTCATCTTCTCCTCGTCTTATGTTGTGGGTTTGGTTTGGGCATCTCCTTTGCAAAAAGGGTTTGGTTGGGGTGGGCCCATGGTAGAGTGACCGGGGAGCAGCCCTAGTGTCACATCACCTCACGTGATCTCCAAAATGTCTGGCGCAATCTTTGTATGTGAAATTTCCAATGCAATTATTTATTAATTATTTGACAAGAATCTTTTCTTTTCTCGAATAGTGACATGGCGGCCCGGAACAGGAAGAAAATTAATTATAATATAAAGCGGGTCCCACTTGGCCACTTTGCTAGATTACGGGGCTGCGGTGGTAATTGAGATTTATTCATAATAAAGAAGTTAATCTTTGGTTATTGGTAACGGTGCTGCAGTATATATCTTATTATTTTATGGCTGTCAGATAGATAGACAGACGATCTCCATTGATAAGAACGATGATCGATTGTCATGTATCCAACGCCTCCTCTGACTGAGCAATGACAGCCGGTCGATAAAGATGATGAGTGGTTTCCTCTTCAGCTTAAGATTAGCAAGATTCCTCGCTTCTTGGCTCTTGCCTTCCCCAATTTCCCAGAAGGATCTTGAGGGCTACAGGAATTTTAGTAATACCAGTTAAGATTCTTTGCTAGGGGTAATGTATTCTCTGTTTTTATGTCTCCATATGATAACCTATACATACAGGAATTGACCCATCTCGAGGATAGGTGGGGTAGGGGAGCAAACAAAAGATAACACTTCGTGGATGTCAGAGTGGAATGAGATTTCTTGAAAATAGTGAAATCTCTTTTTTTGGACGTAAGTAAGTTTTTATCGAACCACGTTCAATTCTTTATTGTGTGTTTTGTTTGTGTACTTCTTCGTTCATGTTTGTGCATCCGTATCTCTAACAGATTATTTATCTGTCATGATAGGGGGCAGACTTGAATGACACGCATTGTGTTACCAACGGTCGAGGTTAAGATATTGATCAAGACTTCGATCTCGATCGTTGGCAACACAATGTTGCACATGCATAGCATTGGAGTTGAACCCATCAATATAGATTTTGTATTAAATTCATTCTTTTTTTACCATATGTTAGAAGGGTGGTCACTGAGGATTTTTATATTGGATCATCTCCCATCAAGGAGAACAACGTGCTTTCCTAACACTTTTAAACCACATAATGGGAAGTGAGATCCACTAAGATTGTTGCTTTTGCTTATTTTTCAATGTTTTATAGGCAGTCCTTATCAATATTACACACTTGAAAGGTGTTTGAGAAGAGAGAAGTACGACTACAAGAAAATGCATTTTTCCTAATTTTTGTTGTTATAATTTAAAAGTAGGCCACTCTCCTAATGTATGATAGAAATAAAATACGAAAAGAACATAGACCTCTACCATGATTGATCGAAACTTGCTTCCATTGGATGCTTTAAAATAATCTTTAATCAATGGATTCCGTGATGAATCACAACTCATGGTGGCTTTTCCTTCATGCCAAAACTTTTGGTAGGTCCTGAGTATCTGCATGGGAATGGTAAAGCAGTCAAGTGGGTGGACCATGGTGCCTGATAATCACTTCACCAGTTCATATCAATCTCCCTTTATTTCCTGGAAGTTGGAATCCTCAAGATACCTTCCTTCCACTATAAAAAAGGAAAAGTGAGATTTGTTTTTTAATTAATTAATTTTTTTATTTCTCAGAAAAAGAAAAAAAAAGAAAAAAAAAAGATTTGTTTTCTAACTTTTTGGTATCTATTTGTCAATACATAAGAAATCTTTCCAGATTCCACCATCAAATCGTAAACTAAGTTAAGTTTCCTACCCATAATCTACTATATATAAGATTCACTCTCCATTACTGTAGTTGGGGAACCTGCATGGCCCTTGCCACCATGCAGGGACCAATGAGAGAAAGCATTTGTCACTTCATCTTTGTTTTTTTTTGAAAGAAAGAAAACTTTTCTAAGCCACTAGGGAGAAAAAGCTTCTCTCTTTGTCTTTTTTGTTTCTTTCTTGTGTAGTTGTCTTATAAAGTTTGTCCAGGAAGTTTTTTCTTTAAAATAAAATGGATGTTGATGTGTAACAATTTCCTTATTATTTAGTACTCAGACTTTGTTCAAAAAAAAAAAATACTTGTTACTCACACTATTGAAGGGAGATTCTAACCAAATTGGAAAAGCAAGAGCTCTTATTTATAAGGTCTTCATTACATTTTTTTTTATATTTTTTAATATAATTACTTTATGTGAAAAAATAATGTGACAATCTTATGATTGGATATTTATATAGAATGGGTTGGAACTTGGAATAACCAAGCACATGTCATATACTAGACCCAATTCAATGTATATATTTATAGTGCTTTGGTGTATACTTTCTATTTAAGAAGAACATGCAATAGACTGTCGTCCACTATTGTGGTAGTATGATGGTTAATTGAACCTTTCGGAATGTGGGTAGGTGAGACCTTCAAATTACCTAACAATAATTTTCAATTTCGTGTCGTTCTCTATAATGCAATGTCATAAAACTAGTGGTCCATCCATCAAAATTGTTGAATAAACTATTATTAAAAAACAAATATCTTTTTGGTAAATAAAAGAACTTTTTTTCTTTCTCTTTTTGGTAGGAAAAGAAAAGAAAAGAAATTGCTAAGTAAAACTTGCCCATAGACCTACTCATGGATCATAAACCAATGGAGTCCAACTCAGCCCAACACCTTAAAGGCCCATTAGAGCCAGTCCGAACATCTTTGAAGCCCATAGATAAATCATAATTTCTCTTTTTTTTTGTACAAATGCGCTCTTTATATATAGGGATAGGGATATTACATATGCTGCCGGTAGGAGTTGAACCTATGACTTCTCCACTGAGAAGCAGGTTCTAACCATCCTACTACTCCTCCATTGGCATAATTTCTCTTTTATTCCCAAAGAGTGTAATATAGTAGTTGCCCGCACTCAACCTCATAAGGCCATTTCTTCTTCAGGAAGGTTGAATTAGCCACTTTCCACTCTATGGTTATTGGTTATTGAAGGTATGTAACTCTGATTCCATGTGCCATTTCTACGCCAATAGATGAATCTCTTTCTACCAAAAAAAAAATTTTTTTTTTTTAATTGGCAGCTTTATATTATTAGGGGAATTAATTATTACATATATCATTAGAGTAACTGAACCCGTGATCTCTTCATTAAAAGGTGTTGGTCATTATCAATTGAATAACCTTCAACATGGTATAACAAATTGAGTGAACCCTCTGAGATTCATCAGCAACCCTAGTACTCACTCTTACCAATACATGTTTTGTACATTTATACTGTTACAGCTCAAGGATGGGTTGCTTAAAGACAAGAAGGTTATTTATGTTCGGTTCTTGAAGGTTGAAGTGGAGCTCAACGAGCAAGACTGTGGGTCTCGGATACTACTTAAGAAGTTCAAATATGTACCTCCTTTGAGCAAGACAATTTTCTCACTAATTTGCCCCAAACTGGCATCCAACCTCTTCTTCCACAGTTTCAAAGTCTCCATTTTCTTATCCAACTTATCCAATGAAATAAGATGGGTGAAGGGGATTTGGGATTCTCTCTTCACTCATCTCTGTGAATGTTGTTTAAACCTAGAAATGAAACCTAAAATTAAGGGTGTTTTAGTCATTTTGACATGTGAATGATATCAAAAAGTTATTTTAAATTTCAGTCGGGTGTAAATGGTCCTTAATGGTGCCTAATATTCTATTTGTAAGGTTTGCAAAGTCGCGGCTTGGTATGCAGAAAATTCTTATCGAAATTTCATGGACCAAGATGTAATTTTAGGGACTAAAAGGATTCAATCCGAGTTTAGACTCAATTACAGGAACCCTGACGAGACTTTCTCTAATTAAAGTTATCGGATAAGTTGCAAGAGTTAGGTAATTGGAACCGGTCTGCACATTATATTTAGAACAGGTAAACTTACTTGTTCTATTAAGAATATGGGATGACATGCTACTTAATCGTTGGTTTCAACCAATAGATAAACGAGCAACTCACAAGGTACAATTGTGCTTATTCCCTTTTCAAGATTCTCTAATTTGGATAGAAGCAAAAAAATGGAATTCTTTTTATTAATGCTGTTTATCAGGCCCTATGTGATGAGAGAGACTCAAGAAGAGCAAATGACCCCTCATCCTCTCATCAACACTCGTGGTCTATGATTCTAGAGGCGGTTTGGAATGGTATGTGGCTAACGATGGTTGTTCCAAAGATTAAATTTTTTATATGGAGGATGCTAGCAATAGGTTTAGCAACAGGGTCTACCATGAAACGACGTAATTTTAAGGTTGATCCTATGTGTTGTCAATGTGGGAAAGAGGAAGAGACCATTGCACATCTATTTTTTGAATGCCAATTGGCAAGGAGTACATGGTTTGCAAGCATGCTTGGCTATAAATTACGACAGTATATGCCATTTGATTTTGTTTGCTGGTTCCAACAGCTTTTTTCATTTCAAGGTGGCTCAACAAAGGACAAGTGTTTCATGGTGAGTTTGGGCTTTTATACTGGGGTTTACGTGCTCTCATAAATGATTTAATTTTTCAAAGAAGCTTATGGACTCCTATTCAAGTGGGGACTCAAGCCTATAAAACTGCTACTGAGTATATGGAGGCCCATTCATCTACTATAATCTCTCAAAGGGCCCAAAGCTTTAATGTTGAGAATGTCTATCAGATATGGAGACCCTCATCTAGGCCTTATATAAAGTTAAATGCAGATGCCTCTTTTGTTGTTGAAAATGGAAATACAAGATTGGGCTTAATTCTTAGAGATTGCAACGCCACACCCGTGTTTACTGTATCAGAACATAAAGTAGCCTCTTCGGCACTAATGGCAGAAGCCCTTGCTATGTGAGGCCTACTCTATGCTTTAGCTGAAGGAGTGGACTATGTGCTGGTGGAATCGGATGGTTTGGACCTGGTTAGGTCCATCAATCAAAGAAGACACTCTGTGGCCCATGACATTCAGCTCATTTTAGATGATATTTGTTATCTTTGTAGTTGTTTTTGGATTGTAAATTTTTTCATGTTTCTAGGAGGTGCAACCATGTTGCTGACCAATTAGCAAGGAGGGCACAGTTAGTTACAATTATGACTGAATTGCCTATATCCGATCCTTGGATTCAGGCACTTTGCTCTCTTGTTTCCTCGGCTTAGTCATTATTAAATATGACTTCATTACCCAATAAATAAATAAATAAATAAAGGAAGAAGAAGGAGATAAACTTGCTGGTCCGATTATAGTCATGGAACCGGCATCGACGAGTAACTGAACCGGACCAAATATACACAGGAAATCGGATAGATAACTGGTCGCCTTATTCAAGCGATACTTCCACCCTCAGTCGACACTTGACACTTGGTTGTTTCGTTGCTTCTTCCACCATGGATTCCCAAATGAAAGCTCCCTCGATTCTTCTTTGCTGCTTCGAAATGCTGGCGTTCGTTGTCCTCTCCCTGGCC
Source organism: Hakea prostrata (assembly GCF_041222555.1). Lineage (NCBI taxonomy): Eukaryota > Viridiplantae > Streptophyta > Magnoliopsida > Proteales > Proteaceae > Hakea > Hakea prostrata. The sequence continues at coordinate 4,027,776 of NC_142604.1, read as the reverse complement.
TCCTATTCTTCAGTCTCCAACGACGCATACCCATTGGGATTCGGTGATAATTCCGATTCTTATGCGGTGAGTGCGGACGCTCTTGTACCTCCTCGGAGGGAGGTGTATGATCAGGGAAGGATCTTCGACATCAGCCATAGATACAGAGAAGACATGCCTTCCTGGGGTTCTTCGGAGGGGCTTGGGCAGTTCCTTTGGCTTCCTGCAAGCATGAAGAATGGTTCCCTTGCCAATAACTCTGAGATGAAGATGCCTACTCACACCGGCACCCACGTCGATGCCCCTGGCCACGTTTTCGATCATTACTTCGATGCTGGTTTCGATGTCGACACTCTCGATCTCGCCGACCTCAACGGTAGAGTTTTATTTCGCTATTCCCTCATTTCTTAGCTTCGATTCTGTTCATTGTTCTTTTTAATGTTCCTTGGATTGTCAGTCGTATGCAATGTGTTTGTCGAAATTAAACTCGTCTTCCCCTGCCCTACTCTTATTTGGCTGACGTTCTTATGACCTATGAGGACTCTACTGAGATGATGCTGATTTTTTGTGTATCAAAATGGATTAAAAACCTCTAATTTAAAACATTATCAGTTTTTCTTTCAAACCTGAATATGGGTTCTATAAGTCGACTTTGAAAGTAACCTGACTCTTGAGAGTATATTCTTGTGGCTTGCTTTTGTTTTTCTGCAGTGTTCCTTTTGTTACCTTGCCTTCCTTAGCCACATATGTGGCACATTTCTGCTCTGTTAAAAATGCTTTTGTCTTTACGTTATATTTCTGAAGACTTTGTCATTGGTTTCAACAGGTCCTGCATTGATGGTCGATGTTCCAAGGGATAAAAACATAACTGGTAAACTTTATTTCAGTTGAAGTTGTCACCTATATCATTAACCAACTCCACAGCTATTAAGTTAGCCAGCATGCACATGATTGAGATATTTTAGAGAAGGTTACATGGAATGTCTTCATACTGTTTAAAGAGTTGGAATAGTACAGATTAGTGGAATTGAAAATATAGCATATAGGCATTTACTAATCAGGAAATTTATCAAACTCATTTCTGTTGGATGCTCAATTGACAATGATCCCCACCTTTCGCAGCGGACGTTATGAAAGGCCTAAATATTCCTAGAGGTGTACGTCGTGTTCTATTCAGAACATTAAACACTGACAGGTATTTCCTGTACACCCTGTCCAAATTCTTTTGTTCTGTCTGCCATTTTGTTCTACTCTTAAGGTAATAACCAAAGTGTGTTGTGTGTAATGCTCAGAATTTGATGTATACATTTCAATTTCATTATGGCTTATTTTAAGTTGGATTGAATTTCTTTTTGATATTTTGTACATAAGGATGTTCTGATTTATGCAGCATGTGCTCCCATAGATTGTAAGTTATGCAGATTTCCAGGATGTGTGGATGATGAATCTTATTAATAGTCATGATGGATTTGAAGTGAAATTTGATGTTTCTTGCACTGTAACTTTGATGATTAAATATTCCTGAGTAATAGAATGCCTCTAAAATTGGCATGCTGGGCCTTTTTGGATATGTCCCTCTCTCTAAAATTTGCTTTTTGAGTAATAGTCATGTTCTTATTTTCAAGATACAATGACTTAATAAAAACTAAAAGACGCACGAAAAATCTGAAAATACAAAGAATTTTTTTTTCTGTATTGAAAAGTTTGGGTAAATTTTCTTGAAGATTCAATTGTATAGATTATGAACTCATTGTTCATTTAAATGTTTCTTTCGTCCACCTCACCTCTCATAATGGATGTGAGTTCATTGATGAGAACCATTGTCATTGATTACATAGACAAGTATTGGATATATGCAGGTCCTTTTTTCACACCATTTTTTTTCTGGTAAAAATTTTTCACACCATTTAATGTATAAATGATTTGATAATCAAATAAAATAATGAGACCACCGGTGAAGTAGTATAGAGACCTGAGATTTCATCTTGTCCCAATGAACTATTGAACATGAGGCATCTAAGTTTTCATCTTCTGTCACTGACTCTAGTTTTGCAACTGTGATACGATGACAAACATTGAGACAGTAGAATGTGGACTCATGTTTTAGATTTATAGGAGTTAATAATATTCTGAACCTGATTTGAACATTTCTGTTGACATGCATGGGGCATGTTGCCTTCCTTGTAGTTGTAGGCACGCCCTTTCTTCACCACTCTTTCTGCTTCCTATCCTGGGTCCTTACTCTGCTATGCAAGGGTATCCTCCAGGCAAGCCTTGCCAAATATGAAATGTTGTGTAGTAATTAGATGATTGTTTGACCAATTAAATTTAAATTATAGAGGGAAAAAGGCCTCCAATTCCCAATGTCAACAAAAGCAGTTCCTAAAATTCAGCTTCAGGAATGAGTACTGCTTAGTTCACAGTGATATTTAAGTGTGTGGCGTCCAATTCAAGTATAGTGAAATGAACAAATTGTTTAATTCAAGTAATACCATAATCTTCTATCCTGAATTGAGTCCTTATCGTTTTTCCACCATATTTGAAATTGAACAAACTCCATTTAAGCATGTTTATGTTTTCCAAATTCAGACGACTTATGTGGAAGAAGGAGTTTGACACAAGCTATGTTGGGTTTATGAAGGATGGTGCCAAATGGCTAGTGGAGAACACTGACATCAAACTTGTGGGTAAGATTACGGTTACTGTGATTATCATTTAATAATGTTGCGATGTCTTGTAAATGGGGGTTCGCCCCACTCTTTCTGTTTGAGCTAATATTTTTTAAAATGTATTTTGGTGTTACAAAAAGATACTTTTACCTAATGGTATTGCTTTAGATGAAATGATCTTGTGTATTACATTATAAGACTACCACAATTGGTCAATGACACAAATTCCGTAATTCATTTTCCTTTTTTTGAAGGTCACAAAAAGGAACAGCAGTCTTTTTTCAGTTTATCTATTTTATCTAACTTTTTTTTCTTATTAAATGCTGGTTCTGGTAAAAATTTGGTCCTTGTAGAATGAAATATTCTTCATTTGGGAAATACATCCACATGTCTAACATTGTAGAATCTGTGGAAAAATGGTTCTTTTAGATAAAATTTCAAAAACATTATATAGTGGGCACTAGGCACTAATAAAACAAGAAGCAATTACAAAAGCAAAACAACCATCCCCAGTGGATCATGGTTTTCAGGATTGGGCTTAGATCATTCAGATCCTCCAAATTTGGGTCAATTGCAATCCTGATTTGGAACAAAGTGGACAATCCTACAGTTTTGCGCAATTGATTGATCTTGTTATTTAGTCAATAGCTTCTTGTTGTAATCCCCTGTTGTCTCATTATAAGTTATTCCTGTTGCTGCTTTTTTCAAAGTCAATGTTGTTGATGTGTTTATTTGTTGTGACATGTAGGAATTGACTACTTATCTGCTGCTGCTTATGATGATTTACTGCCTTCCCATCATGTTTTTCTTGAAGGCAGGGTATGAAGCTTCTTCCTTTATCGGCATTCTCTTTCTAGTCGGTTTTTTCTTTTTTCTTTTTTTGTTGGATTTATGCTTTCAAGGTTAAAAGGGATAAAAAAATTCTCATAACTTGCTTTTCAAGATTAGCCTGAAGTTTCATTGACTTAGATTCTTAGTAACCAACTGATGCCCAGTAGATTCTGTGCGGTGTTGCTTTATTAGTGCTTACTAGAAACAGCTGGTGTGCATTGTCATTGGCCCATTAATAAAATTAGTTCAGATGTTTAGTTTTATTAATAATAGGAAGCTTATTGTCTTGTACAGCATGATCAGTTGCTGTTTGTTTGGTTTACACAGTGATGAAAATAATGCAAAATATGAAAGCACTAAAATGTACTCTATTTATACATTATGCTAATGTTACCTAATCTTCTGTTATTACTAACTTTCTTTTTAACATGCTTTGTTACGGTTGACATTATATTTCCCCCTCATGGACTAGTCAAGACTATCTGTTGAAACATTAGCAGGTGCTTGTTTTAAAAAGAAAAACGTGGGTGATGTTCAGATTCACTTCTACCTCTGGTAGGATTCTTGTGATAACTAACTTCTATGGCATGAGGTTGGACTCAGTTGGCTCTCCTACTCTGGCAATCTATTCTGCTTCCTACTTTATGCCCATCTAATATTATTTTATTTTCCTACTTTAGCTATTTGCTCTCCTCTTTATGCCCTTTTACCTTTATTTTATTTTCCTTGCTTTTCTCTTCTTTTTCCTTTCCCTTTTTTTTTTCAACTTGCACCATTATGACTTCTTAATGTGGCAGTCAATTCTCTCAACATTGTTTGACCAAAATATCATAATCAACTGGCCCTTTTGTTATGTGAAAGGTTTATGTGTACAGCATTTTCCTTGTAGATTTTTGTCTGAAAAATTCAGATGGAAGACCTTATGAGGATTATTATGGTTTTAATACCTAATTCTCCCAATGGAAGTGTCAAAATTTGCCTGTATGCTCATGTTTGTCGTCCATGCTGTCATACAGGTAATGTTACCACCACCTGATCTGGATTTTCATTACTTTGTGTTTGTCACTTGGCAACTTTGTAACGTGAGCGCCCTAGTTTATAGGACCATATTCAGATTAAAAATTTGAAGAAAAGAACAAAAAATAAAGACTTGGTTGCCTCTCCTTCTCTAACTATCTAATCTGCTCCCTTTATGCCTTCTTTTATTTCATTTCATTTTCTAGTCTTGCAGCAGTCCAACTTGGGCCAGCGAACTATGTTTATTTGCTGACATCGTTCTTATTTGTCTTTCCGTGTCAATATGACCTCCCCATGTGGAGCTCTAGAAGTCTGCACAGCATCATCTCTTTCAAGGACATTCTTCTTCAATTTCACCATTTTTCATGCAATTGAATTATGATCAAGATGAATGTCTGACAGTATCTTCTGCTACTCTAATTGCAGTTAATGGTTTGATTTTTGTCTTCTTATATGGTCTGATGATTTTTATAGTTATCCTTCCAAAGTGGTTTATAACTAATCCGGTTTGTCAACTCACTGATTAAAGCTATTAATCCAGTTTGATGTTTTCATTTTTCTGTTCATTAATCAAGGTTAATCATCTACAAAACATGGTATGACTCTCCTTTTTCTGTAAATTCTCAATATTGCAAAAAGATAGCAAGGAATAGATTTGGGGTCAGTGCATTTCCTACTACTTTTGTCACTGTACATTTCCATCTTACATGTCTGCAATCAGATGGAGAGCTCTTCCTTCCCAAAATTATCCAGCTTATCATCCGAGGAATACCCTATGAATATTCAATAAATAATTGTAATCAAATGTTTGGGTTTGGTAATAAAGATCTCCATCACTTAAATATCCATGATTGCCTCTACTAAAAGGATTTGGTTTATTTGATGGATACTGAAAGTTCATATTCTTCCAATTCTGACGTGATAAGACTAGATGAAAAATATCATCTTAATTGTAACTTATTACTTGCATTCTTTATTTAGTTCAATGGAACCATTCATAGAAAAGCATGCTGATGTGTTTTTTGTTTTTGTTTTTGTTTTTGTTTTTGGGTAAGACTGATGTGATTGTTTTCACCGTCAATTATATTGCTCGAAGGGTTAAGACTGAATTAGGACCTTAAGAGTTCTAATGAACTAGAAGTGTTTTAGATATCTGTAGGATAATTTCATGCAGTTGTATTTTCTTTTTAACACATTAAATAATGATTATTGCAATTTGTTGGACCTAATGAAGCTTTTCCTTCGAAGTACTCCAATATAATCCTTTTGCATGAAGCTAAGGGCCAGCATAATTTTCTTATTGCTGCCTTGTTATTTCTTTAGCCTTATTATGTCATATTTCTAGATGAACTATTCCCCAAATCCTCGCAAGATCTCACCTGGCTGCACTTATGCACTTCAACCAGTGGATACTGTTTATAGATCTTAATATTGGTTTTATTATTATTATTTTTTTAATGTTCATGAGATTTGTGTTTACTAGGCAATTTTGATTCCTCGAAAATCTTATGTGTCTCTTTCTTTCCTCCTCCCCTCATAAGAAAGAGCTCAGTTCCACAGGAACTTGTGTTTACAAATGGAATCAGCTCAGATACATGTTGTGCTTCCTATGCTAAAGACCAACAGATCTTGTTTATTAAATCATAATAAGTTCTGCAACTGATGATACTCTGCTGGATGCATCAGGAAATCATTCTTGTCGAAGGCCTTAAGTTGGATGACATTCAGCCGGGAATATATTCTGTGCATTGCTTACCTTTAAGGTTATTTGGTGCCGAAGGATCACCAATTAGATGCATTCTCATCAAGTGAAATTTTTTCTTGTAAGTTTCATCCAGCAGAGTATTTAGCAACTCTTTCTTCCAAAATTGTAGTGAACTCCCAATTTTGCCCGTGTGACACACTTGGAGAAGTGTAATGCTACACATTGTTGCAATTTTTTTTTTAAAGAAAATTCTAGTTTCATTGTATAGAACTCAAGAGGGACTTGGGCAAAATTGATGGAATCTTGGCATGCAAATGAAGTCTAATCCTAGTTACTAGGGTTTCCTGTGTGGATCCTTTATACCGTTGATGTCTAATCCAATCTTGCCCTGTTTTAGGTTATAACATTGATTTTTGTTGAGGTTCTGAGTTCTTCTGTGTCTGGGCATGAGCAGTACATTCCTTAATGACAGCCGTTGCTTACCATGAATTCTCATGTAAAATTTTTCACATACATTAGTACCAGAATGCAACCCTGGGTCCATTTTCAATCTCGGCTGGTACTTGGTAGATGGTACAGGCAATATTGGAGTTGTCAATCCGTGGGAAATCATGAAGCCTTTGGGGAGGAAATCAGTCTTTAATGCTCAAACAAAGGTTTCAAAGTGGTAGAACTTCAGAGTTAAGACTTGGGAATGAAAATGGACCATCATGAACCGGGAGCACTTCAGGTCTTAACCAACCAAAATTCTCCTTGGGAAAACGCAAGCAATTCTATAGGGTTGGGCATTCCCAAGGTTGAGACAAATGAATAGAGGGCTCCAGGCTGCCTGGCCCCAAAGGCTGGAATAAATGGTGTGCAAGATTGACAGAGATGCACAGATTGCTTTGGGTGGCTCTACCAATGCTTTGCAGTCTTGAGGGGAAGGTGTACGAAGCCTAGGGACACCTACTGCTCCAAGAGTTGTCTTTTTCATGCTTGAGGCTTGTTGGCTTCTTGCAGGGCTTATTAACCAAATCATCAGGAAGATTGAGTAGACGTGGTAGTTGAACGGCTCCTCTTGAACCACACCACCCATCGACAGACGACAGCGTTGTCTAACCAGACAAACCTGATCCTTTCTTTTGGTGCTACATCACAATTACAATATTTGCACTCAAATCGTTCAAAATCCCCCAAAAACACTGTACAAATTATGCATCACAAAAAGTAAATCATAGTCTCTTTTCCCCTTGCTCTTCCAGGAAATTCTAATTCTAAATCAGCAACTGCGGATAATGGTCTCCTCAAGAGATCATATTGGATCTTTTCTGGGGTCCATTTGTGTCATATGGGTGGCCCCATCTCCCAACCGCTGACCTAGTTGAACTGTTATGCAGATCACTGTGAAGGTGGACCACAACCCAAACGAAACGGCAAATGTCAACCTGCTTCGTAGAGTGACGATGGAGCTGTAATGCTGCACTCATTTATACTTTCTCGTGATTTCTTACGTTTTAGTGTTCTTCCATTGCAACAATTCTTCAAACATGTGATGGGCACTTAATGGGTGCGTCATCAAAAACACCAATAAGCATATGGTGGATTCAGCAAGAAGCAGATATCATTGGTGCAACGAAAGAGGACATAGAAAATTATGAAACTCACGCAACGGATGTGCAAAGGTTAACTCAAAAGTGCACCGATCTATCTACTTGCCTGATTGATGGGTGAGATCACAACCGATCAATTTCCAGGATAGTCATGAACTTGGAAGGTAACATATTCAATTTGCTTGCAACCTATAAAAGGCAAAACAGGTGAAATTGAATTTCTAACATACACTGCGTGAATCCATATAAGGCCTATGGCCCATGGTTAGGTGTTTGGATCAATCGATCTTGTTCGGTCCGGTTTTCTGGTTCAATCGGAAAGGGTTCATAGGGAACCTGGTCCCAAAGGGCCCAACCAGGATAACGTGGCGTATAAGTCACCATGCACGACACAAATCGAACAATTGAGAAAGAAGCTAGCCAATCATGTCCGACTACATAAACCCCGAACCTACATAGGGCTAAGGTAATTGATTCTTACTAAGCTATTCATTATTCTTCAGGCTCTGCAATCACTCAAGAGTCTCCTTCTCTCTGACTTGATCATCGCGATCATTGGAGGCAGTTCCCTACTTATCTAGGTCGGCCCGTGTCACCTTGCAGGTTTACAGTTTTAAGTTCAACCAAAATGGGTAAAGACCAAAATCCGGTCCATAATATTATAAATGCTTATAAGATCAACCCATCTTAATTCTTAGGGTTATTATCTTTCATGATTCAGCAACCATTAATGTTGGTTCATGATGCAGATGGATTTCATGATCGAGAGAGAGAGAGAGACAGAGATCAGTTCTGTAAGGGAGAGAAAGAGAGTTGGAAGTTGTTGTACCATCCGAATATAGAATGTATAATGTGCTGGGACATTAAAGTCTCTTAAGGGCCCAAAGGGTCAGGAAGATAAGTAATGGGTGAACAGCTTAGGTGGCAGAACCCCATATTATATATCAGAGTTAGAAAAGAAAAAGAGGGAGAGGAATAAATGTGGTAAGTAGGAGCTCAAAATGGAACCAGTTTCTGTCTTTACTTACTTAAAAATTCCATTGCAGATTCTCAGGGTCCAACACCCAAAAAGCCAAGCAACACATTCATTATTCATGAGAAGCAGAAGCAGAAGCAGAAGCAGAAGCTTGGGAGATATTGAGATAAGAACGTTTCACTGCAAACATACAGTGACCCCAGAAAACTCTAAATCTTTACAGCTGTGTCAAAGTAAAGACTTGAAAGGGGAAGACTTAATGGAACTAAGGGGATTTATATCAACCGGTCTGGTCTGGTCTGGTCTGGTCTGGTTCGGTCTGATTTGGATTGCAACTTGCAAGAACCTTGTGCACTGAGAACAGATCAATTTGACAATGAAATGGTCAGCCAATTTGAATTTGCTTAATGGGTTTTGGGTGAGAGTGAAGAAACCCAGAAAAATAGTTGCATGAGAAGGGGAACTAGTCAAAAGAGAGTAAGAGATGGCTAGCTATCATATTATGCAACAATTATTGAGTGGGGACTAAAGCTTATCTTATAGCTCAACCAAACAAGGAGGGCGTGCAGTTGCTGATTTAGTGGCTTCTGCTTCTGCTTCTGCAGTTTGTGCTGTAGCACACTCACACAAAGAACAGCACAAAGACACAACTATTCATCATAAGTGATAAGTCTACACCTACCTTAAAGCAGAAAACCATTAACACCTAACAAGGAAAGCAAAGAAAAGCAAACCAGGAAAGAAAAGAAAGACATCCCCCACCAAATCAAAAGATTTTGTCTCCCAATTTCAAAATCCTCTCTGCTCCTCACTTTTGGCCTTTTTGTGGGTTTAGGTCTGCCAAAATCCAACTCTCTCTCTCTCTCCCTCCCCTTTCTTCTTGATGCCCACATCTTTTTTTTCTCCTCTGCAAAAGAAAGATTCTTTTCTGGTTATTTTTTATTGGCTTTTAAAGAAACAAAAGCCAATAATGATATTTTAACTTCTATAAGGAAAAAAATTGATATTTTGATTTCTATTTTTAAAAAATAATAATTCTTTACATTAGAGCTCTTTAGGTAAAACATATTTATTTACAAACATAAATAAATTCGAGAAGATACCATTAAAGGGTTGTTTAGTTGACAATGAGTGAAGAAGGATTGCTTTAGTTATCTGAACTAGAGTTTAAATAAAATTCAAATGTATGGGTGGATTTAAATAAATTTTAAACTCTAGTTTGTTGGGTGCCGTGGATCTTGCCCCGGCAGTGATGAAACTATCAGTCAATAGACCATCACATAATGTGAAATTTCCTTTTATAAAATGAAAAAGTAATGCTCATTCGAAGAATTCAAAAGAAAAAACAAATCATGAGTGTTGGTGAAGCTGGCATGTTCATATGCCTAAGCAGAGCCAACTAATAATTTGGAATTCGGAATTCTAAAGAAGAGAGAGAGAGTGGGGGAGTCAATATGTGCGGAAATGTACTCTATAAAGCTTTATTCGATGATATCATAACATTGATGTATCTTGCTTTTGAAATATCTGTAGGAGTTGTCAATTGACTGGCTTGACTGCTTTCGATTTGAAAAGAATGAGAACAAATTCAAACCATTAAGAAACTTCACCATTTGATTAATTCAATCCCATTTTTTCAAAACCAAGAAGTTTGAACCTTATATCCATAATTTTACTAAAAACACTAGGGTTTTTTTGAAAATATGACATTCAAGAATGAAGAGACCTTTGAGTCCTGAATGATCCAAATCTGCCAATATGAATTTTCAAATCTATTCTTTGCAGGTGTCGGTTAGTAGCAGCAAGATCATAACAACTCCACTAGAAACAAGATCTAAGGTGTGATTTAACTAAATTATACTTTATTCTTATCTTAACCTGTAGTCATTTAACTGTAAGATACAGAAATCTACAGAGATGGACACAACTCAAGAGAGAAATGGGTGCAAATCTCAAGTCTTAAAACTGAAAAATTTTAGGTGGAAGGTGGGCCCTTGAGATGGAGATTGGATGGTAGTAGTGGTGGCCTGGTTGGCTCAGCTCTCCAAACGAGGTCAAACCCAGAAATTAAAATTTCTCCTAAATAATCTCAAACTTAAAACCCAGTGGCCGACAGCTTGTTTCCTCCCTTCACATGCAAACAAAAACCCCTCCTCTTCCCTTCCCTTTCCTCTAAATTTTCTTCTCTCTCTGTTTAAAGACAACATCAATATCCAAGATCAAACAAACCCAGAAAAGTATATATTCACGATAGTCATCTTTATATGTTATTCACTTATTCTACATCTTGTCTTGATCCAGTTGTTGAGTCTATTTCCACCCAGAACAGTTTTTCCCATAAAGAAAGACTGTCTTTTGTGTGTGCAAGAGAAGCAGAGTTAGATAGACCAGTAGAGCAAGGCAAACACAATAAAGAATATATGGGTGCAAATAATAGTATTCTCATACTCATTCCTGCTTCATTTTTTTCGAGAGTACAATGCCTAGCCATCTCTGAGATCTCATCTCATCTCCTCGTATTATGTTTATCTTCCTGGACTTCAGAAGGAAATGCAGAGATGGCCAGCAATTTAACTTTAAACATGAAATAGAGAATGTCTAATAACATGAGTGGCAACAAGTTTGCCGGTTATCATAGTGTTTATGGAGAGATTTACTCAAGAAAAAAAGATAAAATTGGGAGATGAAAGAAGAGTTTCTCCTCTAGCGAGGGCTGCCCAGCACATCCACAAAGACACGGTTGAGCGAAGGAACACGCATCTGCTGTTCCTGAGCTCTTCTCCTTTTCAGCAGAGGTTCTGGAGAGGAAGTAACCAATGAAGAAGCCACAGCCCACGAATCGTTAGAACTGTCTGAGCTAAAATTGGCATCCATTACACCATTTGGGCTGGCCGGCATTGATTCATACTTGCGTTTCTGGCCCTGCCCATGGTGGCCTGATGTCAACTCCATGATGAGCTCGTAACAATCATCCACTTTATCCTGTAATTATTAATATAATAAGTTCAGATTAAATCACAATGAATGGGACTCTGTTTGAATTCGAATCTTGGGAATGCTAAGCAAAGAAGAAATCTGACAAACCTTGCAGATCTTCAGTACACCCATGAGCTGGTTCTTGTAATCAGCCGGATTATTGGGTTCAACCTGATCGATTACGTACAGCATTGTCGCAGCAGCCAATACGGAAGGAAGATAATGAACACATCTCGAATCTGGGAAAGGAAAGAAACTACATCTGTAACGAGAACAGAGAGATTTGTTCTTGGTTTCTTAATCTATTCTATTCTTAGCTGTCTCAGGATTGGTTTTTTTATTTTATTTTAATCGAATGATTTATTAAGGAAAGAGGTTGCAGGGGCTACTTACCGGCGAGGAGGGATAGGAGGAGACGCTCGCAGTGGCGGAGGAACTCCCAGTGAAGGTGGTTTTTCAATCCAAGTCTTCTTATGATATGGTCGAGGAACGAAAGTGGGGTCACTGGGTTCATCTTCCATTGAAGAGCAGAGAGCACCAGCAGCTCCATTCTCTGAATCGTTTTAGCCTCGAATACATACTTGGATTCTTCTACCTGATGAGAATAAAAAGCCCAAAACCCAGATTTGGTTAATATAGAGAACTAAAAAGAATCTGCTTTGCTTATGCAACAGAAATGAGCTTTAAGAACTCACCTGCAGGTCCAAGAGGAGAGGAACATGGGTCTCCTCCACTTTGGCAGCCAGGGAGAGACAAGCGACGGCGGCGAGCTGGGTCATCCAGGGCTTATCCTTCTGAAAATGTAAACTGGAGAAGAACCTATCGAGGTAGTTCACGGCGAGAACTGCTGTGAGAGGGCAGAATCCGTAGTGGGAAATGACCCTGAGAATCCATTCCACAACTTCTCGACGAGCAGAAACCAGAGCGGGGTCGATGCTAAGATGGGTCTGGTTTTCTTTGGAGAAGAGAGAGACCAGCTCTTCATCTTCCCAGAACAGGTCTTGTTCCAATAGCAGAGGAGGAAGGAGACAAGAGCTCTGGGTGTTGTTGGAGATGTTGCTGCTTTGAGTTTCTGTTTCATCTAACAGTTCCTCACCCCCATCTTCCTCCCAGTGTTCTTCTTCGCAGTAAAGGGCATCGAATAAGGGGTTGGATTCTAGCTGTCGTTGTTCTTGTTGTTGAGCCATCTTCTTCAGAGAAGAAGAGGTTGAGACCTTGGTTCATTACTTCATTATTCACCACACAAGAAAGGAGAACGAATAAAGACACAAAGAGAGAGAGAGAGAGAGAGAGAGACTATTGAAGTCTGATCTCTCGGGTTTTTTGGTTCTCACACTAAACAAGGAGGACTGAGAGAGACTCTCTCCCTCCACTCCTTTTGAGCTTTTGGCCTTTCAATCTGCAGGCAGATAGGATGAGAGGCAGGTAGACTCAAAAAGGAAACCACCCAAGGGGTTTTTATTTAGGTGGTTCTCATCTCTGCTTCTTTTTTTCTCTCTCTCTCCTCACGCCTGTACTTTTATTATTTTTACGTAAATTTACTACTTTTTCATTCGATTTCTCGTTTTCTTAAAAATAACTGTATTTTTATGTTTCTTTTTATATTAAAAAAAAAGTATTTTTAAGTATAATTGTTGTACTGGTCCAACCAAAACCAACTGTAGAATATGGTATAGTAGAAGTTCAGATCACCTCCGAGTCAGGGGAGAGGAGCACAGCTTTCTTAATGTTTCTCTATCACATAATAAGGGTGGGGAAGTTTGAATCAGACTCTTGATTAAAGAAGAACAATGTGTTTGATACTTCTCAATCACACATCAGGGATGTAACCCACTTCTGAATACGAATAAAATGGATTAGAAGTGGGTCTCACATGGATTTATATGGTTGATGAGTATCAGGGGCGCACATTATTCTCCATTGATGGGAGGTGAGCCAAACTTGGCATGAGGTCCATGTGGAACCCATCAAGAGTCTTATCTAACTTATTAGTATTTAGAGATGTGTTTCATACTTATTATGTAGTAGAAAGCCTTAAGAGAGTATATACCTCTCCTTGAATGATGATGAGGTGATCCATATTCGTATAGTAGTGAGAAGTGGGCTCTTGGGAACATTTAGGGCTTGTTTGGTTACGTGAATCTCTGGATTCATGAATGCGAGATTTATGCCCGTTTGGGTGAAATCCAAATGAATTCATATATTTCATTTTATAGATTCACGAAAACCAAATAGTTAATTTAATGAATTATCTACAGATTTAAAATCTTCATACTCATGTAACCAAACAGACCCTAAGGGATCTGGTTCAACCGTTATACTAACTCTCCGGTCTAGTGTCGAGCCCGGTTGGGATCTGGTTCGGGGGATTATCTCTCAAATGAATGATAATGAAATAATTAATAGAGAGATGGAGTGATAAGTAAATGAGACGTACACGTGGTCAAACTCACGCACGGACTGGAAACTGGAAAGAACGGAAGAGAAACGGCCGAACAGGAAGCTATGATGATGCATGCGGCCATGCGTATACGGGAATTTTGCGTCAATTGTCGCGTTGACTGCTTCTCTCACCCATCCCAATTCCCCCTTTTACCCTTTTCTTTTCTTTTTTTCCTCTTCTCCAATAACAGAAAAAAGACGTCGTTACACAGTAATCATGACGCATGTAACAGATACGCCTTGGATTTCCACCGTATACAAAGTAGAGATACGGTTTCCAAAAGGTCATCAGTATTATAAAGCTACGTAGAAAACTGTACAATATACGGATGTACCATACAAATTTATTTATCCTACCAGAAAAAAGAAAAGCTTAGAATCTTCAAAAATAATTTACAGCCCTTGGCCCAATCATATGTGTCCGACAAGGATCATTGTCTTCCACCAGATCTATTTGAGATCATACTAGATATAAAAGAGTCTCAATCCTCTATCGTTAGGGTAGAAATCAACGTTTCCATCATACCTCTTCGTCACACATTAGAAGGGGAATTTTGCTAGGCTAGTGTCGCTAATGTGGTGGTGCCTGTGGTGTCTAGTGGTGGCCATTTGTCATTAAATCTCGACTGCTCAAAACACCAAGTGCACATATAACCAACTTGAATTGCACCTAAAAAAAATATTTTTCTACGAAACAAACTAAATCATGTTTTGAGCGGTTGAGATTTAAAGAAGATTAGGGTGCGATGGTCTAACACTAAGCATCACCTTGTCAGCAACACCTAACAAAGATCCTAGAAGGGTGAACCCCACCTCTAAGGACAAAACTTAAAAGTGTTCTTCCTAGTTTCTGGTAAAACTTTAATCTTACAAGTAGAGAAACTGGATTTGATACAAGGCTTATCGATCTTTGTAGATAATTCGTCACTTCTTTTCTTAGATTTGCCTCTGGTTTTTCTAATTCCTTCGTGTAGAGGAATTCAAAGGCCCTCCATTGGATGTGATCATAGTACCTCAATTGACTTTCTCATCTTATCATTTATCAAAGCAATTCCAAAACTAATTTTAAGAATTCAGATCCTCTCCACCCAGGCAAGCTGGTCGCTGCATCCTCCCACCCTCATAGTTCGGAGTAGCCCATGTATGAGGTGGAACGATGGAAAGATGGGTTGTTTGGGTAAAGAGGTATATAATCATTCCTGCCTCCTTACCCACCTCATTTTACAACGGAGCGTGAATGAGGTGAGGTGAAAGCTCTCAAAAACACCTTATTGACAGAGTCCGGATCTGCGACCTCGTCGAGGAGCATTGACGGCTTTTCCAACCCCAAAATACAGGGTGGCTCAAGGGTGGGTAATGGGAGTTTTTTTTTGTTTATAATATTTTTCAGCTGTGGAGCCCACCGATTTTGTGATGGTAAAACCGTCACGAAGCACTGCATGGTGATGATCCGAATTCTTATTGACACTTATTCCTGTCACCTAATGTTAACTACTGAATAGGAATTTATTGAAGTTTTAGATAAATTCCTGGACAGAGGATCTAATTAGTACTCAAAGAAGGTAAATGTGCTCTCTTTTTTTTTTTTTTTTTCAAAAAGAAGAAAAATGTTACAGAGATGTGGATCATGAATGTAATGGCAGCAGGGCTGGACAGTTCCACTTTTTTCTAGCTAGGTGTACTACCTGAAATCCAGAACCTTTGCCTCCCCTTCATATTAAAGCATCTACCCACTTCTCTTCTCCAACTGTACAATTGTTCAGACTTGTGCAAACTACATGAGAGTGAGAGGGAGAAAAACCCAAGTCCCCATGACTTTTCTTCTCCTGAGGTCATTGAAATTTGAGAGGGAATCCATTTTTATTTCCAGCTCTTTCACTTTTGCTCAACTCTTATGTCTTTTCTCTTTATTCTTACCTTTTCTTTTATTTTAGTGCTCAACTTGGAAAACCCTTTTGCATAAACATACCTTCTCCTGTTAACCTTTATTGTTTGTATCTAGAGGTAAATACTTTAACTGAGTTCACCCAAAAGTTAATTCCTGGCTCGATCTTCAAAGCATGAAGTCAAGAGAGAGAGAGAGAGAGACAGAGAGAAGTGATGTGATTGTAATGAGGAGATTAGAGAAGCTAAGTGGGTTATGGTTATGGTGGTGTCCAGAGCATCCAGTATCCCAACAGAAGAGCACAACAAAATGGGTGCAATCAAAGCAATGAAAAGCATTCGCTTGCCATTCAAAGCACTAGCTTTCATGTTTTCCTTTTTTTCTCCTTTTGTAATTTTCAGTAGTAAAATGACCCCAAAAGAAATGCTTTCCCTTTTATTTCACTGTGGGTCTTCATTGTAAAGTTCTGTTACTATCAATGCCCCCCATAAGTTTAATCTCTAAAGTTAACCATCCTTTTATGCATAATTCTAATGGTGATCATAGTTTATTTTACATATGGATGTATTTCTGTCATAATAGTGCATGCCAGCTACACTTGTAAATGGATTGGATACGTCAATATCTGAATCTGAATGGCAAAACCACTATCCACATTAGAAATGTAAACCCGGCATAAATTTAGAGAATGCATCCGAATTTAAATCCAGAATTTTATCTAATATCCGATAATAATCTGATCTGATAAACTATCCGATTATTGATTGGTGATTGTCCTTTTTTATTTATTTACGATTACCAAATACCGGTTTTCAAATCAAATTATTAGCCATTTTTTAGATAAAAGTATTTAATATTTTAATCTAACGTGATAATTTTCGATTACCGGTTTCCGAATCAGATTATCATCTATTTTTAGAGAAAAAAATGTTGAATACTCTACTCTATCCGTATATTATCTGATTCGGTAAGGAATTGTTCAAATTCGAATCTGGTTGCTTAGCGGACTGATACAAATATTTTTCGGTAAGAAAAATTCTTGATACAGACACCCTTAAACGAATAAGAATGCGAATTCGAAAGCAGATTTCGGTTATTCATTTACATGTCTAATACCAGCCACTTATATAGAGACAATAAAGTTAAAGAGATCTTAGGTTAAAATCTTCGTCCCTTCTAATCCGTTGAGGAGTCTAAATCTTCTACTTGTGAAGGTAGAGGTTTATGCTACTCTCATACCTATCCACCATAAAATAGGAGAAAGGTCTATCTCTCAGTGTTGATAAAATTACCTAGAGATGGAACCTCCAGCCAGTCTCCGTGAACCCTATCCTAACTTTGTGATGGAGAATTATGAAAATAGGGCAAGCTAGGGGTGCAAGTTTGGCCTTGACGACCCTGACCTGCCCTAAGCTCGCCCTGAGCCCGAATAAGGCTTGGACTCACTCAAGATTTTGGCCCTGAGGGCGGGTTAAGGTCAAAATATTCGGCCCTGAATTATGGCCAAAGGCAGGCCTAGGATTACTCTTTGGCCGGCCAGGCCTCCCTGAATTTTGGCTCTGATTATGGCCTTAATCCTAACTCTAAATTTGTTCATGATGCTTGATCTCAATGAATTAGGAACAAGGACAAAGGTTAGGGCAATAGCTAGGGACAAAGACAAGGCTAAGTATAGGGCGAATCAGGGCTAGGGACAGGGCCAATTAGAGCGGGAATGGATTTAGTTTGGCCCTATAAGGTTTAGGGTTAAGATAACAATCTTTGGCCTTAAATTAGAGTTAGAGCAAAAATAAACTTAGATTAGAATATATAGGACTGGACTTGAAATTACAAAAGCCTGGCCTAACTCGGCCCGTACAGCCCTAAGGAGGAGGCATCTATACTTCTCCCTTTTTTTAAAATGGACAGGACAGACTGCAAAAAAAAATCCGGACTCTCCCTTGTATCTGTGGGCCCCGATCCTAATAATATGATTATGGACTGAAATGACAGCAAGTGAAGTCCCTAACAATAAAGCTCTGTGGTGGTTAGTACCTAATCAAAACAAACCATTGACCTTCTTGCCTGTGATGATAGACAAGGCCCCCACCTTATTTTTATTGATTGCCCCTCTTATCATTGAAATTCATCTCCCCATGGTTTCATTTGGTAACCATCATGCCAGCTTACCCTTCTCTTTCTTCCCCTCCCTTCTCTGTCTCTTACATTCTTATATTGTCCAAACAATCTACATGTATACTACAACTAGTTCTTACTGAATCTCAATTAAGATAGTTTTCCCCTTCAGCTTAAAAAAAGTCCTTCAACACCCACAAATGCACACAAAATCTTTGAAAACAATTCACTCTTTAAAAGGAAAATTTAAAGAGTATTGTATAGTTATTTTTTTCTCCCCTATTTTGAATGTAACTCCCAATAACACATGATACTTAGGTGAAGTTGGCCAAACAACTCTATCAGGTCACCCTCCTACCATGTTCCATATCCATGATTCATTCCCCAACACCAAAACCAAACAAGGAGGACAAAACAAACCCCAATTCCAAGAGAAGAAAATTCACACTTTCCTATTTAGCACATGAAGGGAATTGACTATATATGTTAATGTTAATGGAAAACATCTTCTAAGAAGTCCAAAAGAGTTGTTGAAGTAGACCATAGAAAGTAGAAACCCACCATTTTTTTTTTAAACTTAAAACAGCACCTAACTCTAGGCGGAGACTTCGGTGTTGAGTCTGCAATAGAATAATGCCTTCAAAACAATCTACCCAGAACAAAGAAAAGCATTTCCATGGTTGATTGTGCTTGGATGAGTTCATCTCCAAAGATACTGTAAGCAGCTTAATAAAGAAGTAGAATGGCAGTACTCAAAGAGTACAATTGCTAGTTGACAAATTCACCTGGGTTTTAATTTTCCATGGCATTTGATTTGAACTTCCAACTTGAAAGCATAGGAATAGGGTGATAGCTATGGCTGTAACCCAGCAGTGATGTAGATGAATCAGATTGCCTTTCTCTTTTTTTCTCAAGTAAAGAAAAGCATTTCCATGGTGTATTGTGCTTGGAAGAATCGATCACAGAAGATACAGTAGTTGGAAAGTAAAGCAGCCGCATGGCTGTATTAAAAGAGTGCATTTGCTAGCTGACATTGACAATGTTGCTGGGTTTTTGCTTTCCTTAGCATTTGAGTTCAAACGCTAACCCACCTGTTACAGAATTTTTTTATGACTCTCCTCCCAAGATGATTTGCTAATGAAGAAACTAAATAAAATGTCTCATTTTTAGGTCAATTCCTGGGTATGACTTGAAAATATCCTATGAAAGCTATAACTATAGTTTTTTTTTCCCTAAAAGAAAAAGAATTCCAACCTCACTTTGGTTGCGGGGCCCTAAAAAGCACCAAAGGAGATGCCTTAGCTATCCGAGAGCCTACAACTTTTTTGGGGGGTTTAGAATTAGAATCTGTGTGTCTTTTGAGTATTCAAGCCTTAACTCAATAGGCTCAGCCCACAATTGATATTATGTTCACTGACCCCTTGGCTTGGAGAGCTCTTACCTGTACGAATATGATGGAGTGCAACCCTCCAGTTCAACCTCAGTGCCGTGCGCAACAATGTGCTCCCAACGGTCGAGATTTCAATCTGGACTGTCCGTCTCGTTTTCAACCACCTACGAGTCGGACGGTCGAGATTTTAATATCGACATTTGGCAGCAGGTGCTGCGCATTTAATGTGTAGCATTCAAGTCTCACTCGCAACCCTTCTCTCCTTCAGATATATGAGCCTCGTGCTCATCTCGTTCTAATGAATGGTCATTTCTTTACCAAAAGGAAAATAAGATAAAGAAAATATAAGAAAAAGATATGGGCTTATTTTTATTTTTGGGTAAAAGAATGGGTCTGGTTTTTTTTTAAATGGGCCTGATTTTACTGGTAGCTTTTTGGGCTCATAACTCCGAAAGGATATTTATAATCTCTGCAAGTTTATTAAGTAAAAGACTGGATTGGATTGCCAAGGCCTCACCAATTTGGGCAGTTGGAAAGCCCATGGGCTCTAAAACCGTTACTTTTATCTTACCCAAATGATCTCATCATTATAAAGCCCAGCCCATATGTACCCAACTTGGAAACAACTGAAACACATTTCAATAAATCATGTAATCAATAAAAATTGATGATCTGGGATCTCAAAGACAAGTGTGCTGTGCTACCTCTATTGAATACAGAAGAGATCATCTAGAACATAGTTGTATGTCGTAATCAAAATCTCATCTGAGAGTCAAGAAACTGGGAAATTAGACAACAATGTCGAAAAGAGGACTAAAGCAATCATGAGGCTCTCTCAGGCAATAACTCAAACACATGGACTCCTTCAAAAACTTGGCAGCAAGAGTACCTTAAAAAAGGCTCCTGCTTCATTGCACCCAGAACAACATTCTAAATGGTGTCGATCACAACCACTTCTATCCCTTTTTCGTACAATTGATCTATTGAAATTTGATCACCAAGGAGGGGGATTTCTGGGGGAAAAATCTATCGAAATTTCACAAGCAGAGGGTTGAACATTTGGGTTAACAAGAGAAAATTCAGAAACGTTCAAAACGGGGAGAAAAGAAAGGAAGTCCAAGAAAGCAAAGACAGACTGATTCCGGACAGATTTCAACGTGAATAAAACGAGCTGACAGCGAATTGTTCAAAGTCCAACTTACGTGTTTCTTGCAATTGAAAGCATGGTGTCTTCCAGTTCATCTTTGCTTAAAGCAATTAAATATCTTTTGATTTCAAACGTGACTACTGGTTTTTTTCAAATTTGAAAAGCCAACTTTATGGATCTTTGAACCGAATTTAGTCAATTTTGTTCATTTCTGGTCTGATTCGACGTGTCTTATTCAATTCCAATTCCATTTTAGACAGAACAAAGGTTTGACCTATTTCTGTTTTGAGAGACAGCAGAAGCAGTTTTTAGAAATAGAAACACTTCTACAAGAGTTCGGTCAAACTTTTTGATGGAAGTAAAGATCATATGAGTTCATAGGTAAGTAAATCTAGTTTACACCCAACTTTTATTTTGAGAAATGATAATTACTATTGCCCCTTTGAACTTTGATTTTATTACTAATCAAACATATTTCTTTATAAAATTATTGTTGTCCCCCTTATTTTTAAGGGTGTTAAGTGGCTATTAACATCGAATATATAATGTCTATTTTGCCCTTTATTAAAATTAAGAAGTTGAAAATATGACATTATCTTCATTATAGAAATTATATTGAATTTCAATTATATCTTTAAAATCTTATATTTTAGAATAAATTTTGGCTTTGGTAGGACAACACACTTATGGTTGTTGAAACTCTCATGTTCTACTCATAGTACCTCGTGTCGACGATATATCGCCGACACGGGGCAAAATGTCAAGGTGTTGCCAAGGGGCGACACAATACCCCCTGGCGATACCGACTTTACAATATGTCGGCGATATATCGCTTTTCAGTCGAAAAAGTCGACACCCATCTGCGTTTGCTTTGCTCCTTCAACCATCAACCAGCAGCAAGCCGTGATGATTAAGGCTGGCTAGTTGAGATCCAAAAGGAAGTTAAGGAACACCAGCTAGATTGAGAGGTGTTACAACAAGAGAAGACGAAGAAGAGAACCAAGAACAGGTAGGGTTTGTGTTGTGTATTGCCTAATTTGCCTTCTATCAAGCCCGATCATGGGAGCTTCCCGTGTCTCAAACCGGCCTACCAGACTTAGACTCAGAGTCACCAACTGGATTTGTTCACAAAGCCTCTAGACGAAACCCTAGGCCACAGCTTCTGCAGTTCTGCTACTTTCCTTCTTCCTCTGCTCGGTTTCTCTCTTCTCCATCACACTCAGACCGTCTCTCCCCATCTAACTCTCTCCGCCTATCTCCTCCAACGTTTCTCGAGGAACCAAAAGTCGAGCAACATGCCGGTGTCGCCAGGCGTCGACACGGCGACACCAGGTGACATGGGCATCCTTGGTTCTACTTAAATTTTTCATAATCACAATGATGAAAATTTTACAAATAAATTAGTATATAAGATGTTAATTTAAAATTAATTTTTTCCTATAATTAATTAAGGATAATATTATAACTTGACAAGAGAGTACATAAGTAAAGAGATAACTACATGGTAATATTTGGGATTTAAAAAGATATATATGTCACATAATCAGTAAACTAACAAGCTTAACCGTAAGGACAGTAATTTTAGACAAAGTTAAAGGATAGACTAGCAATTTTAAAAAATACAGGAAATAAAGGAGTAATAAAATAAAAATAAAGGGACAACAGTATTTTTTTTTTTTAAGGAACATTAAGAAATGATTCTTCAAAGTTAAATACGACTTTTTGGATTTTTTTTTTTTTTTTTTACTTCTTAGATTTACATTGTGTTTCTACATTTTGAACCAATTTCGGGTTCAAAATCATGGTTCAAATGTTAGACTAAAGCCTCATTTAATTAATTAATTTTTAACCAGTTGTAATCATTAAAAAATAAGATTTTTTTTTTTCGGGTAGAAAATAAATTTAAGTCGACAGACTGAAGGCAAAAGCATGCGAAATGCCGAAGAAGTTGGGGATTAGTGGCAAAGGTTATTTTAATAGAGAAATAATAAAAAGAAGCAAAACAAATTAATTTAAAAAAGTAATTAAAAATATAAAAACATATTTAATCCTGCGCTTTAATGCATTAAAAAAGGAAAGAAAAGTTGGACTACGGATACGGTAAGACAGTAGAAAATGGAAATGTAGAAGAATACAGTAGAGTCGTAGAAGAGCAAGAAAAAACAGAAGAAAAAAAAAATCAAAATCAAAAAGAAAAGAAACAAAGAAACGAAGATTTGAGATAAAATGAAGGAAGAAGAACACGGAACCACAACCGCTGATTGCTCTTCTCATCGTCGTCGCTGCTTCGATTTCCGATCGCTGTTGCTTATTCCTTCTCTGTGGATGGGACAGTCGCCGTCGACTGCTATAACTTCATCGCCGTTAAACCTCGCCGACAGCAAATCCACAAGTCCTACGCAGAATCTCATTCTGAGCAGATCCGATTCCGTTCTCTCTTCGATGTCTAGCTACGTCTCCGATCTCCCCGACGAGTGTTTGGCTTACATCTTCCAATACCTTGGATCTCTTGACCGGAAACGCTGCTCTCTCGTCTGCCGTCATTGGTTTTGTGTTGAAGGTCAGAGCCGAAATCGTCTTTCCCTTAAAGCTGAAGTCGATCTATTTCCTCTCATCCCTTCGCTCTTCACTCGTTTCGATGCCGTAACCAAACTAGCCCTTAAATGCGATCGCCGATCTACAAGCATCGGAGATGAAGCTCTTGTACTCATTTCTCTTCGTTGCCGTAATCTAACTCGCCTCAAGCTCCGTGCTTGTCGTGAGTTGACCGACGCAGGTATGACTGCTTTTGCTAGCAACTGTAAGGGTTTGAAGAAGCTTTCTTGTGGTTCTTGTACCTTTGGTGCCAAGGGCATGAGCGCTGTTCTCGATCACTGCGCCTTACTTGAAGAGCTCTCTGTCAAGCGCCTTCGTGGACTTACTGATGCTTCTGCTGCCAAGTCTATCGGACCTGGTGTTGCTGCTTCTTCTCTTAAGACCATTTGCCTGAAGGAGCTCTACAATGGCCAGTGTTTTGGACCTTTGATTATTGGTTCCAAGAATCTCAAGACCTTGAAGCTGTTCCGCTGTTCTGGGGACTGGGATAAGATCCTCGAAGCAATGACGGAGCGAGTCACCAGTCTGGTTGAGGTCCATCTGGAGAGACTCCAAGTTAGCGACCATGGGCTCAATGCAATCTCTAATTGCTCGGATCTGGAGATCTTGCATCTTGTTAAGACTCCCGAGTGTACGAATGCGGGGCTTGTGTCCATCGCTGATCACTGCAAGTTACTGAGGAAGCTTCATATCGATGGATGGAAGACTAATAGGATAGGCGACGAGGGCCTTGTTTCTATTGCTAAGAAGTGCCCTAACATTCAGGAATTGGTTCTAATTGGTGTCAATCCTACCTCTTTGAGTCTGGGCCTGATTGCTGCAAATTGCCAGAATCTAGAGCGCTTAGCACTTTGTGGGAGCGATACATTTGGTGACGCTGAAATTTCATGTATTGCTTCTAAATGTATTGCATTGAAGAAGCTCTGTATCAAGAGTTGCCCAATCACCGATCAGGGGTTGGAAGCGCTTGCTGGTGGCTGCCCCAATCTCATCAAGGTGAAAGTTAAGAAGTGCAAGGGAGTAACTTGTGAGGGTGTGGATTGGTTGAAGGTAAGTCGGTGTTCATTGACTGTCAATTTGGATACCGGAGAAGTCGATCTTCTGGATGCTAGTGCTAGTGACGGAGGAGCCCCTGACAACGCACCGGAGTTTCCTCCGATAGTAAGCCACATCTCTGCTGTTGATACACCATCTAGCAGTTCCGGTAGATCAGCCTTGTTCAAGGGCAGACTAGGTTTTTTCGCAGGGAGGAATTTCGTGGCTTGCACTTTCAGAAGATGGTCAAACAGCAATAGCAATCCTCAGAGTAACTAGAGAAATGTGCGCTCCTATGAATAGAGAAGGGAAACAGCCCTTGCAACTCCCACCCCACCCCACCCAAAAAGAAAATTGGACAGAAACAAAAAGACCGTTTTCACATTGTTTTGTGCTGTGTAGCATTGTCGTTTACTTTTTGCTTTGTTATTGTATGATGCAATTTATTGCCTTCAAAATTGAATCCATGTTTTTTTTGGTTATTGGCTACTGCAAGAAATCTTATTTTACCTCTATCTTCAGAGTGAGTCTTCCCTTAATGCATATCTTCTACAACACTTATCATGGCTTCCTTATTTTTCAACCATTGTCAACTTACATTACTTATCAACAAAGAAACAACTTTTGAAACTTTACTATTACTCCGTGCTCTTGTCTAACTCGTCAAAGGTTTTTAAAGACCTACCAGGGTGAATGCAGATATCTAAGATTAGAACTTTGTAGGCCTTGGGCTTTCTGTTTCCTGATCTGAAAGATTGCATTGATGTATTCGGCATGCATATTGAGATTTTGTATCTGGAATGTATAGTAAAGGCTATGAATACACAAATTTCCCCATGCATGAAAGTTTAACATCTTGATGCTGAAACTTTATTTTGAAGGCTTACTACATTTGTTGGTTTTGGAGAAATATCGTGCAGACATAGGTTAATTTCTACTGTTGGAGAGGGGTGGGTACATAATTTGAATGCTGAGTAATTCATCTTCAATTTTGTTCTTTCTTGAAGCCTGTTGTTTGTTTGTCTCTTATTCTATGAAATTGAAATTACTTTGTGGACAAGTGGTTGCTTTCTACCAGACATTGATGATGGCTTCTTATCTACATGAGTTAAATTGTTAAATTTGTGTCATTGCCTCGTTTGATGAGTTTCTGAGCTTACAAGCTTTTGAGTATGTACTGATTACGATTGTGACTGGGTCTCTAAATCAGAGTTAGATTTCTAGAAATTTAGTGAGGCTAATCTCTATATGGATGGCCATTTCTTAGGGTGCTGGTCAAAGTTAGAAAACAATCATGAAATCCTTCTAAGGTATTGTTTGGGAGATGGTTCTCAGAGCACTAAGAAACCAACGACCATATGATGTAGGTTGAAGGGTGAAGAAACACCCGCCCCCCAACACACACACACACCACGCACACAAAAAAGGAAAAGATTACTGCTCACTGCATTGTTGCTGTTCATGTGAACAGTGATTTGGGGCCTGAAGGACTGATGGTATAAATATAAAGACTAGGTGCTGAATATTGTGGATTATACTATTAGAAGTTGTTTTTAATAAAGTTTGTTTTGGTTTAAATCTAGTTTCAGTTTTATTAGTTATTTGTGTCTAAATTAGAGTTTCAACTTTTGTTGCTTAGCTCTAATTTCAAAGTTTCTATTTTATGAGGTTTTATGCATTAGTAATTTCTTTTTCTAGATATATTTTCTTAATTATCTTGGGACTAGGTTGGGTTGTAATTTGGTTATTATTTTTGTGGTTTTATTTATTTATTTTTACTTTCTTTACTATTTTATGAATTAGTACTTTCTAAATTTTTGCAGTTGAATTGGGGGTGAGTTGATTTGTAATTGGGTTTTCATAAACAAGTATATGAGGCTAAGCAGAGAACAGAGATTGAAGATAGAGTTTATGGTTGAACTTGTGAGACACAGTGCCAGTGAAAGACATTGGGGGTGAGGGAGCTGCTCCTAGCCCTGCTGCTATAGCTCCTTCAACTTTGATAAGTAGACTGAAAGGGGTTTTGTTTTTTTTTTTTGAGGGGAGGGGGGGCTAAGCAATAAAATTCCAGTTTTCTGGATTCTACCTTATTGTATTGATATTGTGTCTACAATTGATCTCCCACTGGTTCTTCCTGGTTCAAGGTTGACTTCTGCATTAAAATGCTTATCTCATAAGTTACTAAAGATAATTTGCTGTAACATTTGATAAATTTAGTTGCTTGAATACTTCAAAAGTGAATGTCTTATATAGTGTTTGAAAGTTGGAACTTCAATTAGTAGGTTTTCTTGCTTGTTACATTACATTTAGATAATATTGTGGGGTTTGTACATATAACAGACTCTTGGTGCAATGGGATTGTAATCATTTAGATTACTCCTTGCAATTTTTGTTTGTTTTCATTTGTGAATGTCATCAGCCCGTATTAGTTTAGCTCTTGTTTGATTTATTTACATGGTGATTATGAATTAAGAAGGTATAGGTTCTTGAGATGTCCAGTGGAAGGTTATTTTGAATTCTGGGTTCAGTCTGATACTAGTTTTTTGTGGAGTCCTTTAATTTAGAATTATAACTTTCACCATGTAATTGTCATTGAGCATCTATTGTTTATCTAGACATCCTCTTCATATAACATGATCCCTTCCCTTGACTTGACTTGAGTCTTATCTATCCTTTAATGGACATTGTCTATGGGGGGTTTCACAGGCAAAATTACCTAGAACAGGATAAAGAAAGTGAAAAGTTGGGCATCGTTCTAACTGCCTGTTTGCAGTTGATGCCTCTTTCGGTGTCAGTCGAAGTGCAGCTGTGAATCGTACTTGTTAGGTTGGCTTGGGTCCTTCAAATTGAATAGCAATGCAACAAAGGGTTCATGATGTGTCAGTAAGAGTTAATGTCAGTTTAATGCCAATTTTATGTATTTCCCTGGTATGGTTTTGTGACTTAAATGTTGGTGATCGGTTTTGTGTAGCTTCAGCTAGATGTTTTTTTTTTAGTTCTGTTATTTAAGGGCATTTGGTTACGTTTTCCTGTATGAAATAGCATGGATGCCTCTGTTCAGACTCCAATATATATGAGCAGTTTCTGTAGACAGATGGAGAGTGGAATCCAAACTACTACACATTTGGGGGCGAAAATACTTTCAGAGTGGAGAAATACTAATTGAGGACTGGCTACTACTTTTCATGAGACCCTGAAAGATAGAGTCCGGATCATCTCCCCAGAGTGCTCCGACGGCTATTGATCAAGAATTACAAGGGTCCACAGAATTAGGGGGATGGGTTTTTGTTTTT
Organism: Hakea prostrata; assembly: GCF_041222555.1. Lineage (NCBI taxonomy): Eukaryota > Viridiplantae > Streptophyta > Magnoliopsida > Proteales > Proteaceae > Hakea > Hakea prostrata. The sequence continues at coordinate 4,000,129 of NC_142604.1, read as the reverse complement.
TTTTTTATATTTTATTATTTTTTATTTATAGGCCCCACAGTTTGTGGTGTTGGTGCTCCCTGTAAGGAGAGATAATCCACACTCGAACGACACAAGTGATACGCTCCAAGTCAACAACCAATCCGGTGAAGCTTGGCCTGACCCACCTGACTTCAACAAGTTGCAGTGTTTCTAAGAATCTTGAAGTTGTCTTCTTAAATTTTGTCTAGACTCGGAAGACTAATTGAAGCAAAATATGGTTATCATTTGTTGACAGTTACATAAGAACCTTATGTATCATTGAAAATATATAACCAAGTCAGTACGGCAAAATGGATCATCAGTAATTACCTGAACTTCAAATGTAGCTTAGGTCTTCCATCTTCTAGAAAACTAGGACCCAAAAAGTAAAAAGAAAGGGGGAAAAAGTGAAACACAACTGTTTCTTTATGCTGAACAAGAACTGCTTTGACATATGCGAACCGTTGAAAGAAACAAGTTTTAGTAGGGAAGATGAATAGAACATCTGAAACTATTTTCGACTTATAATATCGAATTGAGCAGGCAATACTGCAACTTTTGAAGGTTCATAAACAGAAAGATAACTTCATTCCTCCAAGACTTCCTGATCCTTCTTGTGGCTCCAGATGAAGCATAATTGTACAAAAGCCACGCCACTAACAACCTCTGCTTCTATTCTGCTTTCTTTTTCTCTGCATGAGCCTTCTAGAAGAGAGAATGGTTCCATTCATCAGAAATTCCAACCACAGCCAAGAATCAGTTCAACTGAGTCAAGGTAGACTGTACTAACTGACAATCGACAACGGAATTGCTAAAAAGAAATTTAAGCTATCTCCATTGTAAATGGTCAAAAGATAGGGAGAAAATTTTTAGACTTGTCAAAGCAGCAGCCACTAGGATATGTATCTAGCACAGAACCAAATATTTTATCAGCCATTTGATGGTCTTACCTGATTATGCTTTGTGTCTCCAAAACCTTTGATGCTACTTGGTAGTTGATTTCCTCCACAAAATTAGTCGCATGAATTCTCTTCAAAACTAAATACAACAGCATAACCCCAGATAGGATGAACAGTCAACAGCTTTCTTTTTCTTGGGCAGCAAGCATTTGAATGCCAACAAAAGAAAATCCACTGTAAGAAATGACAATGATAAATGATGAGTGTAACTGTTTATAATCAAGATAAGTGAATATGGAAAAGTGATTGCATCGATATGATAGTGGGATGTCATTGGAACCAATTGGTATTTGCAGTAAAACTTTTGACAAGGGGAAGGAAGAGCAATAACCAAAAACAGTTGATTAACCCTTAAAAAGTACCTTTTCATCAGGAAAAAAAATGGAAAATTTCTTTAAGAGTATCCCGGAGGGAATAAATAAATAGCAGTTGTCCAAGATTATCCGGTTATGGACTGACTGGCTACAGTGAACAAGTTCCATGATTTCACATTTTCAGGTAGACAGAGTAGTGACAGCAGCCTGTAACAGCAAGTGAAATTTAGAAGCATGACACTTTGGAAAATCAGGTGCAACTGTGGAGTATATCAATGTAAGATGGAAATATAAGACATTGTTAACCTACCGGTACCCAACCGTAGTATTGAGGACAAGGTCAGGACAATGAATGATGACACAAACAAAATTCATATGGCTTTAATTCTTTGTCAAACACCACCACCGCTGAAACCTCAAACCTCAAACCTCATACCTACAGTATCGCTCTTCCACAAAGCAAGGTGTCTGATGGGTAGTTTTTTCTATGCATAAAATAAATTTATATACACTTGTATTATTGTATTAGATGATTGTTAGGATCAGATGTGGAGCTACACACCATGGAAGCCTTCCTGGTTGATAGATAACACATGTCACCTTTTGAAACTCTTACTGTAATTAACAAAAATAAGAAAACAAAGATTTAGGAGTCACAACCAGGAGTACGAAAGTATATCCAAGATCATCCAAAGAAGCATTACAAGTAAGCATAGAAAGATCAGCAATGGAACCTCCCAAGTTCATTAGAGAAGTCAAAAAGCAAAGCCCTCCCTTGCTTTTGTTCTGTCACCAATATGTTTCCACCAATACTTCAAAATTCAAGGAAATGGTAAGTAACTCTCCATTCTGGTATGTATGAATTCATGGCCTCTATGTGAAGTAGAGCAATGAGTCTCAAAATCCTGGAACTGGCAATCTGGCATTGGAGATTATATAAGGTAAAGAGTCAACGATGGATTGATTTGGCACTGCATTGAAAAGTCTTGAGTTGTAATAGATCCAGGAATGAAGCTGCAGACCATTAAGATAATCTTCTTATTCTCCTTCCAAGCTATTGTACTTGATCTCTCAAATTTTCCCATTATTTCATCTCCAAACTAGTTTTGATACTCTTCAACCCCTAATACAATAAATGACCACACTTCATTTCAAACCAGCTGAATCCAAGCCCCAAACCTTTGGCCAAGCACCCTCAAATAAACAACAACAACAATAAGCCTTGTCCCAACTATATGGGGTCGGCTACATGGATTCTTGCCCTCCAATCAGTTATGTTCAAGGCCATGCTAGATACAAGGCCTAAGCTATACATATCCTTTCTCACCACTCCTCTTAAGGTTATCTTAGGTCTACCCCTAGCTCTTCTAGTTCCTTCAATATGGATTATATCATTTCTCTGTACAGGGACATTTATAGGTCTCCTTTGAACGTGGTCGTGCCACCTCAAACGACTTTCTTGAAGCTTATCACTTATGGGAGCAACTCCCAGACCAACTCTAATATGATCATTTCTTATCTTATCCATCCTAATTTTGCCATTCATCCATCTTAGCATCCTCATTTCTGCTACACTGAGTTTATCTATATGATTCTTTTTAACAGCCCAACACAACACTCTACACCGTACATCATAGCTAGTCGAACAACGGTCTTATAAAATTTTCCTTTAAGCTTTACTGGAATACACTGATCACATAAGACCCCAGACGCACCTCTCCACTTCATCCACCCTATTTTAATTCTTTGGGACACCTCATCCTCTAAATCACCTCTTTTACTTATGATTGAACCTAGGTACCTAAAACAATCACTCTGAGGAATCTCTTTATCGTCAAGTATCACCACCTCATCACCTGCCCGATCATGACTAAAGTTACAAACTAGATATTCTGTCTTCAATCTACTAAGTTTAAAGCCTCCTTTATGCACCCTCAAATAAACCTGACCAAAAAATCCATGTGACCAGCAGCCTAAACCATTGTAAATAGGGTCTGGGTAAAATATCATGAAGGATACATCTAGGAAAAACTGCTTTACATGGCCCTGTGTAGGAAGGGCTTTCCTAAATAGCCCATCTTCTTTATGCCACATCAACAAATGATATGAGTATTTTGATTATTGGATAAGGAGAACAGCATCTAGAATAATTATGTGTCCAATTTCGTAGCCTAATTCAATAAATATCCTCCATGTGTTGGCATGCATACTCACGTATTCTGTTTGCTATGGCTATGGTAGTGCAACCACTACTGCGCACCTTCCATAATCATGTACTTTTTATGCTCTACTTTGCCACTCAGCAAACACTGTTTGCCTGAAATTTAACCAATTTGGGGATCTTGATGTCCACCTGCCCACTAACTTTGGCCCCATCAGATCTGCCATGTGACATATTTAAATCCATCTATACAGAACATTTATGAAACTGACACACATATTATAAGGTAAACAACCCCAGAACCTCTAACCAGTGCTTGGTAAAGAGTAAGAGAGAGAAACATGTTGCCGGAGACAAAGGAAGAGAGAAAAGAAAACTGCTAGTCTTAAAAGACTAAAACAGAAACCGATCAAATAGGGAAAGCAAATAAAGTATCTTAGCAAAAGGAAACCATAATAGGGGGACTCCCCCTATCATATTACAAACTTTTAAAAAAACAAATATGAAAACTATGACAAAATGTCCAGAATAATTCAGAAAATTATGGCAAAAGTTTGAAAATAACGTGTGAGCTTCTCCAAATCCAAATCTTTGAATAATATGAAGTTGGAGATACAGGTAACAGAAAAAAGTTAGGCATAATATAACAAGGAAAAGATAAACGGATCTACTTAACATCCTTCTACAGTTTCATGAAACTGTAACACTTTTCTCTCATCCAATTGATCAACCTCAACCTCTTTACTATCTTCCAGTTTTTATGATTAAGTACACGCTTTAAACTGCATAACTTTGATGCATAACATATACCTTCCATCTTCCTCACAATTTCCTCATCCCTCAATAACATTCTTCTATCCAACCCTTCTATACATTTGACTTGGTTTCCAATGCAGTAGCCTTGACCTGGCAGGACTGACATGATCACTTTGGAAACCCAGACCAAGGGCTGGGCCTCCACCAGATTTCTGGTCAGGAAAAGGCTGGATGCAGTAACATTAGTGATATTTATTTACTTGATAGGGGTAGATTGGATAAGATTTCCTCAGGTAGTTTCTTATTTCAGTTGCTGCAATTCTAGTTAGGTTTCTATTTTTGAGATGAGGCTTAGATTCTCTATTTATTAGTTAACTGCATGAGGATTCTCAGAGTTCTGATTATGAAATTGAATATTGAAGCTAGTAAAGAAATCCAGCATGTAAGAATACGTTCCCCTTCTTCTCCTTCCTATTCTCCTAATTCTCTCCCAGTGCAGCCCATCTCAGCAGCCCTTCTCAGGCTCTGCATTATCTACACTTCCTTTCTTAGCCTTGAGTTTGGCCTCGTAGCACCTCTTTTTGCCTTCTATATTGTTAATTGGTCGCCATGTCTTAAACTTCTCCGTCCTTGGTCTTGATGGCTGCTTGGACCTCCTCATTCCACCACCAAGATTTCTCTAAGGGCTTGATGTTAAACTCTAAGCTTCCTGGAACTTCTTTGCAATCCTCTGAATACAACTCATCATTTCTTTCGAGTCCTGTCCCCTGTGCAATGCCCAGTTATGAATTACTCCTCTCAATTTTCAATTATTACACTTGGATCCCTCTAGATGACAGAGCTAGCCTGATGTTAGTGATACTTTGGAAAACAATACTTTACCCTGGCGCTAAAACATCACAATTGGAATCATGACACTACCATTTTCTTGATGTTCCACCCAAATACCTGCAAGCTCCCACCTCAACACTTCCCCTGCAATGCCATCCCACTCATGCACCCTTCCTGCCCTGCACTCTACCCCACCTCAGCCCTGCTCACTCCCTTCAACAGCCCCCCTTTCTGTTCAAACCCACTCCACCCCAAACCCACACACACCCCACCCCCGAAAAAAAAGGAGAGAGAAAGAAAACGAATGTACAGGTATCACACGCTGACTCTGCTGATCATTTTTTTCACTGTAAAATGCCAGAGTAAGAACTTGTCGTTTGTCTTCTTGTTTCTTTTTCGACAAATAAATCTGTATACAATCATCAGAAAGCACATCCATAAGAAAACCAGCAGTTACAGCAATTATCAAACTTGATATTAGAAGCTAAAACTCGAATATGGATGCAACCGAATTATTAGCTCTATAGCTACTGTGAACTCTATTGTTGATTGATTTATAGAGATGCAACTTGATCAAACATTTATAGGTTTACCTTATCCCATTTTTTGTCCTGGATCATGGAGTGATCAGCATGCTTTAATCGTCAAATGTGTACAGATGAATCTACAAGCACAGCAGCTTCTTTCAATGATCCATTCAGGATATTTTGCGATTGTAATACAAATACAAATGTACAATTTGGAATTCCTGTTGCTCTTTCAGACTTTGTCACATTCAAATCCTGTGCTATTTTTCACTATTTAAAATAATTTAGATTGCTAAATACCTTTTGATCCTAATACAGTGTTTGGTTGATCTTAACTGGTATTTAAAAATAAAAAATTCAACATTAATAGAAGCAAATCTCGCAATAATTTATAGTTCCAGTTATAGATTTTGCTCACGTTATCTAAGTCAATCCTGGTTGCTGCTGCTGGGAGTTATGGAACTTGGCTCTGTGTGCCATTACAAGCTCAAGAGTTATAGATGAGGTGCACAAAAAAGTTGGTTGAGTGGCCAATTTAGAGGTTTGAGGGGAAAGTATCCTGCATAATCATTTTCTAAGATTTACAACAGACACATGAAGCATGCCAATGTCTTGATTTGACAGTTCATGTATAAGTAGGTTAAAAAACTGAAGATGCCGACCATTATCATCCTAACCATCAAGATTCTTTTTAACTCGAGGATTCACCGTCAAAATTGACACAAAGTATGGACACATAATCAGAAAGCAGAAAGAAATTCTATCCAATCAACTCAATATTGTACATTACATAAACACTTGCCAAAAAGCAGAAATAAATTCTTATCCAATAAACTGACTATTGTACATGCATCATAAAGATTGAAACATAGGGTATATGGTCAGTAGATACACCAATCACAGGTAACTGATATGTAAAATATGCAATCTTCAATGATGTTGCTGACACACTTGTGACAATTTGAGTTGGTCTGCCATGAACCTGTACACTGGAAGTTGAGGGATTCCCATTCTCTATGAAAATAAGGTATAGAAATCTACTCAATAAGGTGGTGGGGGATATATCCCTGGATATGGACCTGCAAGGAGGGAAGCAAGGATAATCAGAAACTTGAAAGATATAGATAGCAATCAAGATGAACAGGATGTTGAGGATCAAATAAAGCTACCTGGCATTGGGGGATAATAGGGAGAGGCTTGTGGTGGTGGAGGATAGCTCTGTGGTGGAACTGGTTGACGAGGGTATGGCTGAGGAAGATAGCCTATGAATTGTGGAGGAGGATAGGCAGCAGCCAGCTGAGGCGGTGACACATATGCTGCCAGTGCTGGATTAGGTGGGTATAGAACATAGGGAGATGGGGGAGGGTAGGCTGTTGGTGGTGGGGAGGAATATAAAGGGTATTGGGCCACCGGTGGTGGTGTTCCATAGAGTGGCGCTGATGGTGCAAAGGTTGTCGCTGGTCTCTGCAAATGCAAAGACTATGAATTAGAAAAAGTATTGAGGTATTTGAGTTATACCCAATTTATGTTCTAATATAGGCCATTGGATTGGTTACGATCCAACAATGTAACGGGCCTTATGAGAGAGTCAGATTGACCGCAAAACCTAGTGTTGTCTATAATGCTAGCTGGAAGAAAACGGTCTGGGCATTCCAAACTAGATAATCAGGGTGTAATGCTTTAAGCAACCTCGTAGTTAAACCCTAAACCCTAAGAATCTTAAAACAACCATATACTGCCTATATTGTTCCAAGGTACAGACTGGCCACAAACCCTTGATGTATCACAACTTACATTAGCATTGGCATTGTACATAATGAGTCGAACTTCACCAGCATATCTAGAAAATAAGATGAGCAGTTCATGCATATCAGATTGAGAAGGATATAACTTATAGACATGTTAGCATGTGTTTCTTTCTTGACTCTACTCAATACCTGCCAGTTTTAGTCTGCAAGGACCAAAGACTATCATCAATACCTTGTGAAAGAACCTTCTGAAGTTGAACCCTAAAAGCAATTGCACCAGAAAATTTTGTCAGGAGGGTTCTCGTTTTGAGTGTCAGGAAATTTTGATTTCAAGAGTGGGTGCGTCTGTGATGATTGATTTACTTTGCGCTGCCAATGAAGTCGTCGTAAGTGAGGGTGTTGCTGTTCCAGACAGCCACATTCAACTCCCAGAGACCTTCGATGAGCTTGAACACGAATTTCTCTTGGAAGATAGGGTTTTTATTTCCATCTAAACAAAAATCAAACAAGAAGACAAGGTATTGAATTCAGACCTAATCAATACAAGAGCCCATTTTGGAAATCATCAAGAAATGGACAACAAACACAAGAAATTAAGGGATGAAGAGCTACCAGTGCAGGTCCTGGTCCGGAAATTGGTGTTTCCATATTCAAGAACGACATAAGGGTCCTGCCTCGATATCCACTCCGTATCCTTCAAATTGTTACACCCCAAAACTACACCACACACCCATCAAAATCTGAGATTCAGAAGCAAATTCATCACAGAAGAAGACAGAGGAGGAAAAGCTCCAACGGAATGGGAAGTTGAAATTGGATGTTTAAAGATATTTGAGGTTTCGTAATTCGTGAATGGATCTAAAAAAGCAAATGGGATTGGGTAGGCCTACCTGTGATCTCGAGCAACTGTCCTTGAATCCCAGAAATTGACATGGAAGAGTGCATAGCAGATGGAACTTGAAATGGAATTTTTTTTTTTTGGGTAAGGATGGATATTGGTTAATTGATGCAAAAAATAAAAGGTTTTAGGAATTGGACGGGAATTTACTATTGATTATGAGAATTTTTCCCGCCCTCCATAAATAGAAAACCGATTTCAACTATCGTTGGAAAATAAAAGCTTCTTGAGGATGAACCTCATATCAAAAAAAAATATGAGCCTCATATAAAAAAAAAAAAAAAGATATGCATGCTTGGATACAATTCGGTACATATGGATAAATCTCTTTAGGGCCTGTTTGGTTACATGAATCTAGAGATTTCAAATCTCTGGATTCATGAATCTAAGAATTATATCTGTTTGGTTGTAAAAATCTCTAGATTTATGAAATCTAAAGATTCACCTTTTTACACTAAAAACGTGAATCTATAGATTTATGGGTAAGGGGTGAAATTCAGAGATTTCAAAAAAGCTATACATTTGCACATTCACAAAAATTACGTCGATCAAATAATATTTTAAAATGAATCTACAAATTTTATTCCACAACCAAACATTTAATTTTATAAATTATAACTCCATAGATTTGAAATCTCTAGATATTTGAAATCTCCATACTCATGTAACCAAACAGGCCCTTATTGAATCACATTTAAATACGTTAACTAGTACATATAATATCTCTACAAGATGATGTCTTTTAAAATCAATTGACTGATATCGATACTAAATACTGTTAACCTTAAAACTAGGTTTGTAGTTCAAATCTAAGCCAAAATTTTAAAGCAATGGCTCAATATGGCTATACGAGGTGAAAAGTTAGAATCTACTTGGGGTCAAAGGCAAATTAGATTTAAAATAACACATAAAAATTACCCAGAAAATGTAGTTGGCATATGCATAAAGCCATAAATCAATATGAATACACTACATTTTTATCTTTTATTTTCTCATAAATTGGATGCTGCAAATGAAAAATCCTATTAAAATTTTTCCATCATTTCTTCTTCTCTTCGGAAAAATCAAAATCTTGGTGAATTAAACTCTCATGTTAACCAAAATTTGAAAGTCAAAACTATTAAAAGATTGCTCAGTTGGCAATAATAAACACCTCTTAGTGAAGACATTGTAAATTCAAATGTAACATTCCACAATGTTACAACATAAATTATCAGTTCCCCAAAAAAGTTCAAAGGTCAAAAGTTTGACAATCTTAAATTTTGTTTCCAAGATTTGAAACCATGATCAGACGTTTAACAAATGAACACTCCATCTATATGCCAAACACTAATATAACTTTCTTATACTTTTCTGTTTTTTTTTTTTTTTGGAAACTTTCTTATGGTCGATGGAACCAATTGTAGTGCTTTCTGTGTCCATCAAACTTCCTACTCTAAATGGGAAACATGGGCATCATTGACAAATTATAGAAGTAAAAACAATCAAAACAGGCATATTAGGTCTTGGTATCCAAACTCCATAACTGCTCAATCAAGCTGAAAATTCGTGGAGAATTGCAATCAACAAATTAAATTTGACATCAACATCCAGAAGAGGAGAGTACACGCATAGAACATTTATGTACAAATCAATCTAAAACTTAAACAACTGATGCTGGCCCTCGTTCATTCACTTTCATAGTCATCTTCATCTCCGAAAGTAAAAACAGAAGCATCGGCAGCAATTGCTTTGAAGTCACTTGAGTCGATTTTTGACGCATCAACACCAGATGCAACGCCGCCACCACCAGTGTCAGCATTCAATTTACTAGTAGATTGAGCTTGGGTGGTTGCCTCACCTCTCAATGAAACTTGTTCAGTTCCATGTGTGACAGCTGCAATTTGTTCTGAGGTAGTCTGAGTTTCAGGACTCCCACCACCAGCAGTAGCAGGTCTTCCCACCCTAGATTCTGCTTTATTTTTCCTGTGTTTGGAAGACCCACTATCCTCTGCTTCACTATCTGAGAAAACATCATCCTTATCTTGGCTTCCAGAACCTTTACTTTGATCAGAAGTCACAGCACCCCCATCTGCTGTGGCAGGACCAGTTCCTGAGCTTCCATCGGGAGGCTTGTTGACGGTTTCCGCATTGGGCTTTGTTGGGGTTGTCCCATCATAGTCTATCATCACAACCTCAACTTGGAATCCTGGGGAAGGAAGTTTCCTCTACAAAGCACATATTACATAATTATGATTATAATTATATAAATATAAAAGCATCAACAACCAGGCCACGAAAAAGGCTGCCCAAATATAGACAAGCAGAAAGGCATGTCCAAAAACAAAGAATTTGCTTCTCTGCCCTTCTTGGCCGATCAACTGCGGATCTGCAAACCTTCAAGCATGATCCTTTTAACAAGCTCTCAACTCAGAAGAAAAGAATGTTAATTACCTTGTCAAATCCATCAAGATCGGAAATGTTCAAGATTTTCCTGTTTTCTGTCATTGTCGTATTCAACCAACTGAAAAGCAGAAAGAGACCAGGCATGCATGTTAGTTTCCATAAATAAATAAAAAATTATTCTAAGATTATGTTTGTGTTTTACTGACAATCAAGCATATTAAGTCTCCTAGAAATCCAGATGCTAGTAAGACAAGCCTTAAAATAGGATACCAATGTCTGTAATTCATAGGGAAACATTGGGATCCTCTTTCCAACACACCTAAGGAAAGGTACAAATGATAAAATCAATAAAGCATTTCATGACAGTTTTTTCTTTTCCTATTCTCATTGATAATGATTTTAATGGGACTGAGACCACAGTATACCACCACCTAAATTGATCTCTTATAAGGCCCTGATATCCAAGGGGGTGCACATCAGGCATATAGGGGGAACACGGGATCAATCACAGCTGGATATGTGGGAAATAAGTGGGCCAAAGGACATATGGATAGATGGTGAGATTTCATTGGGAGACAGCCACATTGGTGTTGGGACTTCAGTAAGGGGAAAAAGTAGATAGAGAGGATTGTTTTGGGGGGTATATTATGGGAAAATAGAGAGTAGAGAAGGGCAGGAGAATTGCATGAATGGAAGGGATGAGCAGAGCTCGTAGGTGAGCAGGAGCAAGTAGAATAGGATTTGCAGGTTTTCTGGGGAGATATTGTATAGCATTTCGTCCTCAACTGATAGTTAATTGAAGTATTTCCCTTGTTCAGATCCCTGTTCATCCATTTATTTGCAGTGTGTGTGAGTTGTGCATGGATTGAGAGGAAATTGCAGGTTTATTTCACCAAGAGAGGAGCTCGATTGCAGGGTTTGATTGAGGGATTAGATGGGTTCTTATCAATCCCTCCTTTCAACTAAATCCATGTCAAATCAAAGTAATTATGGGAGAGAATGAAAAGATGAATCTTACTTCCCATAAATCAGGAGAACTCCAAAAACTCTGGATGAAAAATGAAAACTACATTACTGAAATTTCAAAATAAACCAATATGTAGACGGACAATGTACAGACCAGTAGAAATCGCCTTGGCGGTCATGAAAATGGATTTTGAAGTCTCCAGCTACTTCAGTAAGACCAGGCTCCCCAGGCAGAGCAAAGACCATGATCCCTTTCTTCGGTGCACTAAACCAGAAATCTTCTGGCTGCAGAAAAGGAAAGTGTAAAGAATACATGCTGGAATTGAAACAAAACTTACAAATTGAAAATGAAAAGGGAGAAATATTAAGTTGTTATTTTTCCTTTCATTTTTAGTATATACATAGGTCAGAAGTGTACCATCAAATCCTTTGTTCTTGGATGCTTCTTTGTAGAGAAAAGAATTCCTGTACAATGAAAACATCACAGTTCATTGCCAAATTAATATGCAAAATCCAATCCTATTATAGGATGATCTCATTTAGTTAGCATATAACCAAAGAAAGAAATTGAAAATCTTCTCCAACTTCTGCAGGTTTGGTTAGAGGCTTCCTGGAAACCAGTTCTTCAACCAAATGGTGAAGGGCCAAAGGGCAAATAAATCAATCACACAAATTTAACCCCAGCTTGTAGGCAGAAAATACAAAGCATGACTAATTCGTAAAAGTAAAAAGGCATAATAAGATAGCTAACTACATCCATCTTGTTTGTCCTTGTTGCATGAAAGAGGGGAAAAAGAAATGCAAACTGCAAGAACCCATGCTGATGTAAACCAGTAATTAAGATGACAACTTGGAACTACAAAACTTGAACCTGCCTGAGGCCATACTGATAAATTTCAGGCTTGAGCTGGGAGTTTCAGCCTGTGGGACAGGCAAGTGAATAGAAGTCCTAGCCCATGCCAAGCCTGAAGTGTGATGGTAAGTTAGTAGTTAGTACTATCTTCTCCTTTTCCAGTATCCAAGGATAGCACCTCATTCCTCCAATATACACATTTATGCTTTATTTTTATGGATAGGGCAGGGTCGGATTGAAATTTCCCAGCTAGATATCTAGCCAGCATTGCACCTACGGATGTAAATTAACCAGATATTCAACAATCTGTACTCAGATGAGAACCATTTATCTAGGACATGGGCATGCTGGTATGTTATCTGATTAAGATCCATCCCATCTATGACATCTCCATTAGTATTCAGTTAGTGTAAACAAGCTTGGTTACAATTAATTGGCTCTAATTTTTATCAGTTCTGGCCTCTCATGGTCAAGATAAGAACCAACAGATTAATTACTCATTCCCAATTTATAGGACCAGAACAGTTAAGGATAAATAAGTAAAAAGAGGAGTAAAAATAGGAAGCTAAAAAGGAAAGTAAAACATAGGCCATTTAAATTTCCAATTACCAGATCCTTATCTGGATAGTTAAAGATATGGATATGGCTTTACCTATCTGTTGAATATTTTACTGGATATTGCATATCTGGTTAAATAAACAAACTGAAACAGACATAGTTACATCTTACCAGCATTTGGTCCATTTACTGCCCTAGTTGCACTAATACCAGTATTTCTAAAGATACAGGGTATTTTCCCTCTTTTTCCTTGCAATGAAAATAACTTCAGGATCACAACGTCAAAGTCAGAGCAATTAAAGTGGGGTCCTCATTACAATGGGTCTAACCAGTAAAAAGGAGAAGAAAAAGAACTTCCAAGGCATCAGTTAATAGCATTAAGTCCTCAGAAGAAAACAAAGTCCGTCAGCAAGTCAAGAGCAAACCATTATGATTGGAGATGGTTATTGAGGGCCTAATCCAATAAGGACACCTGTGAAGTCGAAATCCCCTGAGCATGCACCTGCAACAATATGTAATGTCAATGATCATCTCAAAAAGCAAAAAACGAAGAGAGGTTCAAGTGGTAATTTATAGCTTCCACACCTACGTCCAGGCTGATTTTCTCCACTGAAGTATGTTAAAATACGCTCAAAATATTTGACGTACCTCTACGAGAAACGGAAATTTAAAATATTTATTAGATAATAGATAGGCACACAGGAAATATATCCATGAAATAATCATTTCTGTATGGCAAATATAGACTGACAATCTGACTTGGAAGAACCAGCCCCTTCCCATCGAAACATCTTTTCTGGTTGTAGTAGTCAATTGACTCCTCAGCTGTAGGGAAAAACTGCAGGGAGATGCAAATGATACACTAATATGGTCATGTAAACAACAAGAGCACAAACTTAAGTAATAAAATCTTCTAAGAATCCAATGGCTCCTCAACCTTCTAGGGGCAATCAGTCACAGCTCACCTTCAGGTATAGAAGAAGGCTAGAAATCATTAATCCAGTTCTCGCCATGCCAGCCTTGCAGTGCACAACAACCACGTTCTCAATGTCTTCTTTCAGCCATGAGTATGCACTTTGACAAAATGATATTATCAGTTGAATTGGGGGGCAGTTGTGATCATCGAATGGAAAACATGCAACCTGAAAATGTACAATGAAGTAAATTTTTAGGAGGAAAAAAAAATCTTAATAGTAATGTTCTGATTGTAATGATCAACGAAGACAGCAACTTCCCAAATCCAATACCATATTTTGAAGTGATCTTATAGCCCATTACAACTTTCACCTTTTCTCTTTCTGGGTTCTTTTTCTTTTCCTGTCCTTTATTTAATTTTATTTTTATTTTTTTTTTGGGTGGGGGGGGTAGATTGGTTGTGATGGGGGGTTGGATGGGGAGTGGGTAAATATGAAGAAAAAGAAAAACTGAATCAACATACCTTTCCCTCAAATAATGATGCATCATACAGCCTCTCTGAACACAGATTGTATACTTTGTATTTTCCCTGCATGGATAAGAGGTTGGTTAGCATGGAGGACTAGATATCACCCACTGGAGGAAGAATTGGATTCCCAGTTTAACATAAATTCCCTTCACACAAACGAAAAGTTTAAGAAACAATCTCACTTTCAAATGAGATCAATGGCATCTGAAGGAACTTCAGTTTGGAAAGCTTGTTTCAGAATCAGAATTAAGAGCCACATATGGGAAAAATCCCATAAAATCAAAAACCTGGAGAGGACGTTCACAGTGCACAAGGCTCCCACACCACAGGGTCTGGGGAGGATCTTAATGCACACGGAATTACCTGGTCACCTTCACTAAACTGAGAGGGAGCAATCCCTCAACCACTTGGTCATAATGGAGTTCCTATGAAAAATTATTGACCTTCACCTTTCGTCTTGTTTCACCATTAGAGCCCAACTGAGTATTTTCCCAAATTACCAGGATAATTTCTTTTTCTGTTAAAAAAAAATCTGATTTCACTATTACCATTCAGAGTTAACCAAACCTTAACCATTATTCAAATTGTCTCAAATCAAATTCAAACCCTTATCCTCAGCATTCCCTGACCAACAAACCCAATACTCTAATCGCCATAAATAATCTAAAAATTTTCTGATTAACCTTACCAGGAGGGGTTGTCTCCTGTGTACAAATCTAGGCTACTCAGAATAACGACACCGACCTGATTTTCATATACAGTAATCTTTATAAAGATTAATCTTAATAAAATTATCCTTTAACAATTAGATTGATAATCTTTGGAAACTCTTCTTCTTCTGGTTACAGCAGTTTTCACACAATTCAGATATTGGATGAATAGTCTGACCCAACATCAGATACTTTTTAACCCAAACAGTCTCTTTATTCAGGCTACTGATGGATGGTATATCTTGCAACTGGAAGAAAGAACGAAGCAAACTAATTCTCCATCACCCCACTGGCATGGGGTGACTGGTGGTGCTAGGTCTGGGGCCAGAGTTGTGATTCTTAA
Organism: Hakea prostrata; assembly: GCF_041222555.1. Classification (NCBI taxonomy): domain Eukaryota; kingdom Viridiplantae; phylum Streptophyta; class Magnoliopsida; order Proteales; family Proteaceae; genus Hakea; species Hakea prostrata. The sequence goes on along the minus strand of NC_142604.1, from coordinate 3,984,676 downwards.
AACTAAATGCCAAGCTGAGACTCTTAGAGATTACAACTTTTGTATTATTGAGGCATGTCACCTTCCAGAGAAAAGCAGTAACTGTATGATCACCTTGTGGTGAGACTCAAAAAACTTGATCACTTCTTCCATGTGGTTTCTGTAGAACCCCTGCATTACATTTCTCACATGATCAGAATAAAGATGAAGTAATAAAACAGTCTATCAATCATGAAATGAAAACAATCTAAACTGTTTGGTCCAGTAATCATGAAATGGAAACCATCTAAGTTGTTTACCTCAAAGTACCCAAAAAACCCAGAGCTCATATCACCAGCAGGAAAACCCATTGCAATAATATTCTCAGTGATGTAAGTCATATCCAAATCAAATCCACCTTCCTGGATATGGGAAGAAACACTCAAGGTTATTAATGCTGAATATTACATAACAAGAAAGACTGGAAAAGAGCGGACCTATAATCATATACCAGAGTTAGCAAAATGCACCATCACATGGCTACTTTACTTCAGCTGAGCAGTTGAGAAGAACACAAGGATTTAAAATCATGGATCATTACTGAAAATAAGGGTTGCATAAGCAACAGCTGAACATGGAAAATTAGAAAGTGCGAGAGAGAGCTATGTCCAACCCAAGGTACCATTACATAGTTAGTGTAGCTGCTCCACTCTTCCCCTGGGACCATATGAACACATCCTAGCAGCAGACAGCCAAATCTATGAGGGTGAAAACCAAAACTCTGATTCACCACTACCCTGAAGAAAGTTGCTAAAGTGAACAACCAGCCATCGTGTACTTAATCAGAGCAAACAAATTTAAAACTTGTAGTGGACAACATAACTCTTATACCTCACCATCTTTACCAACAATATATCCAACTCAATAAAGCCATACTTGTCAGTTGTCACTAGTCCCAAGCTATGCATGGCCCCTCACCATTTCTTGATGAAACCCGAGGTCTAGAGTTAGGGTTTTTAGGTACTCCCCTAAACTAGGGTTAGCCCAGGAAAGTCTAGCAAGGGAACTTGATCAAGCTGTAGGGTTTAGGGGTGGTTTTGCGATCCAAACGAAGACTGGGAATGGAGTTTTAGGCCTAAACTAGGTTGAACTAGGGTTAGGTAAAATTCTGCAGCACTCGATTGGGGAAGATGAGTTGCAGAATTTTCAGAAAACTGTGAAAATAGGGTTGATTGGGCAGTAGCCATTAGGGATGTTCTCTAAGGGTTGGGGCAACACTAGGGAAGGGTATTTAAGGTCTGAAGGGGCTGGGAATGAAGGTCGAATGGGGAAGGGAAGCTTGCTGTGACACAGAGAAAAGGGGAAGAAAGGGGAGGGTGTCATGAAGGTAGGAGAGGGGGTAGGGAAGGGCTGGGACTGTAGGGGAAGGGGTAGGGGTCTTCTTACTCACATGTGGTTGAAGGTGCTTGCTGGATTCTGCAGGTGGAAGCTTGAAGAAGGCAATAGAGGTCTTGAACTTGAAGTATGAAAGCACCCAAACCAGCCGCAGTGTACCTAAGATGGATCCCACAACTTTACCAAAGCCAATTCTCAAATTTCCTATGATCAGTAATCAACAACTGAATAATCACATGAAAGACTAGGTTATTTATAGTCTCCACAAACCATCCTAGATTCCTAGACTTAACCAATGAATTCCTACCAAAATTGGGATCCAAATACTTACTAAAATAGGACTTGATTAAAAATAGAACTATTTTTAAGATAAGGTTCATAAAATTGGGGAACCCTATCCTCACCCCCTAACAACTCCCACAAACAATCAAATACCAGAATTACCTCAATAACTAGGACTCTAAAATAGAAATAAAAACAGAATTAATTTTCCTAAATTAAGGTGGACTTGGTCTATCATTATGGCTCGATCCAGAGGTAGGAAAATTACCATTCTACCTCTGGACAGATTCAGCTTCCCCTGGGTGGGCTCTTGCTCTCATATGGACTTGGGCCATCTTTAGGGGCTGACTAGGGCTGGTTACATCATTTCTCCTAAAGTCACTTTAGGCCTACCTCTGGCTTTTAGACCTTCAATCTGAACTGAATCACTTCTCCATACTAGAGCATTCAAAAGCCTCCATTGCATACATGTCACCTCAAACAATTGTATCAAAAAATATTATTTATTAGAGGTACACCTAAATTAGCTCTAATTCATTCATTCTTTATTTCATATTTTCTATTTAACTCTCATCCATCTCAACATCCTCATTCAGCAACAATAAGTTAATCCAAATATTGTTTTATCAGATATCAACATTCAGCTCCACAAACCATTGATGTCGGTGCACATTTAGCTAAATTTTAAAAGCTTGACTTAATAAAATAAGATCACATTTGGTTTTGCGACACCAGAAGTTCAACCTAGTAGATTACAAAATTGACGCAAAGCATCAACATATTGACCAAGGTTGATGAAAGTCCGTAACATAGAATATGCTTTTGAAAATACCAGATGAGCAAATGTTAAACTAGCAAGTGATTCACCATTCAGTCATTCACACACATTAATGATCAACACAAACAATAAAGGGACCAAAAATTAATGCAAGGTTGAAGATGGAGCTCAAAATGAAAGTTTTAATCACCACAATCTTCCAAGCACACAGATTTAAAAGATAATAATATAAAAATAGTAGAGTAGTAATATAAGTACCTGGTATCTCCGTTTGTTTTGAGAGACCATGTGGCGAGCCCTGACCTGAACAGCCTTCACAGCACTCTTTGATGAATCAACTAATCCTTTTGTTAATGATCCAAAAACACCGGGCTGTGCAATTGTCGAGTCACCATCATCACTCTCATCTTGGGAGGGAGATTTAGGAGATGAACGGAATCCAAAACCACTAGTAAAACGTGAAAATGGTGACTTCCCAACATTTGAGTCATCTTGCCCAGCTGTTGGAGGCTGTGGAATTTTGAGACTTCTAGCCCATGATGATACACCAGAAGGAGATAGAAGGGAAGGGGCATCACGTGCATTATCTTGTCCAGAAGGGGCGGCAGGTTGAGCATCAGGAGCTTTAGCATTAGGTGAAGGTGACAAATCAGCTGGTGCTGCATCCATTCTATCATCAAGAATCAATTAATGAAGTAGTATTAGCACCAGTCACATAGAGGCCAAATCATGACCTACTGGTATGATGAAAAAGATACAGAAGAAGACAAAATAAAAAGCACAAGAACAATAAAGATATCTAATCATACAAATCTCAACTATTACAAATCAATTCCTAGTGAACTACTAGAAGTAGTTGGATGTAACCTCCATCCGTGATTTACAATTTGAGTTAATATGACTAAATTTTTAATCATGGGTTAAGTCTATTTTCAGATTCTCAAAGCATCCAATGCATTGTATAACAAACATACTTGGTGAAAATTCATGATAATGACAACCATAATGATATACCACTTACAAATTACAATGAACCATTTGATAACACACACACACACTGCATAAGTGAATAAAAAAAGTGACATATTCCTAGAAACGAGATATAGCTAGAGGGACACGAATAAAAAGATTCAATTATTTGAGTTAATTCAGTCTGGTGTCACCATTTGATTTATTAGGGGTGGAAGAGCAGTGCCTCACAAATGTTTGGACTCGTATGTTTCCAGCAAAAGCCTTTATTATGCTCCTGTGCTTTCCTTGTATCATTTTTAATCCTTGGCAATCTGTTTTGGGTGAATGAAAGACAGAAATAGCAAGACTTTTTATGGGGCAACCAGAGGGATGGAATATGAGTGCAGGTATATCTCATACATTTTGCAACAATGAACATCCAAGAATTTCAAGAATTTCCGTTGTGGGGGGGGAGAGAGGGTGGGGCGGGGGGGAAAAAATTGTTTTTTTTGTGTGTGGTTTTTTTTGATTTTTTTGGGGGCCCCCCGGGGGGGGAATAGGGCGGTTTCTCATTCATTTGCAACAATGAACATCCAAGAATTTCCACAAGACTAGCTAGTAAAGGAGAAATAAAGTGTTCGCTAGAGCAGATTAACAAAATTGCTTTCCATTGTGTAGTTAATATCCGAGGTCAACCCAACGAATGTGATCCCAGATGTTACTGAGTTAAAACGCTCTCCACAAACCGTTTCTAAGCAACTTGATTTAATGCTTCCCTTACTGAACACTTCAATCCTTGAGCATACAATCGATGTCCATTCCGATGACACTGAAAACTCCCCTCTCCCAGCATTCTTCATTGGGAACCCCAGTTCAGCCTGACATTTCTAATGGACCATACTCAACCTTCTACAAATGACGACACCATACAGAGTCATGGTTGCCCAACTTACATGATAATGCATTGAATTGAACATGAACACCACATTAACAATGTTAAAGCATGAAATTGCCTACCTACAAAAGCTCTGACGAATAACCGTTAATAGAGATACAGAAGTATAGATCTACCACTGAAGTTTGTGAAAATTGGAACCCAATAAACAAAACAAAACTCTAACAACCACCCAATTGAAATTTAAACCTCTATAGAAGAGGGAAAATAAACAAATAAACAAACAGTGGCTCAGGCAACCTTCAGATCTGCGCAAATCATTTCTTACCTGTATAAGATCAAATCCTTCCCTTGGAGCACAGAAATGATTAAGGACAAATTGAACTCCTAAGAAATCGTTCGAAGCTCTCACGTTTCAGATAAATCCGAGAGATGCCGGTTTGAGGATTGAATTTAAGAATTGAGAATTGAAAATTGTCGAAAGCAGGAGGAATTCTTCACTTTCAGACGCCATCACATTGATCCCTTTATCGGTCAATGACGCTGAATTTGCTGGCTCTGTCTTTTGACCTCGATTGGTATCCTTCAAATAGATCTCATTTGGACGAACGTGATTTCAAAATCTGGATCGTATAATCATTTGCAGTCCAAGCTCTAGATAGAAACTGTGTGCCCGCACATCGGTTCGGGTTGCAACTTTTGTGGATTGATCGTTTGATGAGCAATCGAAATAAGATTGCAAATTAGCCGATTTGGTCTGGTTTTAGTCTGGTTGAACCGTTTTTAGTCAATCGTAAACTAACTTCTTGGCTCCTACCCAAAAAATAAAAAAACTAACTTCTTAGCCAACTTCGATGTGTTATTGGTCCAAGTGGTAAGCAGCTTATTGGTTGCATCAGATTTCGATTTCGTAGATCTCTATAAATCCAATTGGAAAACTCACCCACCTGACCAGGAGGTCGAGGTCGAACACCGGATTAGTCAGGACAAAGCCTTGGAAACCGGGGTTGGCAAACAAAAAAAAAACCCTCCTCCCAAAACAACCCTAAAAGAGAAAACCAGGTAACCAAATTGGCCTGACATAACATATTTTTGGGATTCGAACTTCTGACCTCGTATTACCAACAAAAAATTATTTGTTAAACCAACTACTTGGAATTAGTGTTGTTTGGTAATCTACAAAATAAAAAAATATCGTAGTTTTTACTTTGATAAACAAATAAAAATATGTCAAATTTATTTTGTATCAAGTGTTTTTTGAAACATATATTACAATTTATGAAAAATGGTGCTTTAAACAATGTTTAATGTATTGATATAGAATATCATATCGGTTAAGTGATTTCAAGAGACACATCATTTGTATTGAGTATTATATCGCTCTAGCTAATATATTTTAGTGTAATTCAATGGAGGAAGCATATCGAAATATATCATATTGGTTGGGTCATATATGGATACTTATTGATTGGGTCATATATGGATACGTATCGGCTAGTATCGTATGGTATCGTGGGATACTTTAAACCTTGGCTTTAAGAATAGTTATGACACATTTGTTGCTTTTATTTCTCAAAGCAAAAGTTATGCACAAATTAGGTTTAAGTTTCAATATTTCAAAGAGGGGGGTATTCATGGAATTTGACATTTTAAGAATAAAAACGTTTCCAAAACCCTAGTGAAAATCCTTTTTATGTTCATAAGCAATTTGTCAAACACTTAAAAAAACATTCCTAACAAATTTCCTGAATGAAACACTCATTAATAGCAACCTGCATATTCTTTTTCATTAACAGAACAACAACAAAAAATTTAGACTCTGGATCCTCTACCCACATAAAAAGGGGGAAAATCTAGTTCACATGTTGGTATGCCTAACACTTGTCATATTTTAACACAAAATCCTCATTTTTTAGAAAAAAAAATCCAAAAATATAAGAATTCGAATCTTCTCTATCTTTCCTATAGAAGAAGATTTTCTATTTAAATCAATAATGTCACGCATCCCCTGCGAATGAAATGAAAAATGTCAAGAGATCCTTGATTTTATCTAAAAAATATGAACCTCACACTATGGTTCTTCACGGCATCTTTAATGATAATAGATTGCGGTTCTCTAGTGAGCAAATCATTTTTTCACGGCTAGTGGTTTGGGCAGAATTTTATCATATTATTCAAGGTGCTCTCCATGGAACAGACCACTCAATGGTTGGATTGTTGTAAATTGTAATGGTTCCATTGGTGGCTATGGTATTCTTGCCAGTGACTCACTTGGTAATGTTGTCTTTGCGGATGCGGGTAGTTTTCGTTAGAAAAATATCCTTCGCATGGAATTAGTTGCTATCCACAAAGGGCTGGTGTTGGCTATTGAGCAAGCCATACCGCTGTTACAGATCTGATCCAACTCTTGGGAGGCTGATTTTAGACTAGGGCAAAGCTCCCTCATATGTCACAATGTTGACCAGAGATATCAAAGAGGTTGTAGCGTGTTTTTAACATTTTGTTTTTCATTATGCAGTGTGTAAACTTTAACAGGGGCTGATTTTTTGGCGGGGTTACACCCTTCTATACCTAAAATGTTATTTACTCCTGGACCATTACTTGAGGCACTCGATCATATTGCAAAGGACGACCCAATGAAATGACCTATTTCAAATTGTAATTTGTTTTTCTTGTTTACCTTAAAAAAAATAAAAATCCATGGAGTTGTATATATATAACGGGAAAACGACCAAACCGGTTCATATCCGGGTTTTACACGAACCGGATCAAAAGAGAACAAACTTTACGGAATGGAAAATATTTTTTTTCTCAGTGACGCGTTCAGAACAGGAGGCGTGCTCTCAGGAGCCAAATGATAGCAGAGTCATCCACACCTCCTGAAGTTCTCCGATATTTTTCCAAATTTGGTTTCCAATCTTATTAATCAGATCTTATACAGAGAGGATCAGTGGAAGAAGGAAAGACTCGGAAGTCAGAACATGGAATCTCTAGCTGCAGGTAATGGCGGAGAAGATTCGTCTCAGAGCTTAAATCCATCTTCTGCGATTTCGAGGTGGAGCTTCACCGTGTCTCGTCAATACCAGCATCTGCTAGACAAGTCGACCCCTCATGTCCTCCGGCGTTGGGTTGCATTCGCGTTCATCGTCGTCATCTACATCATCCGTGTGTTGTTTATCCAAGGATTCTATATCGTCTCCTATGGTCTTGGTATCTATATTCTTAATCTCCTTATCGCATTCCTCTCCCCTCAGGTTGATCCTGAGATTGAAGAACTCACCAGTGGTCCCGGACTTCCGACCAGAGGTTCTGATGAATTTCGCCCTTTTGTTCGCCGCCTTCCAGAGTTTAAATTCTGGTGCGATTTCACTCCTTTCTTTAAACTTTTCCCGTTTTATTACTTATTTATCAGATCTACTGAAGTTTTCTCTGTTATTTCTCATCCTATTCCTGAGTTTTCATCTATTAAAGTCTATCTTATATGGTAAAATTGCAGCATTATGAAGATCGGTTAGGTTATATGCGCATTTCTGCTCCTTATTTGTTCATGGACATTCTTACTTTTGATCGGTAGCTCTATCATAATGTATTCGTTATTTTTACTTTCTGGTGTTGGAAAAGTGGACGAGATATATGCTGTGACATTTTATTTATCTATCGTTGACCATTGCAATGAAAGCATGCTTTCTTGTTTTTTTTTTAATTGTCAAGACTATTTTGAATATGGCATATCAAAACATGATGAATATTTGAACGATTTGGGCGAGGATGCAGAAGATGATGCAATTAATATACCACTAGAAATTTCTACCATGAAAGGAAGGAGTTCTCTTCCTTTTATCCATTCGTTTTGTTGCGGAAGACTGCACTGGGGAACAATTTAAACTAAATGAAACTAAGCGTTTTACTTTACACATGAACCGCCGGTTAGGCGAACATTTAGGTGACAAAGCACTGAGGTGCATGGGCGTAGCTCTGGCTCAACTTGCTGCCATGAAAAATGGTAAGAGAATGAGTGTGTCAACTAGCTTTGAACCCTGCAAAGACTCTGGCATGCTTTGGCTTATGCAGTAGTAGATGAGGAGATGCAGGTGAGGGCTTAATGGTTTATATGTACAATTGCCCATCTGTGCACATTTCTTATGAGGATTCTTAAGTAGCTGGAGAATTATGGTTGCTAACAAAGCTTGGGTTTTTTGTATTTTTTTTGGGCTGGTGTTGAGAGGGAGGGAATCCATTGATATATCTAGTACAAAGAACCTGGAAGATGAATTTTGTGCAGCTTCCAGCCAGGTTGCTAGAGTTATCTTTCATAAACTATTTCAATTTTTAAGGAAGAAGGTTTGTTTGAATTTCAGTTTGGTTATTAATTTGAGTGATGTGTGTTTGGTCAGAGTAATTGTCCAAAGTAGAACCTTTTATGTTTTGAGTTACCCTTTCTCTGTCTTTTTTAACAAGAGAGCCACCGGTACCCGTCTCCAAATGAAAAGGTGATTCCATCTTCCTTGTAGGACGTATTTTGAGTTGAAGAAGGGACGAGTCTGATACGCTATTGGCTATAGGCAACCAAATTACATGCTTCTTCCTCCTCCAATATAGTGGAATGGTCAATTGTTTTATGAGATCAGAAAATGGTTCTTCTTAACATAATTTGATTGGTTTGCCAGATTCTCAAAGCTCCCTGCCTCCATTTTCTCTCATCCTCTATTTTAGTCAAGCATCCATCATTTCCAATTCCGCAATTACAATGTAATCCGATATTAATTCTAGTTTATCGGATGGATCTCACTTTTAACCAAGCTTTCAGTGGAAGATTTTACTGAAAATTCTTGAGCTGAAAACAAGTTTTTCTTTTTAATTAAAAAATAAATTGATCGAAAGATTAACTGCAGCAATGTATAGTACAACAACTACAAAAAGTGCAGCTGACCACCAAAACCAATAGAAAGGTGCATGATGGGATAATGCCCTAAATGCGAGTGGAGTCTAATCATCTCGGCCTTGGCTAGGTTGTCACGTATCAGGCAGGCCATGGAGAACTCATTCCCATTAAATAATCTTCTGTATATCCAGTGATAACCAACTACAAAATTCTTGATTCTGCTCTCATGCCTTTCTGTCTATCTGCTCATGCACTAATCGGCTGTGATATTTCTTTCTTTTCATTTATGACCCATAAATTATGTTACAGTGGGTACTTGGTTTCTCTAAAGTCAATCTCTGCAAACAACTACCAGCCGTTCCTACTCACACAGTCATGCCACATACAAAGTTCAAGTGAACTATATTTTTCATTTTCTGTTCTATTCACATTGTCCTCTCTCATTGTTTTAAATTCGATAAATGTTTTTCTTGTTTTGATCAATCTTCGTTAAATCTCTGTTTTATTTCATGTTACAGAACCTGAAATATGTTGCATCTTTTATTGTTATTTTCCTGGTTGAGCTGGGATTGGGAATCATCTAAGCACGGAGAATCTCTTTTCTTGCATCGATCATTATGGTTCTCAGCCTTGGTAATTTAACAGATCAAGATGAAGAATGTCTTGCTCGTTAGTGCTAATGGTACGTTTGAAGAAATCTGTTGGATATTATTCTCTAAATCAAGGAGAAGCTGTATTGATGTTCATCTGAATGTCTCTCTTTTATTTACCTTCATTTTAGGGGAGCGATTGAGAAGTGTTATGGCACTTGCTTTATGCCTTTCCCACTTATTGTGTGCATGGGTCAACTGGAACGCCACATTTTAGTTCGTAGACTGAATGAACAACCCGAAGGCTGCCTAACTTAAACATTTCCAGAGACTTTCAAGCTATAGTACCTTATTATACAGAGTTTCGTACTAAGTGAACCTACATGTAGTCTCTGGGGTCAATGGGCCACTCTTTTGGTTGAGTGAAGGCAATCAAATTGCAAGTTTTAGTTCTCTTGAAAGAGGCATTAGCTTTGAATTCTTTAGAAACTTTTAACATCAGCCCTGTTTTCCAACTTGTGTTGACCCTGTAAATCATCACAGTGAATTCTTGGCTTTATCTATTAAAAAAAATATAAATAAAAATAATAATTCTTGGCTTTAGTCCTGTCCCTTGTCTATGCCTGATCAAATGTTCTAAACTTTCTTCTCAAGACCTTCCTTTCTGTTAAGCATGTGCTTCTAAATATTATTGAATATCTGCCGTCGAGAATTGGCCATAAAGAGGTCTTCCTGTGGAGCAGCTGTCTTCATCAGTTCATTGTTATCAAAATTTGGCTAGTCAATCCAAAGGGATAATTGACTTGCATTTCCTCCTTAAATTACATTACTGACCGAATTATGCCTTACTCTTTGTTCAATGCTCTTGTTAATCAAGTCAATCATTTCTGAGAATGCATCACTCTTCATGGTTTTTGGTTCTCAAACTTATTATTCCCATTTTCTATTAAACTGCTTGTCCTGTTGATTCTTCATTCAATAGTCGTATTCGGTTCCAACACATGGACTTTTTGTCCTTAATTCCACATGAACCATTCTTTTGGGCGGGTTCCTTTTTCTAAAATATGCTTTTTGAATTTTTGAAGTTTGCAATTATGCCCCTTTTCAGTTTTAATACTAAGTGGCTAATGTTAGTACCCATTTTAATCTTGGTGAATTCATCTCAAGAAAGGTGGAACAAAGAAACTCTTTATTTTGGAAATTATCTCTGGAAACAAAGTGCACTTTTAGCACCTGGTTAACTGACTAGCTGGGGGATAAGACTGGAAGGTGAAAGTCAGTTCTCTTTTTCTTTTCTTTTTTTCCTTTCGAATTCTGTTTCCTTTTTTAAGTGTAGTGAACTTGGTTCAAGAGATCAAAGTTGGTCGCTGCTGGTTCCAATCTAAATTGCAAGATTTGGCCAAAAAACGCCTAGAAACCCCAACTGAGTCAACCAATTCAGTCAATCTGGTCCTGATTTTTCAAACCCTAATCACGGAGCACATGCACACATGAGCACTGACAACTACAATTTAAGAGAGGTCTTTGATATGCCACTAATCCAAGGTTAAGTGGAATCAGATGGTAAATCCAAGCATATGCCAAAAATTAGAAAAATTATTTAGTCTTTTTTCTCTGTCATGAAGATGGGACTTATTTTAAATATTCAATATACACTTTTTTCTGCTTAAACAAACTTTAAATTTGGTAGAGGACTTTTATCCCTATCTTCTGGCTAGAGGACTTTTATCCCTATCTTCTGGCTTTGACTACTTAAAATTTTGGACTCAAAATGTCAAAGGTTTCAGATGGTGTTCTATTGTTCAATTTGTTGCGCGTACAGCTGTCTGGAAATTTAAATTTCCTTTTGGTGTCTTTTTGTAGATTTCATTGAAGTTGCACAAGTTAGTGCCTGGAAGGAATGCGAGTTTAGATTTCATATGAATATTTTAAGGGTTTTTATTTTTTCGGGTGTCTCTTACACTTGTAGATCAGTTGGCTTGCTTCCCATTAAATCCTCTGCTTCTCTTTTATTTGATATCTCTGAAATTTCTCCTTGCGCCAGAAGCTCATCCCATCAGTTAACTCGTTTTATTACTTGAAAATCACCATTCATGATACCTTCAGGTCAGTTTCATGTATACCCTTAACTGGTTGATGGACTCTTAAAATTTGATCTCGGAGCCCTTTTTTACTCCATTTGATTTTGTATGAGCTCCATTGTCCTACATCACAATGAATACATCAGTGTGACAAAGATGGATGAATGGCAATAGGAATGACTGAAATAGAAACACACATTTAAGGTAGCTTAAGAGCTGTAACCATTGGGCAATAAGATGAGGGAAAGTTAGGAGATATTGACATCTGATTAAGACTAGGAGGGGCACCAATGAAGAATGATATGTGGCAAATTGAGGATATTAAATGTATAGTCATCAAGTCAAGGTGTCCAGGGCCAAAACCCCAGGGTGAGAAATAGGGAAAGGGAAGAGGAAGAACAGGAGGAGAGAAAATTTTGGGTGAGTTGCTGCTGCAAACAAGGATTTCACAGTAGCTGCAGTCACTGTTGAAGAAGCAGGAGGAAGGTCTTACCTGTTGTCTACTCCTTTGATCGACCTTTCACAATTTAGGGAAGCCATCACCATGCTTCCATCGGGAGGAGAGAGGTTTTAGTTTTCAAGGTTTGTTAAAGGGAATATGGGGTTATGTGCCATTCAACCATGGATGCTCCAGCATCAGTTTTGTGTTTTGGTAGGTTTGCAGCATCAGCTGGTGACTCTACTTTTGGTGTCCTACCTAAATATTGGCTATTGTTCTGAGATCCTGGATTCAATCCCACCTTTATATGTCCTCTTTTTATTTTTTGTTTATAATGCCACACAGTAGCACAACCCCACCTCCACCGAGGTGTGGATATTAAGATGACACCTGTATCTCAAGAGGCTAAAATTATGTAATGTTGAGGGAACTTTGATCCTGCTTTCCCTGTTTCCCAAACATTGCTCCATCCATCGTCTCTGACCAGAAAAGTTTCCCAGAGGAAGTGGACTGTCAGAATAGAGAACCTCATCATTTCCTAACTTTACTGTGTCCTTCTGTCTCCGAAATCTGACCAAACACATTACACCTTTCACTTGGAATATGTAGTCTAACTACTTTCCACTAGTCACAACCTTCTGTGGCCGATCAAATAACGTCGGCTAGGTGATGTTCCAGGGTTACTGCACTTAGTTATCCCTGCTTTTAATCTCTCTACTTCTGCGGCTCAAATGTTGCATTACTTCCTGCATTTGGCTGAACAACCAAACATAGACATGATGGTTTCTTCTGGTTGTCTCAGCTTTTGGGGTGAACTTCAATTTTGTTACTTTTTTCTTTATTGGCGCCGTACATTTTTTTTTTTGGGATCAATAAAATAATCATTAACCAAAACCTCAGATCGGGAAAAGAGAATGTACAAGAGAGGGAGAGACGAGAGGGAAGGGGGAGGGGTTGGGAAGAGCTATCATAATCTACTGCTTGACAAAGGGAGAAACTAAACCTCAGGAGACAACAATAGTCCTGTTCCATGAAGTATCCACACCTGTGGGATGGGGAAGAGACTGGAGTCTAGAAGATACACCAAAACAGATCGCTCTCCATTCAATATTTTCATACTGTCTATTGGTTTTGTAAAGAAAGAAGTTAATTGATGTAGTCTGTTTATTCTCTGTCACATTCTACCATGTACCATGTCTACGTGTTAAGAACAAGCTGTTTAGTTTTTTGGCCTGGTTTGATGGGTTGGATGTCTTTCTGTGTTGCAGGTATTCCATAACAAAAGCCTTCTGTATTGCTTTCATGATGACATTTTTCAGTGTGTTTGATGTTCCTGTGTTCTGGCCAATACTACTTTTCTACTGGGTTATGCTGTTCACCCTCACAATGAAGAGACAGATACTGCACATGATCAAATATAAATATCTTCCCTTCACGTCTGGCAAGCAGGTATGCTCAGGCGCTTAACAGTCATTGATTCATGTGTTCTTTTTTTTTGGTTTCCAGCATCTTTCATGGTTCCATTTTGTTGCATGATGCTTGTTCATCTCTTGCAGCGCTACACTGGAAGGAGATCTGTTTCAACCGAAGATGCGAGCCTTCCTAAGGACTGATACTTCTGGGGTGTTGAACCATTGGATGTGGATAATTTACCTATGCAAAGTTGACCACTTTGTTAATTATGGATTTCTTAAAAGCTGAAACTCTACGGAGTCATAGGGAGCAACAGCTGCCTGGAAATCTTTCTTTTTTCTGCATCTGAATTTTTTGCAATTATCATCAGGTAAGCACTGAAAGCCTGAAGTAGCCAAAGATGCAGGTTATGGAGGACAAAGATATATATGTTCTTTTATTGTTTGCCGCAAGAGATGTTGGAATGTTATATACCTTAGGATCATCAACAACAAAGAATGCTATCCCAATGGTACTTTGCACTAACAGATCATGTTTATAGATGGATATGTCAAACAAGCTTCATTTCTCCTCTAAGAATACATAAACTGTGGAAATTTAGGGTATTGGCTATCTTAACTGTTAGTCTTCGATGAGACTCTGTTGTTGAATTTCCATTAGTTTTCTGCTCTTGCTTTTGTTATTTTAGGTGTCAGCTGTACTACTCCCAATGCGTTATTTGCAGTTTGTTTTCGATGGAATTCCACAGAAACAAAGGGAATTGCATTTTGAATTGGTTTTGGATGGTGTAATGTGTCACTCTTCCATTATATCTTGCACAAAGGTTTGGTTGGTTGGGAAATTCTGATTAGGCCAATGATCCTATTCCAGTCTTGAAAACTAAAATTTGTGGATTCAAGAGATTAGTATTGATGTCTCTCCCTTGTTCTATTCGGTATGTGGAGGAGGAATATTGTATTATGGGAACAAATTTTGTTGGATTTCCTTGGAACATGGAGGGGAATTGTCAAAGATATGTGTGATGGGCCTACATGGGACCCAACCCTCTCCTCTTTTCTGGTTAGCCTTGGTTCGATAGAGCATTATTCTAATTTTCTTTAGGGTATGCAATTGCATTCTCACCCTGATCTTGTTCTAGCAATTTTTTTTTTGTCTAGTCTTCTATAGCGATTATGAATGGGAAATGATGGGATTGCTCTAAATAGTTTTTTCTGTTCTTTCCTACTTCTGTTGTATTCGTAAAGTAACGTGGTAGTGTTTTCTTTGTTAAGAGAAGAACGGTAGGTGTTGTCAATGCAGGGTTGGTAGAGTGGTAAGATCTATGTTTTTCGAAAGTAGATAATCAAAAGTGGTTAGCAGTGGTTAATCATAGAGGTTTGGATTCATATCTGCCCAGAGTGAAGTTTCCATGCAGTTGCTGGTGGTTTACATGGATTAGTTATCCTTGTAGTGTCTATAAAAATCCCCTCTCATCGACTTGGAAGGTTACCAATTCAACACTTTGGCTAGACTGGATTTGTAGCTGTTTCTATTACTTATATCAATAAAATTAGGAGATGGATTCAATCTGCCATTAAAAGGCTCTTCAAGTTTCTTTCGTCTTTCTCAAAAAGGCTTAGTTATGGCGTGACGATGCAACCAAAAGGCTTAGTTATGGCGTGACGATGCAACCAAAGTAATAGATGTATCTTATGTGTGAGGAGAAGAATTTGGGATTGGATCTTCCTTGGAAAAATTTACCAATGATTGTCCAATGAATTATATACAATTCAATCATATGGAATATTTTAATTCAAGGGTCAGGATAAATTCAATGAGCATCTTTGGATAAGAATATTTATATGTGTCAATGGTGGGTTAGTAAAGCGGTTGAAAGTCCAACTTCCGACGGGGAGTTCCTGGGTTTGCACCCATTTGGCAGCACTAATATTTGCGTTCTCATCCCTATATATAGAAAACTCCAATTCCAAAAAAACTTGAATACAAATAGAAAGACTGAAGGTGTAAACCACGTGTAAAACTATGGATACATAAGGTAATTTCTTTGCAAAACTAAGGACGCACGAGGCAATTCCATGAATGATATGAAGTTCGAAGTAGCCGTAGCCAACGGTCTCACAAGCTACAACTTGTAAGTAGGGAGAGGTCTTGCTTGGGTGCTGCGTAATTAACACATAATGTAATACAACATAAGATTGAGATTGAAACTAGAATTGAGATTTTGACCTCAATTATTTGTTTTGCCCAAATATAGAAAATAACTTTTTAAGAAATGTGTGGTCCAAATGAAAATTTAGACCATTTTTTCTATCCCAACCATAGTGTGCAGTACTACTGCACATAGTACTCACATTTAATGAGCAACACCAAAACAATTTCCAGAAGAGAGAGTTCTCACAGTGAGGGTTCTAACTTCTAAGTCTTCTGACTTTCCTTACAAATGGTTTAGAATTACAGTGTACGGACTTGAATAATGTGTTCTGTCCTTCCATGGTGATCGGAACAATAATAAGGATCTGTTTCTTCCAAAAAAAGACAAGACCTTCACTACCATAACACCCAGCAAGGGCAATAAGATAACCACTGCTCTTCTTCCTCTCTTTTCCAACAATGGAAGGTGGACTTCCCATGCTTAACTGTCTCTTACAGCACACCCTGAGAAGTTTGTGTTCACATTCTGAGTCTTCTTCTTCTTCTTCCAAGTGGGTTTACGCAGTCTTCTGGAGAATCCTTCCTCGGAATTACCCACCACCCAAGTAAGAACCCAAATAAGTTGACATGAGAAACCCAGAAAAGTTCTCCGCTTTAACCACATTGTTTTGTTTGCAGATGGGATTATGGAGGAGGTGTTTTTGACCGCTCTAAAGGAAATAGGAGGAACTGGTACGAACCCAACACTGAAAGTGAGGGATTACGGAAAAATCTGTCCTTTTTACTTTGCGCTTTTTAGTTGGTGTGTTCTGCACTTTTTTTCTGCCTCAGGATTCTTGTATGGGAAGATGGGTTCTGCGATTTCTACGAATGCGAGCGAGCAAGAGATGGTTGCAGTAAAGGGAGGTTTGGAGCTGAAGTCTTCTTTAAGATGTCACATGAGGTTTACAACTATGGAGAAGGGTTGGTGACGATCCTCAATTGTCATTTCATTCTCACAGTTTCTTCTTCATTTATTTTTTCTCATGAAAATGGTAAAAACAAGCACAAAAACTGATTTTGAGAAATAAGTTGTGTTTTTCTTTCTTAGATTGGTGGGGAAAGTTGCAGCAGACAACAGTCACAAATGGGTGTTTAAGGAAACCCCAAATGGGAACAACTCCAACTTCATTACTTCTTGGAGTGGATCAATGGAACCTGTAAGAACCACAAAAAGTATTCTTTCTTTTTAGCTCAACATAAATACATTAGGGATTGAAGAAATGTCTTTTTAACCTTTTTACTGAGAATCCTGCTTCCTTTCCCAATCAAACAGCAACCTAAACAATGGGATGCTCAGTTCAATTCAGGCATTCAGGTAGGTTGACTTATAAAAAGATTTTATTTCTTTATTTATTTATTTGAACTTCTAATTCTTGCTGAGCCATTGAAGAGCTTGTTTCTTTTTTCTTCCCAGACTATAGCAATCATTTCTGTTAGAGAAGGCATTGTGCAACTGGGTTCACTAGATAAGGTGCTCCCTCTCTCTCTCGCTCTCTTTCTCTCTCTCTCTCTCTCTCTTGATGGATGGTCTGTTTATTCAGATCCTGGAAGATCTCAACCTGGTGATAAGCACACAGAGGAAGTTCAGTTATCTCCAGAGCATACCTGGAGTCTTAGGAATGCAGAGACCTTATCTACCCATCCAAAAATATCCAGATAGCTCAAAACAGAACGCCCAGATGATGGAGAACAAGGAAACTTCTTTGTTGGTTGAAGACAAACATCTGGGTATCAGTGGTAAGAGATGCTATGGTGAAAGGCTGGAAGAATTTCCGATCAAATCCATCAATTTGGGCTGGAATAGCCCTCAAACAAGCATTGGAGGACCATTTTATTCAAATTCACCACTCTTACCCTTCATGTCCAGAAGTCTAGGAGTTCTGTTATCTAAACTGCCCTCCGTGATTCCCCAGCAGAATGCCATTACTGTTCCTGATAGAACTTTAAATAGCAGTACAACAATTCAGAGTTCAGTGATTAATGAAGCTGGGTTGGGAGAAATTTCCGAGACTAAGGTTGAAGCTGGCCTGATGGATCTCTCTGAAGAAGCCAAACCCAGAACCCAAAACTAGAAATCAAGCCGGAAAGATCAAGAGGAGAAGTGCATCTTTGATACTTAGCAAGAAGATGGTTTAAGCTCAGTTAATTAGTCATGTAGAATATCAGATAAAACAGTTGAATCAATGTATTATTCCCCCTTTTGAAATTTATGTTTGCTTTCTCCGTAATTCTCCGTGTTTGCAGAACAGAGATATTTAGATCAAGTAGAAGAATATAGTACGGTCAAACATTTTCTCTATTTCATTTTGGTTAGTTACAGAAGCCAGCAATTGATTGAGACCAGCTCCACACGAAAAATGGTCCCTTCCGGATCCATTATTGATGCTTGTTTGTGTCTCTTATTGCCTCTTATCAATCAAAGTAGGTTTCTCTGCCTCTTCCAACAGTTTTTTCTGTCCTTCCAACAATTTAAGACATCAAACACCACCGAAATAATCAAAATGTCCATAAAAATGGAATCTTACTTGGATTTTGAAAAAGATCTCTTTAGCAATTCTCGTCTCTCTTCCTCAATTTAATCTTGCCTCTCTGTCGGGTGAATGATAGGGACCATTCAATCCCAACCCAGCTATGCCATGTGATGTATTCATTACATTATTTGTGATTTCCTTTGTCTGGGAGGAACTTGAGTAGGAATCTGGGTCTCCTCAATCTCTTCCAAACCCTCTTTAATGTTCTGTTTTTTAAGAACCGTAGCTAAAGATGAAAAGAGTCCCATTTCAATCCTTTTCTTTCTAAGCCAATGCGACAACCAAATAGACACAATTCAGTAATACACCTGAACATTGTATACTTAATGTTCTAGACATATGAAAACAATCATGGATAATTAGCCCAAAATCTCCTAACATACATATTTAGCTTCCTTCAGTGTTATAGTTTCATGGATGCTTGGGCTATTTGTACTAATTGATAACTTCCTCTGGCCAAGGGTCTCTTACTTATCTACTTTGTCTGTGATTCATATCTAATAGCCATCCCTTTGCTCTCCTTGTGTGTTTCTACTGTAGTGTTTTGCAGATTCATGCTTTAATGGAGGTGGTCTGCAACTTGCAAACTGAAGAAGATAATGACAGACATCATTGAACTAAAAGGATGAGTTCACTCTTGTGGGCACAGTAGGAAATTAGGAATCTTGTTTTAGTGAAAGACAAAAGTCTTCAAAACGGCACTGCACAATCTTGTGAGATACAATGGGGTAGGAAACTTTGCCATTTTCATTCATTTCTGGCCTGAAATGATAGATAATGCTACAATTCCCATACTCATCTTAGGGAAGTTTGGGTTCTCACCAATGATTCTTAAGAGGTCAACATTGGATCCTTTACTCGTCAGGGTTGAGGTTTGTATTCCCTCATTCTTTTCCACCGGGGTGAAGCCCACGTGAGCCACATCTTTAATTAGTTCTGTCAGCATTTAGAGATTGGTCCTAAGCTTATGTGGTAGAAAAGTGTAAGGGGCATATACCTTTAAGTATGCGTAACTTTCCCATATGTGGAAGTTTCAATGCCATTCATTGTTCCTTGATGCTTAAGCCAAAAAAAAAATGGTGAATTTTTACTCAAATCAAGATCGAGGAAAGGAAGTCTTCAAATCACTTATTCAAATCCATTGTCGAGTTCTACTCAGCAGAATATAGAGGTATTTACGGCAAAATGGGCTGGCCTAGTCTTTCACAATAAAGCGATTGGCCACACCGGGGGATCTCACTAATTGGAAGGAAAAGGAGGGCTTCAATCCCTTGTGTTACGGTTCCTTGGTGTGAAAAATGAAGTACAACCATATATATTAGGTTGCCATTACTTCCCAAACCACAATATCCCTTGCTGGGGGGAAAAATAAATGAAAAATTACATTATTGGCTATTTTTAGGTTCCCCCCTTCACAAAAGTAGTCACCCAATGTTTCACTTAACTTAACAAAACTAGTTAAAACTGAGTTTGTGTTTATAAAAAAAAATAGTGATTTTTTTTTTTGTCTATTTGGACATTTTGACCCTTAAAATTGACCATACTAACATTGGAATAAAAATGTCCAAATGTATGAAAAAATAGTGATTTTTTTTCCTTTTGGACAAAATAATGATTTCCCCTTTTTGTGTGGTTAGTTTTAGGTTAAAAAATGTCAAAGGAGATGCCAAAATCACTGTTTTGGTTAGTTTTGTATAGTGAAAGTCAATTTTAGTTAATTTTGTTAATTAAAATGTTGAGTGGTTATTTTGTGAGGAAAAACTTATAAATAGCTAATCATGTAATTTTTTTTCAAAACTGAAAGACGAAATTTACAGTTTTCACACTAATTGCAAGGGTTTATATATATAGTCCACAGGGAACAAAGGTGCTGTGGAATTTGAAGTTTCCTACCTTATTTTTGACCCACAAAACTGCTTTTAAGCAACAGACAAGACCTTTTGTTTGGTTGGTTGGTTACTTTTTCCCCTAAAACAAACAGCAGAGGTGAGAGGTGGGATCAAAGCCACTGGAATAGTGGAATGGCATGGCATGCCATATGGGGTATAGGCCCCCCTCTATCACATTCATGGACCATTGGAATGAGACTTCACAACTTTATATTCCCACCCACCTGCACAATACCATTATGGTCCGTCTCTCCTACTTAAGTGATAAGCTGGAGAAGCCTTCGTGTCCATGTACTCATGGAGTTCTTGTATCATAGCAGGAGAAACAACAAAAAAAAAAAAAAAAAAAAATATATAATTTATCAGTTTTTGGGTAGGGTAACTTATTGGTATAGAGTTAAACTCTTTTTTGTACGTTGGTTTGTAATTCTTCGATTTCTCGCCGTCTATCCTCTATTAACAACTTTAGAAATTTCAGCTGGGCCTGAACAAACCCTGTTTAGGGGTGCCCAACGTTCTAAAGGGGGAAAGTAAAGATAAAATGTCGAAATGGAATGGGTTTATATTCAAAGCCCATTGGACATTGAAATTCAAATTATATGCCTATGAAGAGTACATGTATCAAGAACATGTAAGTAGGGGTGTAAAGGGATCAGATAGTGATAATAGCATATCTACATCCTATTATATTCGAACGGATTCGGATAATATCCTATTGGTTTTCAAGCAGATTCAAACTGATTCAGATAATATCCTAAATGGGCATGAATACAAGTTTTCAACTATTTGTTGGCGTCTTTACCGTTTTATTTGTGAGGTTAGGTTCGAAATTTAAGAATATAGGAACTTTGGTAGTTATTTTAGTAAGAAATCTAGAAATATAGTCACATATCTCAAGTAAAAAATTATAAAAGGAAAAAAAAATTCAAATTAGTAACTTAATCGGTTGTAAAGGGGTATACCATATTCACATCCTACTAGTAATAAGACGGATTCGGATACTGCTAAATGAATGTGAATGCGAATGCGAATGCAAATTTTGGTTATCCATTTAGACCTCTACATGTAAGGTGGCTTCTGATGCAACTTTTACATCCTAAGTTTCAAGGACTTGGCATGTAATAGCCACAGAGATAGAGACTATGAGACTAAAAGGTCTGAGCCAAAGTATGGAGCAACAACACAACATCAAGTAGAGTTAAGATTCAAAGTTCAAACTGGGCCGCCATGCATTTCAAGATGCTCTTCAGTCCCTGAACCTATTCAAATGCATCAGTAAGGAATTCTTGAATTCCTCTTCCATGGTTTAGATGAAATTTCCTCTGTTAACATCAAGATTTTCAGTTTCTCCCAGGAGCAAACGAGTTTATAGCTCTAAAAGGCTCTCCACTATTCCTTACTTCGCTGTGGGTTAAGGAAAACTCGATCCTGGGTTTACCAGGAAGTGTCAGTTTCTTACAGGAGAAACTATCCAACTGCAGCAACAGGCGAACAACGGCTATGGCAGAATCTATATGGACTGGAACAGCGGCTTGAATTCCTCCGTGTTTAAGTTTTGCGTTGGAGGAAAAATTGGGACAGTTATTTAACCCAAAGAGGAGAGCATGGCAACAATAGGCAGAGAGAAGCAGAAGAGGCGAATGGCAGAAGTCACCTGAGGTAGGAAAGGTTTTACCAGAGAGATTTTATAAATAAACAAGAATAACATCAACAAACTAAAGTGCTTCGACTCACAGAGAACTTAACTCTGCAACCATAATGCATCAGTTCTTTCAAGTTTCAACAGACTAAGATCCTTTGACCCAATTATTCTCTTCAGAAACTGTTCTTCAAAGCCCACAACCTTTCAAACACAAAGCTCACTTTCAAGTATATTTAGATTATGACTAGTATGATCATGTGCAATAAGACTGACACGGTTAAATAAAGAACTAGTAAAGATAAAGAGATGAAACTGAATTATGAGCATAACTATGGCAGGGGACAAATGATTCACCATGACCATGGGGAATGAAAGTTTTGATTTACAGAGAACATAAAGCGGTAAAATAATAATGCGTCCCGATAAATAAGTTATGTACAATGATAAAAGGTGAATCGACAGACTGGTATCTATCTGCAATTGTAGATCAAGAAGTTGTTGGTATACTAGCAAGTATCTAGGTGAACTTATCCCACCTACAGTTACCAAGAACAGCAATCCTTCGCACAGCACCATTAATTAAACCTGTCTAGCCCATAACACCCCTACGGCATCCTGACTCTCAAGCACTGCTGCTCTTCCTGTGGCCAGCAGTCCCGAAATTCCTAACAGGCTTGGCAAGGGTGCGCTTCAATGCCTTGATTCCAAGTGGGTTGTTCTTGCTCTGTTTCAATAAGAAAGACTGTAAGCAAGCAATTTATTTAAGAGATAAAAATCAATAGCTGAGCCATGAAAAATAATAAAAAGTGCAATAATACCGTCAGGCAAGTCCCTTGATCAATGTTGCAGACGGGGTATTCGTGTGGGCAGCAGCTGTAATGGTCATCACAGCAAGTGGCAGACTCAAGAGGGCAGCATCCCCATGCAAAGCAATAGCTTCCATATTGGTACATACAGCAACAGGTGTTGCTCTCGGGACAGGTATAGTAACTATCACAGACAGTGGGTGGCTTGATTGGAGAGGGTGGAGAAGGGCCAGGGTTGGGCGGGTTCTGGCCCTTCTTGATGGGGTAAGAGGGTTCGATACTAATTCCACACTTGCCAGTAAGGGCAGATTCCAAATTACGCTCCATCCTGATGTATCCAGCCTCACCCCAACTGGAACCCCATGAGTTCTTTACAATCCAGTAATCGACGCCATTTTCCGTGCCATAACCGACCAGCAGTCACACCATGATCAAGCTCCGTCCCACAAACCCCAGTGAAAACACCCTGTAAATAATAGAAAGGAAGATTTGAGTTCCAGGATATATGCTTGTAAATGGTCCCATCCAGATTGTACTCTTGAACTGCAAAAAGCTTCTGTCATGCGCATAAAATTTTATGCGCAGATCCTCTTCTGAAGACATCTTTCTATACAAAGACGAACTACTTGTTTTGTCTTCAGAAGCCCAAAGAAAAAAGAGAGTTACTTTAGTCAGCTCAAGCGATTGATTCTTTTCCTCTTGAGATATTCAAGGGATATTAAATGTTTTAACATCTCTGATACGAGTATATCCTGCCAATTAACCCTAAGAACAGTCTATCCTTGGTTATTTACAAACACAAAATTCAGGAAACTCAGAAACACACGATTTGCAAGAAAACTAAAATAAACAGTAAGTCATAGTCAGTGATCCATTTGGATTTTGGTCTGAAGATCTCTCCAAATACACATAGATTGATAAGTCTAAGCAAAAATAGCTAACTGAGTTCCCTAGTTGAAAATAAGAGATCGATTAGGTCATCAAACACTTGAATTAGCTCAAAGTTTCAACCTGAGACCAGCAGAAAACCTTTCAAAAAGAGAGCGAGAGAGAATTGCAGCAAGCATGACTCGAGTATAAATATAATCCAACCCATAGGGAACATCTTGTGTCATTGCCCTCTTTTTCCGTTGCTATACCATAAATATGAAACAGAATGAATTAAAAACGCCCACAACCACTTGGTCAGAAAATTTAATATTTTTGCTCGTACCAATTAAACGCCCACTTAAAAAAATTCAAATTCCAACAACGAATGCAAGAAAGATGGGTATATACCGAGTCGTAGAGTTGGAATGCCCGGCCACCAGCTTCAATAGCAACACTAATGGGTTGATTGGCCACTGCCTTCTGCAATGACTTCTCGTCATTCACTGGAACATCTTCGTAGCTGTCAATGGTAACAACCTTGGCATTTTTCTGTAAAAGGAAGTCAAAGAATTAAGAAGGAGCAAATAAAATTTACAAACATACAAGGCCGTGAAATTTTTCAAATAAAATACTGACCCTATATGTATCACATTGGCCATTGGCAGCTTTGTATGGGTAATCTTCTTCGGTGTCGATACCACCATTGTTGATGATGAATTGAAAAGCGTAGTCCATTAGACCTCCATTGCATCCCTCGTTGTATGTGGTGTCACAGTCAACCAACTCTTGCTCCGACAAAGATATCAGATCATTGGTTACGATCTGGTTTATCCCTTCCACAGCAGCAATCGTCGAGAATGCCCAGCAACTCCCTGTCAATGAACACATTTAGTAACGAGGAGCAGGAAACAAGACCAAATTCAGGGCTATTTTTGATTCTGCGCTGGGCTGAAACAGAACCTGCCTTTACATCGACAGTGGTGGGAAAATAGTGGGCCCCACCACCATACCAATCATTAAAGGCAACGAATCTGAACATGAGAAACGGCTCCACTCCTATTTCAACGGAATCCAAAGATTCCGACGAGGAATCCGTGACCAGATAATCTTTCACATGATTCCAACTGGAATACAGGAGTGAGAAACCGTAATTCCAATTAAACTGCAAAATTTAACCCTAAATAGGTAATTGACTATCATGAAAAGCTATGGTCGCAATCTTCTTCTCGGCAATGAAAGGACGAAAATTCCTACTCAAAAAGAAAAAGAAAGGAAGAGAATAAAAGGGAAATAGACATCAGAGAGATTTTCACTTAAATTTCAAGATATTTGATTTCAAAAGTTAATTTTTATTCCAAAAAAAAATCATTTCATATTGTTTCGAGGTAGTTGCAGGCTTGCAGCATCAAAATCGTAGTTTTTCTCATAATTATATAAGAATAATAAACAAAAATTTACTCACCGCATTGGCCTTGGTCTTTGACCGAAACGACGGCACCTTTAGACCTCCAATCGACAGAATCCGGCAAGCTATCGCCGACTCTGAAAGCGTAGCGATCGCTCTTAGGTCTCCCTAACCGACGTTTCGCATCGATCTTGGTTCCCAAATACATGGTACGGTACTCTTCGTTGGTGAGATCGGCGAACCTGTTCAGACCTAACTTGTAGGTACGATTCTCGGCGTTGTGCTCATCGATGAACTTGAGATTGTCTCTGAAGATTTCGAACCGCTTCTCCTTCTCACCTAAAGCGTTGTAATTCTTGCCGTGTTTCACTAGCCACGATTCGTACAGAGCCATCACCTCGTCCTGACTCCTCGAGCTTGACTCGTGTTTCTCATCGTAGCTGATGATCGACATATCCAGAGCTGAACTAAAAGCGAAAGACGCAAACAATAACACAGCCACCATGGTAGCCATCTTTGACGAAGAAGAAGAATAAGCCATTTTTCTTCCGGAGAGAAGAGGGGAAAGTGAACTACTGTAATTCCAAAAGCGAAAGAGGAAGACCTATTTAAATAGCGGAGTGAGGGTGGCAAAAGCGTGAAAAAGATGAAAATGGAGGTCTTTATTAGGAGGGTTTGTCCAATGAGAGATGGATTAGGATTTGGGTGGAAACGATGAAAGCCAACCAAACACTACCTACGTAGAGAAATCGAGAACGGTAGAGATTCCGCCGCTTACTATCATACGCACATGGCCCACCATCTGTGGTGGGTCCCATAATTACAAACTATCATGATTGGTGCAAGTTCCAACTCCACATTTAACTATGGTTAACTTTTTCTCTTAAACTCAGGTTATGTTGAGTGGGTAACGGTATCTGTTTGCATGAATGAATTGTATTTTTCCACGTCACGAGCCTTTTCTCCATGGATTTGGTAGTTGACTATTAAGCAAGCTGCACAAGTTAGTTTGCTTTCACTCTATCAAGACGGTTAATCAAGGTTTAAAGTATCCGTATTGAATATCGTATCGATCAGGTGATTTTAAGAGATGTATCGTCCCGTATCAAGTAGTATATCGCTCTAGCTAATGTATTTTAGTATAGTTCAATAGAAAGACGTATCCGAAATGTATCGTATCATATGGGTCAAATATGGATACGTATCAGCTAGTATCGTATGGTATCGTGGAATACTTTAAACTTTACTTTTAATACTATCCCATGAGTTATAAGGTTCAAATTAGATAGGATACTCTAAATTCAAGGGCTCAAAATTAATAAATGTCCTTAGATTAGAATAGTGATTATAATTGAGTCCTATAACAATTTATCAACTAGAAACACTCTTCTCACATACGATAATAGCTCAAATGAATTCTACCTTGACTGAAGCTCTTTAGTTCAAAATAATTTGAATTCAAATGTTTCTAAACCTTATCAAAGACCTTGTAAGTGAGTAATGCAAGTCTCCATAAATTCTAAAACACATAAGATCCTTCTATAAGAAAGGGGTGCAAATTATTTCAAAATATAGTAGAAACCCTAAACTACAGCATACATAGGTTGATTACAACGAAACCACTCTAAAATCTCTCTCAAGCTCTCCTCATGTATGGTAACTGCTCAAGATGAATTTTACTTGGACTTAAACTCTTGTACAGTTCAAAATAATTTGATTTCAAATGTTTCTAAACCTTATTAGAGACCTGGTAAGTCAATAACTCAAGTTTCCACAAATTCTAAAGCACATAGGATTGTTCTATAAGAAAATGGTGCAAAACATTAGTTCAAAATATTGGGAAAAGCCTAAAGTGTAGTGTATGTAGGTTGAGTACAACCGAACCACTGTAAAATCGCTCTCTCTCTCTTGAGCAAAATACTCCAAGAACTATGAATTCGTGGGTGGTTAATAGTTTTTTTTTTTATATGAGGTTCATCTGGGCCAACTTACGTGCACCACGATTACATGGGCAGCATTATATTAGAATAAAACTTATTGTTGTATTTGATCATGGGCAGCATTATATTATAAATTTTTTTCCTCTAATAATCCTCTTTCCATATGTGAAATATATGTACTTGAGCCCTGGAGAAAATTTTTAACGACAAAAACAACGAGGTATAAAATTTATTTTGTTCTATGTGAATATCGATACTTAATTGGTCCCTCCTGATGTTAAATCCTACATCTACCCCTATATTTGTTATGTATTTAGTATATTTTCTCTTCAATCTATTGGATCCAATATCAAAATACAATATTTCTACATTTAAAGCATATCATAAGCTTATCTTATTCATCAATTTAGTATCAATCACAAACGATTTGTGTCAACAATAAAATGCCTCCAATTAGTATAATCTCCCTTTTTGTACGCAATGTTCTTTATTTAAAAAAAAAAAAAAAAATCTCATTCCATACAATAAAATTCAAATATACATAGCTTAATTTTTTTTTACATGAAATGATCTCATTGTCCTCTTAGGTATAATGTCAATTTCCAATATCTCATTGACGAGTTCTTCTATTCTAGTTGTTCAAATGTTTACTTAAAGGAATTTTTCTTTTTCTTCTTTTGTTTACTTAAATAATAATTAATTTGCCATTAGTGTGTAAAATTTAAATTGTGCATAGACTTTTAATATGTGCCAATAAAAATGCTTAAATAGTTCATGCAGTAGCAGTAGTCAATAGAAATTTTAAAATATTTGAAAAATAACATAAGATATCTCAATTTCTCAATAGTCCAAGGACCATGACAGAGTTCTAATTCCACAATGGGTGAAGAGATTCTGAGAAATTGTGTCCGTGTACTCATGGTGTTGCGTGTTTGGGTAATCACCAAACAGTCCCATAACTACCATTTTCATGAGTCACCATCCCTTTTTTCTAGCTTTAGAAATTAATCACATATGGTTTTGTCGGTTGTTCTTGATGAGAAAAATATCTGGTTCAATCCAATTCTAATGGATGAAAGCCAAACAGGTCTCATGTTTCATTTCTTTATCACCTTTACTTTAATTAAACGTGATGATGACATAAGGGTTTGAATTTCATAATAATGGAGATGAAATGAAAGGAGAATCGTATTAGACACTATTACTTGTAACACCAAAACAAAATCTAAGAAACAAGAAACCAAACCAGTTTATGAGTCATGCAAGTTGGGGGACCCACACACCGATTGATTAATTGGAATCTCCAACCTAACAAAAGTCATTGACAGCTAAAGATGAGGACAGCTGGATTGGGATCAATCGATATGGAATCTATTTAGAATCTCTTATTTATTATTATTGTTATTAATGGATGAAAAAACAAGATCCAGATCCAAATCAATCACCACGAAGGGTAATTATGTAAATTCAGTATAAATAAGATATTTTATTTTAAGGGCATTAGCAAAGGATGATAATCTAAGTTGGGTTAACGAGATATTTGATTTACGTTATGTAAGGACCTGTTTGGTTACATGAATCCAGAGATTTCAAATCTCCGAATTCATGAATCTGACAATTATGCTTGTTTGGTTGTAAAAATCTCTAGATTTATGAAATCTAGAGATTCACCTTTTTACACTAAAAACGTAAATCTGTAGATTTATAGGTAAAGGGTGAAATCCAGAAATTTCAAAAAAGCTATACATTTGCACATTCACAAAAATCACGTTAATAAAATAGTTTTTTAGGATGAATCCACAGATTTCATTCCACAACCAAACATTTAATTTTATAAATTATGACTCCATATATTTGAAATCTCTAGATATTTGAAATCTCCAAACTCATGTAATCAAACAGGCCCTAAATGATAAGTCTCCGAACTTCTAATTCAAATTCAAATTTTGAACTCTCATTTTCCAGTTGAAATTAATATTTTAAAATTTTGAAAACTCTATTTCAATCTCTCACTTTACCCGAAACCCTAGTCTATAACCCACCTGAAAATGTAATCCGAAACCCACTCAAAACCCTAGCCCATAACCCACCTGCAATATCTCAACCAACTCAACCTCAACCTTACTATGTGCAAATCTGATCCAAAACGGGTTATCCCAAACCCATCTTTAAACTGAACCTCCTAATAACCTCTTTTGTTGATAATCCTGAAATAGAACCCACCTTATATACCATTGCCAATAAAGACTTCAAATGGAGGTTTGTAAATGATAAGTCTTTGATCATGATAGAGACTGATTGTCTCTCGGTGGTGAGGTTACTCATACAGCCAACTTGCCCTGTTCCATTTCAGCTTTAAAATGTGATAGCTGATATTAGATATCTGGCTATGGCCCCACTTTCTTGTGTCTTTTATTTTACTCCAAGAGAAGCCAACTCTGTGGCTCATTCCTTGGCCCAGGAAGCCCTAGTGCTTGAGACTGCACTGGTTTGGCAAAATTCCACTGTCTGGCTGAAGGAGCCTGTTCCTCAGCCAGAGCCTATGTCTCCTTCAATATAGTCTTGTTTTCTACAAAAAAAAAATGATAAGTCTTTGAATTCAAATTCAAAATTTTAAAATCATCAATCAGTTAACCAATGGGGTTGGTCCAAGTGGTAAGCAGTTTGGTTCCTTAAGCAAGGTTCCGGTATCGAAACCTTGTGGATGCAAAAAATCCCCGCTAGGAGACTCACCCACTACAGCCAGGTGTGGAAACCCGGGTCGAACACCGGATTAGTCAGGGCAAAGCCTTGGAAATTGGGGTTGGCAAACAAAAAAAAAAAATAAAATCATCAATAAGTTATAAAGCACTCTAAAGTTTTTTGTAAAACATCTTCAAAAATTTGAAATTTCTTTAGAGCCTATTTGGTTACTTGAGTCTGGAGATTTCAAATCTATGGAGTCATGGTTCATAAAATTAACTATTTGGTTAACCTGAATTTGGAGATTTCAAATTTATAGTCATAGTTCATAAAATTAACTGTTTGGCTAACCTGAATCGGTCAAACCAGGTGCTTTTGTGAATGCACAAATACTTAGCATTTCTATAGTAGAGGTAAAATCTCGGGATTTCACATCATACCGTTATCTACATATTCAAAAAGGTGAAGCTCTAAATTTCATTAATATAAGGATTCACACAACCAAATGAGTATAAATTTTCCATTTATGAATTAATGTAACCAAATAGACCCTTATATTATTAAAGACATGAATCTTTCAATAAATAAAAAATATATATTTTGTATCTCATTTTCATCTTTTCTGTTTTTTTTGGTCGCCATCCAATGTTATGGGAAAAGTATGGACCATTATTTAGAAAGTGGTCCATTCCGGGTATATGTGTTCTTTTTGAGATCATAAGAATCCAAGAGATTTTTTTTTTGGGTAAAAATAGCTAAGAGATGATAATGGATATCTTTCAACTTCCAATCTCCATATATATTTAGTTGTTCAACAAGTGAGACAAAAACAAGAAGTGACATTAATTGGAACCTACAATGGTTAATTCTAAACAATAATGAACACATGGTTTAATTATATTTTAAATGACTAAACCTTTTAATTGAGTTGAGATTACTATTTAAATTTCATTTATTGGGGGCATCTGTAGCAGCATATCCACTTGAATAAGACTTATCTATATACAAAAATAAGAAAAATTATCATTTTATTATATGGTTGGATACAATTCGAAATGTTTATATCAGAGACCTTGCTTTTCACGACACTAATATATAAATAAAAAGAAAATAAATAAATAACTGAAATTATTTATTAAATTTTTTATGTCATATTCTTTATTATATGCAAGATCATGCCACCACTACCATGACGTTCCAAAATTTGGGTATTATTATGATCTAAAGAGAATTCATGGGCCGTACCACTACCATGATGTATCATATAAAAAAAAAAAAAACCAAAAACATAGTTAATCATGTTTTGCCAAATAATAACATATTTAAAAAAATATTATTTTAATAATCCTAACTCTAATAGTCTAGCCATATGTTCAATGTTTTACAAAGAAAAGAAAAATATGCATTTTCTTTTCATATAATAAGGAACAAATTTTACATGAACAATAATGGTGGCTGCAACACTCACCGCATGATAGATTCCTAGTGACCTGGCTTACTGTTGCAACGTCGATGCTTATTGTAAAAGTTTAGATGTGCAAGTGGGGGGCGTGGTGCATGGTATATGTGGTGAGTTTATTGCGGGATTTGCTAGGAGAATCCGGGCCAACTTAGTCATTCCTACTAAGCTCAAAGCTACATTTGAAGGAGTTAAAATGGTGATGGAGCTTGGAACTTGGCTAATCTAGGTTGCGTCCGCTTTGTCCAAAGCGGTGGTGATGCTAAAGCTTGGTGCTAGGGTTCAAGGGCTGGTTGTGAACCTTGTTAAGGAGATCAATGGGGGCTTAACGATCATAAGGTTTTTTGTCATGCAAATAGGAAAGACAATAAAGCTATTAATTGGATGTCAAAGGTGATTGTTGTAATGTGCACAGGGGTATTTTAGTCTTTCTAGAGGTTTTGGGATTGACTATGTCTTATTGATTTGTTTAAGGAGCATGATAGTCTTTTCACTATCTCTATTTGTATACATCAATTGGGGGTTAGGGATTTACATCTTATTCAATCAAAACATCTTTCTCTCCTCTGTTTCTCTGGTTTCAGTTTTCTAGTTTCTTGAGAAGCCGAAGGGTTGTTGTGCTTGAAGTTGTTGGTACAAGAGCAACGAAGAGTGATTGTTGAATCTTGCTTGCTTCAGAAGGCTTGAGAGAATCCCTGGTATATGGTGTATTCGGTTGCCTTGAAGAAAGGATTGGAACGCTGGTTGTAAACAGTGCTTTCGTTCTTGTTTAGTTAATCCTTTTATTGTCTCATGCTTGGGCTCTTGTTGGGTAAATATCATAGTGCTGTAACCACCTTCTCTTGATTATTTGAAGATTGTATGAGTATGAGCTTGGTGAGTGCTCAACTCATCCTTGAACATAGGTCTCTGACCGAACTAAGTAAAACTGTGGTGTATTGTCTCTGATTTCATACTTCTCTTTCTTTATTGGTGATAATCCGCTGCGCATATCATAGTTTTCTTAACAGTGATGATTCTATCTCATTCTCCCTCGGTGTTATTTACAACTCTCCCTCTTGAGCTAAAGAGATCCTAGGGGTAGAAATGGAGCTATTTTGAAGCTGGTTTTTTAGTTATTTATTTTGTGTCACTGCCAAATGTAAAAATAAAAATAAAAAATAAAATAAAATTTTATTAGTTGTCTCTCAAGCTTTAAAATGACAAAAATATTCTAAAGAACAATTTTATTATTTTATGGAAGCTGAGGTTCATCTAGGTTAGCTTGCGCGCACCTTGATCACATCGGGGGGAGACAGTGTCTGCAAAAATTGAACCTATGACCTCTTCACTGATAAGTATTGATCTCTACCATTCTACTAATCCTACATTGGCTTTTTATTGCTAAAGAACAATTTTAATATAAAGCATTGGTCTTTTGTCATTTAAGCACTCCTTGGATTTTTATTTATTTATTTATCCCTCGGCCACCTTTCTGATCTGCTGAGCGAGCAACTCATACAAGCATGGTTTTGTATGGCGTCACATGCCTGCTCAAACTTCAAATGGGCTCTTGGTGGGTCCCAATTTATATGGCCCACATACCGTTATCCATCTCCAAAAGCCCACAAATAATGGAGTGGATCCTTCAATCTCGTCCACTATCCAGAACAACAGTCCTTCAACGTCTTCAACTAACAATCCTAACTGTTTCATGTCAGTGTTGACAGAATTGGGGGCCCATATCCACAGGAACCCACCATGTCCCGTGTGAACAGTGTTTATTATTTGCTTGAAACCTTCAATCATGTGATCTGGTCACTGACCTCTGAGCTCTGGCCTGAAAAAACAGACATTGATTGGGTTGGGTCCATATTCAATTTTACAAAGAAGGCTCGGCCCATTTTAATGGGCCTAATGCTGATAAACCAATTTTTTTCTCATGTGGTAGATCAATTGGGCCAAACTTATCCATCTTCTATTTTTGAAGTTGTAAATTTCATGGATTTCCCACCAAGCAACAATTGAAAACATAATCAGGCTTGGGCAGAGCTTTTCAGGCCCATAGGCAGGGTTAAGATTGAAAACATCAGGCCCAGATCTTTGTTGAGCGTTCGAGCCCAATGTTTTCTCGCGGTGGACTCTTGATTCGCTATATATAAATTGATGTGGTATATGTTTGATGGGCTGGGCCGAGCTAGCCGGGGTTGTCGAGGGTACGTTTATACCAGGAATATTCCTTAAATCCATTGATTCTTAGCCTGAACAAAGTCCTCGCCTCCTCATCCTCATAATAAGAAGAAAGACAACCCAAAAAAAAAAAAGGGGTCAAAAGTGATATATGTATATATATATATTTTTTCGGATTTGTTTATCTTACTAATAGATATTTAAGATTTTTTTTAATGAAAAATATTGATTTTATAGCATTTAACAAGGTCAAATTTGTCAACGCACAGTACTTACGTCTCTTAGTAAAGAAATTTTGGGTTTGAGTTGATTCTCAGCCGGCATCTCCCGAAGAGGCAGTCTCCCTTGAAGATTAATAGTCGATTTGTTTTAGGTGGTTATGTTAGACCTAAGTCTGTTGGTGAAGAAGTTATGAGGGGGTCAACTTTCACATATGTGTCTCCCCCTAAGAATATAGTCGAGTTGAATGAACTTCGGCTCCAAAATAAGAGGAAAAAAAAAAGGAACGGCTAAAGACTAAAGTAAGAATCGAATGCATATTTGCATGCCACTTATTTGAATTTAATTTTCTTTTAAATAATTTACAATTTATTTTCATTTCCCATACTTTTTATATTTTTAAACAACTATATTTTGATTTATAACATACATTTTTTAAACAAATCCATTCATCTAGTTTATAGGATTCCATCTGGATGGTTAAGATTTACCCAAAAGAAAAGAAAAAAAAATCAGAATTCTCAAGATCGTACGAAGAGTGGCACGAATTTCAAGAATACTAAATTTCGATAATGCAGTTTAAAGAGTTTCACACCAGCTTAAATACCACGTAAGCCTGGAGTTTCGAAACTCGTTGGCCGTTAGCAGAATCGCAGTCTCTGATGGTCTCTCTTCATCCACTCGATCCTGGAAACTGCATCTGCGTCCACTACTTTAATTTAATCCATTTAATAGAACACCTGTCTCGAGTCTCTCCTATCTCTCTCTCTAAGACTCTATCGCTCGTTCGCTCGCTCGTTCTCATCTGTCGTTTCGCTTCCTCTCATGGCTTCCATATCTGCTCCTCCTTTCCCCTCATCCACCTGTACTGATAAATTTTCCTTCACAAACTCTAAATCCACCGTTTCATCATCTTTCCGGCAATCGTTACAGTTTAAGAAACCCTCGGTTTCTCATTCCATTCACAGGGCTTCAGAATCATCCGTTTGTCGCTGTCAGAATCGTTCGGATTCTTCATCTCACTCGGACACCAATGAAAACCGTAAATGGCTTTCTTCTTTCCAGGATGCATTAAATTCTACCATGAAGAAGATCAATGAATACAGGAAATCCTACGGGAATCAGTCGAAGACTGGTTCGAGCGTCGATTTGGCTGAGGAGATGAAAGACAAGGCGGTTGATGATTGGGATTGGGATCGTTGGACTAAGCACTTTGGCGATGTCGAAGACCAGGAGCGGATTGTTTCCATATTGAAGGTACTTCTATTTTTCTTTTCTCCAATTTCTACTTTTGATTATTCGATGTTGTTTTGGGAAATTGAAGTTGAGAGTTGGGAAGGGGCTTGTTTCGCAGTTTCTATTTCCAGGAGGACGTTTAAGTTAAAACAAGCAACATACTTTTTATCGAGAAGAAAAAGAAAATGTATTTATAGATATTAAAGGGCAAAGATGAGTAATTTTCCCACCAATCTTTCTGCATTGCTGTTTTCTAATTTAGAACGTTGGAGTTCAATATTATCACGGTAACGCAATGTAATGTAAGGGCACAGAATTATGAATAGCAATCGATGAGGGTCACGTAGAAAATTTACATGCGAGTATTTGTAGATCAAAGTTTAATTCATGGGATGAACTTGGCCTTACTATTATACGACGACTCAGCTTTATCCTAGCTAAATTGGGTTGGCTATGTCGTAGCTAAAGGGTTTCCCACATCCATTGAAATTCCATTTGTTCTCTCTACATTAAGCATCCCTCTTTTTGTATAGAACATTTTGGAAAAAACATCATACTCTTTAACCAAAAGGTCTCATGTTAGTCTCTTTTATGAACCTCTTTATCATGAAGGCTGTTATTAAATGAGCTTTTCCAATTGTTTGAATTTAAGTCGCAGCAATAGTCTGCTCTAATTCTATAACCATTTGTTTCATAGTTTGAGTTTGCTTAAAAAAAAAACCAGAAGCAGTCTGCTTAACTCTACAACTTTTGAACGAAACACCCACTGTTGTAGTGACTCTGTCTTATCATCCATAATTCCAGAACTAAAAACCCTGTGAATGCCTTATCTTTTGCCCATTTTGCTGAATCAATGAGGAAACTGTAAATAGAAAATAGAATAACCTTTTCCTTGCCAACCTCTTAAGCAACCACTCAAAATAGCCATGTTCTAATTGAGCCTCTCAGAGTATGGTCTCTCTGATCTTATTTCCTATAATGTCAACTAGCAATTTCAAGAGTGAGTACTATATTCGACATTTTAGATATAGAAGATGGCCAATAGGAAATCCGACCTTGTAATTGTCATTTAATTTAATATTTTTTTAGCATCACAACTCTTTAAGTATTTTAATGGTCACAAGAAAGGAAAAATGCTAGTTGTCTCACATTTTTTACTCCCTGATGTTGCTTCATAAGAGACCTTTGCCATAGCAGAGCTTGTTATTGTCTGAACTAGTTGATAGGCATACTTCATCTTCTTGAAGCTCTTATGTGGATTGTAGTGGAGATGGACTTTACATTTAGTGTAATTTTTTTGACATCAACTCTTAGCTATCCTAATGGTCATACAAAAAGGAATGCTAACTCTATCATATTGTTATCTCCTTGCTTGGTGTTATGGTTCTCATTTTATTTAGATCAGACCTCCCCTTTTTTTTTTAAATTAAAGTTATTCTTAGTCTACAGTTGTCAATCAGTCTCTTCAAAAACAATATTCAGCTCAACCGAGCATCTTGAGTTACATTCTCCGGATTTTAAGGTTTAAAGATTTGTTGTGGAACTGATCATTTTTTTGTAAAATTACAATGAACAGAAGCATTTAGGTGATGCTGTTTATACAGAAGATTATGAAGAAGCTGCTAAACTCAAAGTGGCCATTGCAGCTGCAGCAGCAAAAGACACTGTGGGCACAGTGACTTCGCATTTCAAGGTACACAGCTTGAATTGTTTCCCCTTTCTCTGCACCAGCATATTTTGAGAATGTTTTTTCTATTGAAAACTGCAGAGGGCTATAGAGGAAGAGCGTTACAGTGATGCAGCTTTCTTTCGAGATCATGCTTGTGCTGGACTGGTAAGTAGATATTCATCTTTTCCATTCTCTTTAATAAAAAATGATTACATGAGTATCAAAGATAAGTTAAGAAACCTAAACCAAATAAACCTAATCCTTAATTAAAACCCAAATAGGATTCTAGAATAAAATAACAAGATAAACTCAATAATTAGACCTTAAATAATTATATATCCTGTTAAACCAGACACAGTCATCTAGATATGGGTTCCCAAACAGAGTTGGGTCGTTCCAAGGCTGTGTTGCATCATTATCGCTCCTCGTGCTTAGGTCTTGATAATTTTTTTTAGAAGTATTCACTTTCCCTCATTTAATACTGAGGCTTCTGTATCCCTTGAGTGTAATAACTTTCTTCATGTCCTTATAAAATGGTCATTATGGGGGGGGGGATATATTCACATTTAGATTGGGACAGCTGATGCAACTCTGTTATTCTATTTTGAGTTTTTAGCTTGTGACTCCCTTAAGTGGGGCTGAAACTGATGTTGCCTCCCTTAAGTGGGAAAAAGTACTTGTGACTCATTGCAATATTACTAGTTACTCACACATAACAGAGTCAGTTAGATTCTGTTAAGTAATTAAAAAATTGAATGTTAAATAACGAAATTGCCTTTGTCTTGTCCCATACGCAATCCTTATTACATCTTCTTCCTACACCATACCGAAAACCACCCACCACCGCTGGAAACCACCATCGCCCCCACCTTCCCCCTGCCGGAAATCACCCACCAGCGTCCCCTGCCAGAAATCACCCACCATCCTTCCTGCAAATTTGTTTTCTACTGTTAACTTCACTAAACCTATCACAATGGAGATACAAAGACTGTAATGAGGCTCTGGTTATTCTTATTGAGATGGTATGGAGATGCTTGCTTCTTCAAAATATCTTGTGAATAGAGCGGCATGTGCATTGGTGTCGCTTGACTGGTGTTCTATTAGTTCTTGATCTCATTGTCGGTTCGCCCAGGTAACTGAAATCCATACAATAAAATCAAATCCAATTCCAAGAAATGAAGCTAATTTTAAGGAAATGAGAGGAGAAAGAAGAAGAAGGAAGCCCTTTGTTACCAAGCTTGGCATGAAGCTCAAGAATGAGATGTTCCTCAGGTGAAAAGGTTCCTTTCTTAAGATTAGGTCTGAGATGATCAGCCCAACGGTTCCCATAGTGAGAGAGACCAAAATTCTTCTGAACAGCACTCCAATTGCTCTCTCCATGCTTCTTCACATACTCCATCAGAATTGCATCTTCCACAGCAGTCTGGACCTTTCTTTGATGCCTCTGAAGAGGATGGGCTTGACCCACTGCTGCCGCTGCCGCCACCACCACCACCTTGTTCACCTGCACCCAACGCGCTGTTCTTGGTCGTGGCTGGATCTTTGCTGTTGGGCATCATCAGTTGTCTCTCTTAATTTGGTATTTCCCTTTCAAACCAAACAATCCAAATTGATTTTACTTTCTTTCTCCCTTCCCAGTTCCAACCTCTCAAATGTATGTTTGAGATATTTGTAGACAAACCCAAGAAGATCTTTCCCTCCTCTCTCTCTCTCTCTCGCTCTCTCCCCCCTCTCTAGGATAACTTGGAGAGGAGAGTTACATAAAGAATGATTAATGGTGATGAAGAAATAAATTCTGGCACTTATTATTAAGGTTCCCCCTGTCCCCCTCAACAGAAGAGTAGAATCCTGAATCGAGAAAGAAACCAAGGTAAAAGTTTATTAAAAATTAGAGAGAAAAAAGAAGCTAAGAACACGGAATTGAGAGAGAGAAGAGGAGAAGAGATGAGTGTAGCTGTAAAATTGCGGCCGGTGGTGGGTGATTTCTGGGCTGGGGGGGGAGGTGGGGGCGGTGGTGGGTGGTTTCTGGCAAGGTGTAGGAAGAAGATGGGTGAATGGGGAATCTTTTTACCCACCTAAGTGTTGGGTATGGGATGAGATACAAGGGTAGTTTAGTAAATTGATAGTAGGAGGGTATTTTGGTCATTTCATTATGAGAGTTAACAGAATCTAACTGACTCAGTTATGTGTGAGTAACTAGTAATATAGGAGTGAGCCACTAGTAATTTTTCCCACTTAAGGGAGGCAGCATCAGTTTCAGCCCCACATAAGGGAGTCACAAGTGAAAAAAACTCTTCTATTTTTGACACAATGGCGTCTTGCCCCGAACGTTTCTTTCTAGCAAAATCTGCTTTCTTTTGATGCTATTGCCACTTTGCCCTGTATTTTGTATTTGTGGGCTTTGTGGTGGTGGGTATTGTTGGATGTAGCATATGAATTATCTAAGAAGTTTAATCCTATGAATTCATTATCACTCTGTGTGTGTGTGTGTGTCTTTTCTTTCTTTCATTCATTCTCTTTTTTTTTTTTTTTTTGTGGGGGGGGGGGGGGGATGAATAAAGAATTCATTACCAAATGAAAAAAGGGGGATGGGAGAGAATACAAGAGAAATACATAGGCGTAGTGCCTACAAGGCACAATGGAAAACAACAATGCAAAAAAGCTACGCACAAAAAAGGCCTAGAAACGAAGGCCCAAACAAAAACTGGACTAGCACTTTTTTTTTGAGGTTGAAATCGAAATGTGAAGTTGCCTTCAATGTGGTAGCACCTTTTAGGGTTAAAATTGGCACCTTTTAGTCACTGTGTTACTTGGTTAAATGTTTGATAGTTTGGATCATTCATTTGCTTCTTTAGAAACACAAATTAACATTTCATGTTGGTGTTTGAAATTTTGACTGCTTTAATAGAGAATTTTTTTTAGTGTGATACTATCCCACTTCCTTCTCCCCACTTAATTATTCTATTGATATGCTTGTAGACAGGATGGTGGGTTGGTATTCCGCGAGATCCAGATGATACTTATGGTCGCATTATACGTATAACCACAGAGCATGGAAAATATGTAGCAAGAAGTTACAGTCCTGGGTAAGATCTCTCACATGCTTAAGAGTTTCATTTGAAGAACCTCCTGTTATCCAGATGATACTTCTTTTTCTTGCTTGGTGCTGATCTGCTCTAATGTGGTTTAATGTGCAATTGATTTTGTACAGAAGGGAGGGTTATCATTTAGGTATTAATCAGAGAAGATTCTGAAAAATAGCCCACAGTAAGCATAAAAGAACTACTGAATTCTGATGAGAATTACGTATCCAATTTAGGCAGGTGACATCCCTTACAGAAAAGAAATTCATATCTAATAGTTTTTCATTAACTTGCAACTGATGGGGATGATTGGAACATCTATCAAGTTCATGCATGGAACTAGAATACAATATGCACCCAAGATGTAATTGGTATAAGTGAGGAACTTCAAAAGAGAATGATGAATCTCGTGCATGTTTAAAGTACTTAAGGATCCAAGGAAGCTAAATACTTAGTTGCCACTTTGTTGAAGCAGGACTGCAGGGTTTTTGATATCCAGATAACCCTGAGGAAAACATTCATGTGTGCTTCCCATGGAGAAATTGCACCTATATTCCTTGTCCATATTCTTCGTGAAATTATAGCCATGTTGGGGACATTATTCTGTTGTTTCACTTTGTACACAATAATGATGATTCTTGATGGTCCAGTTCACGTAACCTGCTGAACCTGTCTAAACTGGCAATTATAAAATCCAGCACAGACCATTTCAATTATTAAATGGGCTGGGTTCAGTCATTGGGCCACATACGTGATGGTCCATTGCTCCTCATCGTAGTTTTTTCCTAAACCTTCCCCATATGTTACTAAATTCTAATTACTTTGTTATTGCTACCTGTTTTAAGGTTCAGTGAGAAATTTGGGTCACTTGCCCAAAACCACCTGATTATAATGGGTTGAATCTAGGTTGACTTTTCCTCCAGCCAACCCAACAGTTAGTGGTTCTGGGTTGAGTCCATTTGCCCTGACTTTTAGCAGTAGCTGCCCAGTTGTCTCCGCTAGTACACAAGAATTCTTGATCAATGACAAAGTTTTGACTTCTTTTCCTTTCTGTTATTTTTTGCAACCTCTGTGCAATCTATTCTGCTGATCTTTGTGCTAAAAAGTATTAATTCAGATTGTGATGCTCTTTTATCAGGCAGGTTGCTACAGCTGCAGCTGGTGCTCCGCTGTTTGAGGTTTTTCTTACCACGAATGATAAAGGAGAATTTAAACAACAGGTATGTACAATGGAATCGTGCAAGTTCTTTTATGTTTTACGGTTCACTGCACAAGTCATTGCCAGTAGCGAAGAGCCTTTTTGTGAAAACAGGGTTAAATTTGTCTACACTATAATGTGTCCTAAACCCACAGCAATGGAGCCTCATGCCCGTTTTTGATAATTGTGGAAAACAAAAAGAAGAAAACATTGTACTTATATTTAATTTCCTGATAGTCAAGTGCTCGTCCTATATATGTTTATATCTGATATTAATTGTCATTCATACTGTCAATGATGGATATCTAGTATTTGTGATAGCCAGATGGCTAAAGGTCTTTACCTGAACATCTACTGGTTTTTGTTTATAATGCTTGGAAGTGGAAGCTTGCAAATTGCTTCCCCCCCCTCCTCCCCCCTTTTTTTTTTTCCCTTTCTTGCTTTGGTCTTTAGTGTTTTGTTGGAGTTGGTTCTACTTTAACCTTCAAATGTTGAAATAAGCCTGGACCAGTCATGTTGGACAGTTACCTGGTCATGGTATTGTCTATCCAAACCGTCCATTTATTTGGTGGGCCTTCTGACCTGGATAATTGAACCATTGTTTCACATTATTACTTACTTGATTGAACAATTTGGAATTTTTATATTTTGTATTTGACTCTGTATCATAGTGTTCTATTGTTTAAATGGAGTTGCATCATTCCCTGTGTTTCAGGCAGTATACTTGAAGCAAAACAGAGCAAATGCGGGAGCATCTTTAGCAAAACTTTTTGGGTCACCTGATTCTACTAATATGTTAAATCCACTAAATGATTCAACCGAAGCAGAAAGTAAATTATCTTCTACAAGTAGTGATGACACAGAAGATGAAGAGGAAAGAGACGACGATTCTGATATGGCTGATGGCCTGAACATTTTGCGGGATATGATTCCTGGTGTGAAGGTCAAAGTTGTGAAAGTATCAAAACCGGGGAAGGTAGATATCTCTAAGGTGATAGAAGATATTATGGAGGAAGAGGATGAAGAAAAAGATATGGAATTAGAAACTTTGGAAACATTAGATGAAGATGAAAGTGAGAGTGATGAAAATAAGGATGAGGTTGAAGCTGATGCTACTGGAGGAATTGTTGATGGTACTGAGGAGGGAAGTGAAATGGCAATGAAAGTTGTTATTAGTGGTCGTTTAAAAAAACCTTCAAGTAACATTCTCCTGCCTAACAAACTTAGAGTGCCAGCTAGGTTGGAGAGGACAAGCAACTCATCATTTACATTTTCTATTGAGGAAGATGGCACTAGGATGGTACCTAGTGGGAAAGGCAATATTTCATCAGCCAAAAGCACTAGTCTTCGAGGGCCACGTAGCATTGACCATGTTATGTCTGATCTTGCAAAGTTTGTCATGACTAAAGAGAAGATACCCACGAAGGTTGGTTTTTGCCTGTTGAGCAGTTGTTTTTATGTTTGATCTATCATTTGAAATCATGATATTATGTTTTTAATAACTATGCAGGTGCTAAAAGATGTCGGCGAATTGTTAAATCATACCATTAGCCAAGCTCAAAAACGCCAATCTTTGTCTGGTTCAACAGCTTTCAATCGCCTTGATGTACCTCCGTCTTCTGATCCTCTCAATGGTAACTTTATTGGTGCCTTTTGATATTTTAACTGTTGAAAAATATATGTGATAGTCGTCAGCTTATTTTATGTATATATATAGCTTCTTTTCTGAAGCATTAAAACCAAATTCACCAACATTTTTTTCCTGAGATCATAATTTCTTTCAGGGCTATACATTGGTACACATGGGTTGTACTCCTCAGAAATCATTCATCTGAGGCGGAAATTTGGTATGTGGCAAGAGGATGGGACGCCGAAACATCTAGATCTTGAATTTTATGAGTATGTCGAAGCATTGAAGCTAACTGGGGATCCTTATGTTCCAGCTGGCCAGGTGCTTCAGTCTATGCCATTTCATGTTCTTGCGTGTTATTTGATTTGAATTTGCTTACTTTACTTGTGGTTGGTTTTACTTCTATTTATGTTATGATGATGAAACAGAGAACTGATTAGAAGGCAAGGATCCATTTAGCCAACCCCATTTAGTTGGAATAAGGTTCAGTTGTTGTTGATGTGATGTTATAATGAAGTAGTTTTTATGTTTTATGTGTGTTTTTACTTTTTTCCCTTTCCTAGCCAAAAAGTTAGTACATTAGGAAGGCCGAAATGGCTGGCTTAAGAAACTGGAACCGTTTTGTTATCCTCCTTTGCTAGAACATTGTGTGATTCTAAAGCCATTTAATATTGGTCGATGTTTGAAGGAATTGGTGCCCTTGTGCTGTTGACACTGGGAAAGTAGTCTGTGAAACTCTGTTTGTTCATGCTTGCAAATGTGTAATGCAGTGCCTGTGGTCTTGACAGGTAGCATTCCGTGCAAAGGTGGGCAAACAATATCAGCTGCCTCATAAAGGAATAATCCCTGAGGAACTTGGAGTGGTATTGCATTGTCTTCTGAAGGATATTCTCTTTCCCTTTTCTCTGTTCTGTTTTCATTCTTTCTATTTCTTGGTTTCTCCTTCGTAGTTGAAGAGTTATGTTGATTCAATTGGTTTCTCAGATTGCTCGATATCGAGGACAAGGCAGGCTTGCTGAACCTGGGTTCCAAAATCCTCGATGGGTTGATGGTGAACTTGTCATTCTTGATGGAAAGGTTTCTGAATTTTCTTTTCTCCTCCTTCCTGCAACTTCAGTCTCGTACTGTTTCTGTATTCATCTCCACCATTTACATTATATCAGTTTTCAAATTCAGATACCTTTTATCTTGTTTTTTTTCTTCTTCTCTAACCTATTGAGTTTGTGGTGCTTGCCACTGGCATCTCTTCAGTTCATTAAAGGAGGGCCTGTTGTTGGATTCGTGTACTGGGCTCCAGAATATCATTTCTTGGTGTTTTTCAACCGGCTGAGGCTGCAGCAATAGATTCTTATTCTGTATATAAAGTCACTGGAATGTTCCAACAGAGATCAGACTTTGTTAGGTAAGATACTCTTCTTGAAGAGTAATGCAAACTTTTCTACTCTTCTTGAAGAGTAATGCAAACTTTTATCTAATTGCAAACATGGCAAAGAACATGTATTCTCTGATCATTATGGTTCCCCT
This sequence comes from Hakea prostrata, assembly GCF_041222555.1. Taxonomy (NCBI): domain Eukaryota; kingdom Viridiplantae; phylum Streptophyta; class Magnoliopsida; order Proteales; family Proteaceae; genus Hakea; species Hakea prostrata. Next base: position 3,940,867 of record NC_142604.1, on the reverse strand, counting down.
TAATGCTGTCAAGTGATTGATGTTTAAAATAATTTTAACAGTTTAGTCTCCAGAATGACTGAATTCCTTTTCATGCATTTGTGGTCGTATGGCATGGACTCACTGACAATTTCTGTTATGCATTTGGATTCAGTTAAGATGTATACAAATAATAGTGTATATGACATTAGTAGGCTTAGTGACACCACTCTCCCTTCTTATTATGCACATGATACCTTTTTCTTCGGATGAATTGCATGTGACACTTGTTTCCCCCTTAGTTTGAAGATCGAACATTCATACTCTTGCCTTCACTTTAGGACATTAAGTGGTTGAAATGACCTTTTTAACCCCATTTTGATTAGACCTACTGCTAAGTCTCTCAGTAGGCTCTGCTTTGGGAGTGGCTTCTTCTACTTCTTCTTGTCGTGGTTGAATTTGTTTGTGTTCAGTTGATTACGTGACGGAAATGGTTTCTTTTGGGGACTTTGGATTTTTTATTCATTTTGAGAGTATTCTGTTTTGGTGCTTTCTGCTGTTGCTGCCAACTACTCCCCTAAGATCTTCTCTTGGTGCTTGGGTTTCCCCAGTTGATTGGATCAGAAAACGGGGGCTTCTATTCTATTGGATGATAGGAGTGATAGACTTCTTTCGGAAGTAAGAGACTTCGCCCTTATTGATGGCGTAAAATTGCCAATAAAGGACACTATATTGTCTGTCCATCTGGAAACATTGGAGAAGATTACAAGCAGGAGAAAATGAAGGATTTTAGGGGTGTTTCTTGAGATATAGTTCCCTGTCTGGAACATAGGGGTCGGATGCTATGGTCTTTCTCCCTTCAATTCCATACCCATACTCAACACTATCCAAGCCGGGTTATGGGAAAGGTGTCGAATAAACAGATTCGGGGTATGCAAATTGTCTCTGTCCTAGAAATGAAATCAAGTAGTAGCTATATTTTTCTGACCAGGTGTATTTATGCTCATTGTTGGAACCTCATATTTAACCCCCATTAAATGTTTGATTTTGACCAACCTTAATTTATGCTTTATTGTAGGGAAGAAACTCCATGTTTTTATTCTTTGAAGTTTCCAGTTAAATTACTATTGCAAATGTAATCTGTATCAAGTATTAGTCAGATAATGCTGGAAAAAGCCAATATATAAGGTTTTCTTTATTTCTGTATCCTTATGCAGTTGAGCATGGACAATGTATATTCAGTGGTCTTTCTTTTTACTCGTGTCCTCCCCGGTACAACATTGGCCAAAGTGACGTTCCTTGTTCAGAACCTCACTGGTGACTTGCTGACAGGTGCACTTGCAGGCCTACTCACCTCTTGGAACTATCTTCTTGCTTCCATTTTCCAATTTCCCAGCTTGTCAATTTTGACTGCTCTCTATTGTATATAATGGCCATATCAGTCACTGTATGGTCAAGATTGATGGTAAATTTATCAGAACACCATTTATCTGCTTTAGGGAGGTTATCTTTGGTGTACATTTTTTGATAAAATTATTACCAGTCTAACTTTGTAGGAGCTACAACTACATTCTGTATTGCATAGTGCAAAAAGGGTTGGTGAAACTGAAGGTGTTAATTGGCATGGTTTATGTTGCTTAATGAGTTTTTCAGTTGGAATATAGATATTAAAAGATGATGTAGGTGGGAGGCTGGCCTACCCAGTGAGTCAGTGCACTTGCCTTTCAGGCTTTATAATGGGAGATTTGTGGCTCAATGTATTTTTCGCAGGAATCATGATAATTGATTTAAAAAAAAGGGCAAACGTAGTGCCAGAGGTTTTCACACAAGCAGAGGTAGGGGGGTTTGGCTTTGTTTCTCAATCCATCCTGTGAAAGAAATCTAAGAACCTCAAAGAGCAAGTCTGGTTTGGCTTTGTTTCTTACCCTTTCTTTGTCTGGCTCGAATTGGGGCTTTTTGTGAGAAAGCATAGGTTATCAAACAAGTTTTAAAGCATAGGAACTCCTCCAGGGCTCCTCGAGAATCCAGAAGTCACACTCGACAGCTTTAGGTAAAGGTTCAATACGTAATTATTATGGGAACACTGAAGCGTTTATGATACACAACAAAATGTCAATGGCTTTGGGTAGTGGTCTCAATCCCCTTCTTGCTTTTCTGAGCAAAAGTAGCATTGAGGAGTAAACACTTGAGGTGGGACAAAACGGTCTATTTAAGAGGATGGTTAATGGGTAGTGGTCCTAGTGGAGTCATCATTAGAAGGAAAGAGAGAAATTGTTGCATACATGTGTTCCATGCATGAGGTCACTGCGTTTTTCTCCTTAGGGTTTAAAGAAACTTTTCTTTGTAGCTAAACTGTTTAAATGATAAGGATGGATGGTGAGGTTACCTAAAACTCGAAAGAGACTAGTAGATACTAATTCGGTTTCTCTACCTTTCACAGATAAAGGGCTGTTTTTTTTTCATGCCTTTTCACCGATGTTTAGCAGTACGGCTCATCTCTGACCACTGACAAGGTGATCCGAGAAAGACTCTTTGCCTAAACATGTTGTGGAGTGTAAAGAGAGCACAAACTTCTATCTTGACAGTTAGAACATCTCAACGGATTGAAATTTCTCTATCTATGTAAGTTCTCTTGAGGTGGTTCTGATTAAGACATCTTTATTATTATTATTATTATTATTTTCTTTTTTCGAGTTTGGGGTTATAATAACAGAGTCAAAAGATCCGAAGAAAAAAAAACCCAAGAAGAGAATGCCAAATTTCTCTGAGGGTCTCCTTCAAATCAAGAGGGGAATTGGGAAAGAACACCTACAACATTCAATTAGGAGCTCTATTTGTTTCTTTGTTTACGTGGTTGAATCTTAATTATTAATTATTAAGCACGGGACCATTTGATTCCAGAATTGATTTATACAAACACAATAAGACATGAATAAAAATTATTAGTTATTAAACAAGGAACTAATTTGATTCTATAAGATATTCTTAGGTTGAAAAGATCTTTCGTTTATAAAAATAATAATCATAGGAATGGGATAATCAACTGACGTAGCAGGCCAAACAAAGATTATCTAAATTAATTTATGATTACATATCTTGATAAGGGGGTTATGTGAGTGGATTGATGAAGAAAGGACCACTTGTCCAGGTAATTAGGAACAATTATTATTGGATGGTACAAGTGTACATATAGTTAATTTTCTTAATCTTCACTAATCAAGTAAGGTCAACTCTCAACTTAGAAACTAATACAATTGAACCGGTTAGACCCGTCAAAATCAACCGGTTGGTCCGGTTCGATTTCGATCAAACTGAAATCTTCCTAGTACTCTTGCTCAAGGATGAAATCTCAATGTTTTTTTTTTGGTAAAGAAATCTCAATGTTGATAGAAAAACAAATCATTTGTTTAATGATTTTTATTTTGAGTTAGTTTTTTTATGATTAATATTAACTAGATCAATTAAACCAAATCAAACTGATCAAATGACACCTGTGCTACATGGGTCCCACAATATATTTCTTTCTCCCACTGGCAATGCGAAAGGACTACAAAAGTCTTGCATGAAAGGAAATGAAAATATATGAATCACTCTCATGCGTCTCATCTCTAGCCCCTTTTTTTTTTTCTGTAAAAATTTCTAGCCTCTCAATATGTTTTCATTCATCATTTACATACATCATATCACTACGAAAATGACAAATTTCTCTCTTTTTCTTTCTCACACTGGCGAAGTCATCTTATGGGAGAAATTAATCATTCATAGAACCCCACCATGTTACTCTTTTTTTGTCTTTCGTACGCACACACATATGTATAAAACATCTGATGAAAGCAATTAATCATTTTAATAAATCTTCCATTACTTGTATCAACAAATGTTAACCATATGTGTGTTTGTTGTCCTCTCTAAGCTTCTAATGCAGTCCATTAACATCAATATCCATGGAGGAACCAGATGTAAAACTTTCGATGGAAGAGTTTAAATTTATATATATATATATTTTTTGGGGGGCTGGGGAGATAATAAACAACGTCATTGAAGAGACTAATCACTATGTACAAAACTTAGAGTGATAAGATTCAACAACTAGATATTGGAAACAGGCCAATCAGTCACACGGCAATGATATTGCCCTTCTAGAATGGATTTGTTATTTTATGTGAGGTTTGTGCAGTCCTTGGCTAAGGACAACATTGCATGCTAGTGAGAGGGTAACTGGCACTGTCAAACCACAACTTGCATGGTCCATCCCATCTCATTTTTCTTTCTAGATTTGGAATATGAGACCCTTGCACTCTGAAAAAGATTGCTTTACTGTTTTGCGGATTGCATCGATTATGTGTAAGTAGAAACGGACAATCAAAAGTTAGTGAAGCTAATTAAAAACCATAACACAAGTTCTCTTTCTTCGATGAAGCCCTAGATTTAAAATATTCGCACGTTAACTGAAAATCTTATAGACTTTCAAATTTCTTATGTTCTTAGGAAAATGAATGTAATAATTGACATCCCAGTTCAGAAGGCCATTTCAGTTGAGTGCTCAAAAAATTGATCGCATTCTAATGAGTGGTTATTAGGGCTTTGTTCAGCCACTTCCTTTTACTCCTTATGAATGAACAAAAAAAAAAAAACTGACACCATCGAAACTAGATGTTATCTTTTAGGTAATTCATATTTCCTGGTTTTATAAATCACAGAAAAAACTAAAAATAGAGTGATTGTTGCTTACCCAATCATGTGAAAATGAAAGGAAAAGATAGATAATTAGATCTAGATGAGTTGATAAATGATAACTCTCCATCAAGTGTTCATTTATTGAAGAGAGAGAAAGAGATTATTTTTGTAATCAAATCACAAAAGAAAGTCATTATCAACTTAATCGTGGTGTTGGCCTATTGGGTTTGGCTGATGTAATAACTAAATTTAGTAAATTTGGGCCGAAAAACCACCCAAAACCCATAGATAGAGGTTACCCGTTTCCGGTCCCACCTACCCACGTGTCACAACCCGATTAGCCCACCATCTCATGCTTCCACCTCTTCACTTATCTATTCGTCCATTAAAATAATATTTTTCGTCTTTAGTTCCTAATTCTCTTAATCCATAATTATAGAAAGAATATCCGATGACGTGGACCTTTTTCCTGGCCAAAGAACAACATTTGTTTTGTCCTTAATCCTGATTAATATGTCATTAGAGATTCACCCATGTTTGGGAAATAATTTTTCTAGAAGTTCTTATACTGAAAAGAAGAAAAGAAGTTCAGATTTTTTTAACTTAATTATTTAAATAATATCAGTGGGATCTTCCATGCACCGACCAATGGAATCCAAGGTTAGCAACGAAGAGATTCTATTAATATTTCTTTAAAAATCATAATTATTGTGATAATCCTCTGGCAAATTTTAATTTATCTACTAACACCTGCCGTTCATATATTACCGCAATTCATGACGTGGCAAAAACTCATTGGCTAACTTTAACTTTAAGGTAAAGAAAACAAATATGAATTTCAGATTCATTTGTAGTTGATGAGCATCTGAAATAACTGAAATATCATGCTGTCATCAAGATCGTTCATTTGGAATCTTTAAATTTAGTATCATAGATATCATAGGACACATACGTATACGTATGCCTTGATCCAAGCTTATACGATTGAACCGTGGAAGTACGACTGGGTCCGATCCACGACTCAGAGTCGGGTTTCTCTGGATTTCCATGGTAATAAACCCTTGCAAGCCACGACGACCCGGCCCGTAAACCGAATTGATATATAAATGATAAATCACATCACATGGTGGGACCACTAATCCAATGGTAGATAAAGACCCTTATCCACGATCTAACTGCCACGTGGGAAACCGGGAAATTGGAATTTACAAGGGAAAAGGGAAAAAACTGGACTTTCTTGTACACGTGGCGTTTTCTTGCACCGCACTCACACACAATGATTGGAGTGGATTTGGTAATTGAGAGACTAGATCCGGATCCAACGGTTGATTAAACAACACGTATTGATCGATGCGTGCTTAATATCCTTATACTGTGATTGGCAGAAGCAATGGAGTGATCGGACGGTGCATATGTTCTTGAAAGGAATGTACGCTTCCGTATCTGCCGTTGGATATGTGATTCCGATAAAATCCAATCGCTTGGAACAGTAAAATGGTTCTATACTTCTATGTCCTCAGAGGAGTCTATAAATGGAGAAGACGACGAGGTGTCAACGAATTTCCTCAAAGTGACGGATGAAGAACGAGAAGTTGCAGAGGGAGGAGGAGAAGAAGAGGTAGAGATTTCTTAGCGGTTTAGGTGTTTTCTTTTTCACCTTGATTTTTTTTTTCGTGTTTGAGAGGAAGAGCAATTGGTTACTTGGTCTGGATTTTGAGTAAATCGAAGGGAAACTTTTTCGTCTAGGTTCGAAGTTTTTGAAGAAAAAGGCAAGCATTAGGGTTTCTCAATCATGTTCTTGAACGTTTTGAGGTGGTTCAAGAAGTGAAGACCAGGGGGAAAATTTTGTTTCTTTATTTTGGGTTTTTGAAGATTTTGGTATTGGTCTAGTTTTGCATCCAGAAATCGTTGTGCTTCACTACGCTACTTCTCTGATTTTTAGCCTTTTTGTTTGGTGTCTGAGTTCCATTTGGTTTGTTTAGCCTTCTAAGTTCCATCTAGTTGCGTTAAATCCGGGTTTAATTCAGTGAAAGAGGACGATTAAGGAGAGAGAGAGTTCTTTGGAATTCATTCGAGTTAAGAGTTTTGCTCTACTTTCTCCCATTTTGAAAGCATGTTTGAAAACTCCTTAAGCTTTTTCTCTGCTAGATTGTAACTGCTTTACGTAGTTATCCTTTTTCTTTTTTTGGATCGATCACAGCCTATCCCTTTGTTGGCCAATTAATATCTCATCTATTTTTGATTTGTTATTTGAAGTGGATCATTTATTCCTAATTTGGTGCTCTGTGCAGTAACCCGAAACGAAGCGATTTTCTTCTTTTCGGATTTCAATTCTTTGGCCACAAAATCACTGAATCTATTCACAAATTTTCTCCCTCAAGCAACCTTTTTGCTTTACGACTGATACGGAAGCAGTCTGCTTGCATTCAATCTCATTTTTTTGCTTCCTTTCCAAACTATTGATCAGATTTTTTTTTTCCACTGGGTAGAATGTCTGTGGCTTTCCCTCGGTTTTCATGGTGGTTGTGGGGTGGAAAAGATAAAGAATCTACTGCGTCCTCCAGCGCTTCTTTGAATTCTTCATCTGATTTGGGGTTGGGTGGGCGAGAATCGGACACTATTAAATTTCCTTCAATGAAGGGCGGAAAGATGCACTCCCCCCAGAGAAGGATTAAACGGAAATGGCACAGCCGAGAAGAGCGAAGAATTGACAGGGAATATGATGTGGTTTTGGTTCCATCAGATGGTGGGTGTATATCAGGATCTGAATCTGATGACTCTGATTGGTCGATTGGTTGGTTGGAACCCCATGCCCCTGATTTCCTGAGCGATGACGATGAGACAGAAAGCAGTTTTGCTGTGCTGGTTCCATGCTATGGCCGTGGTCGGAGGGAGCTGGTGGAGATGGAAAGCCCCAAGAACCAGTTTTTGGGCGTCATCGGAAACCTACCAAATACTGCAAATCATTTCATAGGTAAGCTTCGTTTATTAACATCTATTTCCTACTTTTTTTTGCCTCAAAACTTCATTATGGTTTCTGCAATTTCGTATTTTTTTCCCCCATCATGTTAGTGTGATTCCCCCCTTTTTTATTGAGGATTTTTATATTTTGGGAAAGAAACATTCTTTGAGGCTTTCAAGTATATTAAGAATTTTGAACACGATTGCCAATGTTAATTGTTGTGAGATTACTGTCTTTAAGAGACAAGAATAATTTTTGAAAGCTAAGATAATTAATAGTTATAATCGTTGCTCGAAGTAATATAAGTGTTCCTTTCTTTCATTAACTTTTATAGTTTCCCGTTAGTAATTCCATTTGAGGGGAAAACTCATTTTTGGCAAGGTTCACTACTTTTCTGTCGTATTATCTTGCACCTTTTCTTGCTTTTTGACCTTGCTCGTTGGTTCTACAGTAGCCACGTAACCTTAATGAGTGAGTAGTATAAAGGCAGATAAAAGTATTTAAGTAATATTAGTTGAACCACCCAGCTATTATTTATGCCTGTTCTATTCATTATCTTAAATCTTACCTCACTTGTGAAGCAGTCTTTTGTTAGTTTTTGTTCTTGGGTATATCTCACTGAGTAGTTTACCCAAAAAAAAAAATCTCACTGAGTAGCAGCAGAATCCCATTTTGGCTCATATGATATATATTTTTGGTATTTTTTGTCAAAATGATAGAACTTTGGTTGGGTGGAGACTACAGCTGTTTCTGGTCATTTTAATTTTAAACTATAGTATGATGTGAAATAATGATATTCTTTCTCCTCATACAATGCTGGCTTACTTCAGAGGGATAGTAGTGCAGTACTTTTAGATTTTTAGTTTTAGAATTAAGATGCTAGGTAAATTTATCAGCTAATCAGCAGCAACATGGTGGTCTCTCCCACCTGGAGTAATTATTTTAAGTTGCTTTTGCCCTTTTTTAGGTTAGACTGCCAATAAATAATCTTGAACTGTTAAGATTTGCAGTTCACCTGAAAGTTTGAAATCACAGGAAGTTGGAAGAGAACATTAAGCATTTACTGTTTTATTGTGGAATATGCTGTGTCTTTCTATTACTATATTGTTGAATTCCAATTTCAGTTTATGAGAATACAAGTTTGTCTATGCAAACTCATTCCATGCTATTTACTTTTCATTTGCAGAAAGCAAGAAGTATATGGAAGACTGGCTATCTTCTCTTCAGAACAACTGAGGGTTGCTGGTGGTTGTTCTTGTAAGATTGGTCCTAGTACTATGTTTCTGTTTCTTCTATGTGGTTTGAAAACCTACTGTGTTTTCATATAAAGAAAAACAAAAAAGGAAAAAAATGAAAACAAAGAAAAGAAAAAAGTAGGCCGGTGGATGGAGTGGAACAAAGAAAAAGCTCTGAAGGGAGAAGAGAAAGGGAGAGAGGGGGGGGGAAGCTTATATGAGGTTCAGCTTGAAATCATGAGCAGAATTGCAACTTCAAAGAAGATATGAAAAAGAAGAGGAAGTTACCAAAAGTTGGATGACTCCTGGGCCTGCTTTATTTGTTTTTTCCTGTGGCTTGCAGTGTGCTCTTTTTCTCCTTCCAGATTGAGGGAATATTTGAACAGAGAGCAAGAAAAACATTTTTGGGGGGAGCAGTGGTGGGGTTGGTGTTTGGACTTTGGAGTCAGTCTTATATTCTTTCATTGTAAATAACCACTATGATGTGAAAGAAAAATGTAAATAGCCACTGTACATATTGAAAGCAGCATGTATGTGCTCAAGTTACTGCTACTTGTAAATAATATATAGTACTTGAGTTACTACTACAGTTTTCTTCTACCTTCTATGATGTTATTGGTTTTCCTTGGGCTTCTAATTCGCACTAGATTGTCGCCCTTGTGTTCTTTGGGGGACATAGATGATGTGTATAAATCTTTCTTGATTGTTAGATTTGTATATCTTGCTTCCAAGTCTTCCTTCTGTTCAACACAAATCTGCATGAATAATAACCAGCTAGCAAGAGAACTCCCTGGTAAGAAGATTGTTGATGTCTGAGCAATTTGGTTCCTGATCATGTGCTTGACTAACATAATGAAGGTCAAGAAACAAGATGCTTCCTTATGTTCATTTGATAAGCACAGATTATACAATCCAATTAGTGGTAGAATGGGGGAACCCATCATCAATCTTTGTGCGGTAAAGCTTTCTCTGTATCAGTTGGGTTGCTGCTGGGCTCTGCGTGTACCTAATTCGATTGTCAGCAGCACAACTGCTAACTGTGGATTGTGAAATATCGAGTGGCCTTTCCTTCTCATGCTTGTCAGTACTTTGATGAATAAGATCTTTTGAGGTCACAGTTGCAGCTTGCAAGTTTGTTTGAAATGGTGTTTTGTTAGTGAAACTGGGAACCCCTGGGTAATAAATGTCTGCTTGTGATTTTCTTGATGTACCAAGAAGTCTGATGTTGGAAGGCTGTTTCTGTTTAAATTGCTTCAGAAGTGCTACAGAGGTTCAATTCCATTGCTCACCAAGTGCCTAGCAACTGTAAGCATCAAAACAAATAGCAGAGCATCTGTGGCTGGAAATAACAGGAAAATGGGCACCACAAATCTCAAAACTCCACAATCAGCTGCGGGCATCAATCTCAAAAGGGGGCATCTTTAAAATAGCTTTGCAGAATACCAGAAGAACTTCCTCTCCACTCAGAGATTCAGGACTACTTTTTCTTTCTTCACTCACAATTTTCATACCCAAATCTTAAGGACTCAAAAGTCCTCCTTTTCTGCATAATTGGTGAATTTTTCGGAGTGGAGTGGCTCATGGCAAACAAGTCTTGTCACTCAAAAGTCAGTGAACTAGTGAAGAACACAGACAGTTGATAGGAATTATGATGTTGTCTTGAGGCTCTGAAGCCAATCAATTTCTGTTAATAGACCTGATTTGCAAATTTTTGGGCCCTCATTGGTTATATTTCTACTCCGAACAAAAATCTTTTACTTTCTTCCATTCATAATGCTTCTGTTTTGTCCAGTAACATGGCTGGAAATTGATATTCAATAGTTGAGTAGACTTTCACATGATCTAGGTTAGTCATATATCCAATCAAGGGAAGTCATTCGTTATCCTAGATTGTGTTGTCTCCCCTCTTCAAAAACAAGGGTAGGAACGTCTTTTACTATTTGAAGACAATTCTTTTGCCTTTCAATTAAATTTTTTTCTGTAAATGTATTTTTGGCATTGTGGTGACAGCTTCTTATGCAGGGCAGGCCATGGAAGTCTTGCGTTTTAAGCCGTAGTCCCTCCATAGAGAGACTTGAGAAATTCTTACTATTTCTTAGATTCATCGACGAAATTTGATTTGGTAGGATTTTTTTTTCACATTTTTTTCCCACAAAAAACATTTTATTATAATCCTCTTTGACCCCGAATTTAGAGTATTGTACTTTCATGTGATTCACAGGGTTAACAAGTAATTGATATTTTACGATGAAAGATATAGTCCTGTACTTGTAGTAGCAGTCCTTCTATATCGTATAAACAATCAAAATATGATAAAAAAAAATATTAAAAAAAAAAAAAAAAAAGAGAAAAAGAAGTAGAAAGAAAGAAGAAAGAAAAAGAAGAAAAAGAAGAAGAATCTTCCAAAGATATTATGGTTTGAAAAGTGGCAACATCACCTTTTCCATGTTGTGCAAATGATAAGTGGGTGAACAGGTCATTGGACTTTCACACATCTCTTGTTAGTGGACTATCACTAAGGGAGTTGATGCAGATAGGACCAAACAAACCAAACTGTCTACCAAATGAAGCCTTAAATCTAGCTCTGTTAATCTTTTCTTGGTAGAACTAGTTCTGTTAATTTAGGTGCAGGAAGAAATAGGAAGAGAAATTAATCTGTAACCAGAAAACTTTCTTTTACCCTTATTAAAATGGACCATTCAATCGTGGTCCGGTGATCATTATTATGTCAAATTATAAAAATGAGCCGGCCAATAGTGTCAAAAGAAAATTCTGAGTGATGGAAAGAAGGAAGACATGCTTGCACTCCTTTTTCTTTTTCTTTTTTTCCTCTTCTTTTAAGAGCTGGCCACGTGGACCAGTGCGTGTGTTCTTCCCTCTATGTTCTTGGTTCTCCGTGTAATGCGGGCAACTTCTGTAGTCAAGAACTGATAACAGTTGCTCATGGGTTGCAGTGGATTTGGGCGATCAATCTTTCGCTTAATTGATTCTCTTCTCTTCTGCCTCGAGATTTCAGGAATCTGTTTTACACGTTTTCTATGTAGATCCTCTTCTTCTTCTTCTTCTTCCTTCTTTTCTCTTCTTCACTCTTCTCCTGTAGAACTCGTCCTTTGGCTTCTGTAAAGATTCCACAGAGATGTTGCAGAGAGCTGCAAGCAATGCATACTCTTGGTGGTGGGCAAGCCACATCAGGACCAAGCAGTCAAAATGGCTAGAACACAACCTTCAAGGTTTGCTCAAATGGGCTCTGCTTGCTTTGATTCATCAATGTTCTGTATTGCAATTTCTTCCTGAAAATTCCTTGTATCATATTGAAAGTATAGTTCAATGGGTTTGATACGATACCCTATTAATATTTCTTCTCATCTTCTCTTGTCATCTTCTTTCCCCCTGATTTTATTTGAAATGGCCGATTTGGGAGAATGGATTCTGCTGTAAATCTCCTTTTCCAGTATTTTCCACTTCCCTGGGGGAGGGTCATTTATTACTGAAGTTCTGTTTTATGGTGTATCAACTGAAGTTTTATGTTTTTCATCATCCGATGTGCCTGGCTGCATTATTGTAATTGGCTTGAGGTTGTGAAAAGCAAGAATATACTGCACTTGACCAGATTGGTTTGAGATTCAAGAATTAATTGGATTTGTTGTCAACTATTCCTCGCTTTACCAGTATATTCTTCATTGGTGACAAACTTTTTCTGTTCTTCATGAGATCCAAATTTTCAAAGCTTGAAAGCATTCAGTTTCTACAGGGGAATCGGTTGTTTTCTATTCTGTTCTCTTACTGAAAGATAAAAGCATGTTATTCTCAGAAAACTCAATGTAGTAGAGATGAGGATGTTGAGATGGATGAGTGGCAATAATAGGAAAGTTAATGAAAGAAATGAGCATATTAGAGCTGATTCAGGATTAACTTCAACATATAATAAACTATGAGAAATTCATTTTAGGTTTCATGGCTATGTTCAACACAAGCCTTTAGTTTTGTTTCAGGTTGAAGGAACTTAAAAATCAGGGCAGACCTTAGAAGTGATGAGGAAAAACACAAATGGCTTAGGCCTTGTATCAAGTATGACGTCCAATAGAGCAGATTTGAAGGCTAGGATTCATTTAGTTGGGTAAGGCTGAATAGTTGTTGCTGATGCATTTTCACATTCTCAACTCCTTGAAAGCATCAAGTGTATACACAAACGGATTGTTTTATATTTTGTTCTCTTAGTGAAGCATAAAGCATGCTGTTCTTGATGTCAAGGACCTCAAACCTAATTTTTGTGTGCCATGTAATTGTTTCCTTATGAGCATTTTTGGATATAATAGAAATGGGAATATCATTACTGCTGCTCAATTGGAGTGGTTGCTCTGTTTATTCCAAGCATTTATTTTCAGGATACAAGTTAGTAGAGCAGCTTCAATTTGATACAAGTTCAATATCTTGAATCTCTAACATAGAAAATTTTTACCATTCAAATGCACAAACTTTTGCCTTGGCAGACATGGAGGAGAATGTGAAACGCATGCTTAAACTCATTAATGAGGATGGAGACTCTTTTGCCATGAGGGCAGAAATGTACTACAGGAAGAGACCTGAGCTCGTTGGTTTTGTGGAAGAATGTTACAGGGCATACCGAGCCCTAGCTGAGAGGTATGACCACATATCAGGGGAGCTACAAAGTGCCAACAGCACCCTTGCCAATGTTTTCCCCGAGCAAGTGCAGTTTGCAACGGAAGATGAAGATGAAGATGAAGATGACGATGATGATTCATCAAGAAAATCTACTTCCTCTACCAACCAAAATAGCCTTTTCAAGGGCTTACCTGAATCCCCAAAACTCAACTTGCTGAAAATTCCTAAGTTCCTAAGGGGAACCTCAGCATTACCAACTAAGAAAGGGCAACCCAAGACTGATACTTCATCTACTTCTACATATAATACTGCTTTCAGTTTGCAGATGAGCACAGCTGAGGCACTTAAAGAGATTGATAGACTGCAGAAAGAGATATTGACCCTACAGACTGAGAAGGAGTTTGTTAAGAGCTCATATGAGAGTGGGGCTGCTAAGTATTGGGAAATCGAGATGCGCATCAGTGGAATGCAAGAGGAGGTCCACATGCTTCAAGACGAATTTGGTGTGGCAACAGTAATTCAGGATGATGAAGCACGGGTTCTTATGGCAGCCACAGCTCTGAATTCGTGCCACGAGACCTTGATGCAGTTGCAGGAGAAACAAAAGCAATCTGCTGAAGAAGCAATAGTGGAGTACCAAAGGATTAAAGTTGCTCATAAAAATCTGTGGACAATCAAGAATGGGCTTCTTTGTGATCAGATGGATCAGAGAAATCTATCTGCACAAATAGAATCCACGGGTTCAGGTTCAAGCTTGAATAACTTGGAGGAAGAATTTAATAATCTGATGCAGAAGAGACTCCAGTTGGAAGCCATGCAAGAGAAGACCAAGGAGCAGTTCAACATGAGCTCTCATACATCTCTTACTATGACTGAATTGGCAGAAAAGATTGATGAACTTGTACATAGAGTCATCAGTTTGGGGACTGTAGTCTCTTCTCAGACTGCTCTGATATACAGGTTAAGATCAGAGACTGATGAACTCCATGAAAACATGCAGAACTTGGTTGAGGATGGGGATACTATTGTCAAGGGTCCTGACGATTTTATTGGCAAATTAAAGAAAATGGATGGCAAGCTCTCTGCGATCCAGGATCTCAGTCAAAATTTTGAGGATCAAAACAGCCACCTTCAAAAAGATTTTAGCGAAGCACACCGTAACCTCAACCATCTATCTGAGAAACTGCACTCAGTGAAGCAGGATGAGGAGATCGAGATTCCAGGTTCATCACCTCTGGCAGGTATGGACACTTCCCATGATGCCAAGAGTGAGTCTGGGAAACAGAGAGATATGTTGACTCACGATGATGGATTACAGAGCATAAAGGATGAAAAAACAGAAGCTGAACAGGATATAAATGGTGCTCATGATCTTAGTCCCTCTTCCAATGAAAATGAGCAAGGTAGTGTTCAATCCATGGTGAGCAACACTGTTGGTGATGCCTCTGACAGAGGTGAGGGCTCAAAGCATCAGAGCAATTTTAAAAATCAGGATATTATTCTCCAGGACCCATGGGAGAATAATAGCATCAATGGCATTTCTGATAAGCAGCATTTTGTGGAATCTGATGAAGGGGTTGATACATGTGATACGTTGAAGGATAAAACTGAGGAACAGAAGACATCCCAAACAAATGGTAAAAAATTCAATGCTGACTCATGGGAGATTTCCAACCTTGATAATCTTTGGGATGAAATGCATTCTACAAGGCCTGATGACGAAATTTGGGATTCAGCCAACAACAAAGTTGAGAAGCAGGAAATGTTCTCAATTGTACATGATAGTCATAATATTGATTCGCAGAGAAGTAGTCACTTCAATCCCTTTTCAGAGGATGTGTACTTTGAAAAGTCTGAAGAAGAAGAGATGATGGCTTTGTTCAAGGACAAAGTTGAGGAGCAGGATTCATCCCGAACTACAGACAGTTTTTTCAGTCTTGAATCACAGGGAAATTATGACTCCAATCACCTTCCTCAAAATCTGTACTCCATGAAGCCTGATGAGGTTGTCAAGGTCTCACCTCAAACAGATCTGGGAGCTCTTCTTGATGCCACCATACATGAAAAGGCTGATGCGCAAGAAGCATTGGTGGCTCCTATGGATGTATCTAAGAACTGGAAGGAAACAAAGACAGAAGTGGAAGAGGAGACAGACAAAGTTCAGAATCCTAGCCTCAGAGGTAAAGATGGTGATGATGCTTCCAAGGTAAGGAATACCAGTGTTGATAGTTACCAAAAAGGTGAGGCCTCAGGGGAACAGAACAAAGTAAAGAAGTACAGCTCCTTCCAATTGAAACAAAGCATATCCAATGTTAGCTCAAACCAGAAACTTGAAGAAGAAGATGAACCAAACTGGAAAAAGTTGTACTTATGTCGATTGGAGGATAGAGAAAAAGTTCTACTGGCAGAGTACACTTCAGTTCTTCGGAATTATAAGGATGCAAAGAAGAAGCTTGCTGAGATGGAGAAGAAAAACAGGGAAAATTCCTTCCAAACAAGGGTGCAACTAAGGGACTTGAGACGTGCCAATGCCATTAAGGATGATGAGATTGCATCTTTGCGTCAGAAGCTAAGCTTTCTTCTGACGAGTTTTGAAGGAAACCTGGATATCAGCATTTCAGAATTTAAAGATACGCAAGAGGGTAGGCCGAATGGTGACATGACAGAAAAAGCTAACTCCCATTTTTCCAATCTCCTGGTGACAAACTTTGCCCAGCAGCCAAATTTCAATTTCTCAGATGATCAAAATGTTGCCTCTGTAGTTAGAACCAAGAAACATATTGCACATGGAAGCATGGATAGTTACCAAACGGCAACAGAAGATGAAGAAGAGATCAAGGTGATTCTTGTTGATGAAGCTCACATTTCAACCATTGAAGCGAAATTCCGAAGGGACATTGATGAGCTGTTAGATGAGAACCTGGAATTCTGGTTAAGGTTCAGCACTTTATTCCATCAGATACAGAAATTTGATACTTCAATCCAGGATCTACAAGCTGAAATCTCAAAATTGGAGGAAAACAAGAAGCAGGAGGGCAACACCACCATAGGCAAATACCTAAAATCAGATACCCGACCAATATACAAACACCTGAGAGAGATCCAGACAGAATTGACTGTGTGGTTAGAAAAGAATGCATTGCTGAAAGAGGAGCTACGGTACAGATTCTCATCTTTGTGCGACGTACAGGAAAAGATATCAAGAGTCTCTAAGGCAGGTTCTGAACCTGGAGAAGCGGAGTTCAGTAGTTACCAAGCAGCCAAGTTTCAGGGAGAGGTTCTGAACATGCAGCAAGAGAATAACAAAGTTGCAGAGGAATTGCAAGCAGGTCTGTACCATGTGAAAGGACTCCAGGACGAAATCGAAAAGACTCTTTCAAAGTTTAATGATGATTTCAAGCCATTAGGATTGAAAAGCCAGCATCATCGTCTGAGACATACTAGCAGCCGGCCTCGAATTCCTTTGCGTTCATTTCTTTTTGGTGTCAAACCAAAAATGCACAAACCTTCGATCTTCAGGTGCATTAACCCAACATTGCAGAAACAATACAGTGATATGAATGCTGTACTTCCTCAATGAGTTGGTTTGGTATCATTATTTTCTTCTTCCCACTTTATTGTTTGGGCGGGGGGGAATACATTTTTCCCCCTTTTTCCTAGTTCTGAAACTTCAGAGAAACTGAATATAGAGAAACATTTTGTGTTCTCCCCATGTTCCTTTACATGAAGCAACATTTAAAGGTGCCCTGTAATGGATCTCAGAGTTCCTTAGAGAATGACTGGTTCCCTAATATATCTGAATGGCATCGCCACAAAATAAGCAAGCTCAGGCCCAAATCCCTTCTGATTTTTAAGTTTCACAGATGCTTTACCCATTGGAAATCAAAGCTTATAATGCATATCAATACATTGAACATCTAAATTTGTCTGGAGATGATAGAATCGAATGAGTCTGTTCTTTCACATATTGCAACCACAACTGTGCCAATAGAAGCTCACCGAGCCTACCTTCTGCATCCAGTTTCGGATAACCCATGGTAGCTGAATAACTGGATGCGATGCAGTGGGCAGTGAGAAGACAAGAATGAGATGTTTGCAGGTCTTAAAACTAATATAGCATTCTTGATACGGAGGTAACCCATTGATTTTGGATTTTCAACATGTCCATGCATGTTTATACATTTTGGTATTTGCAGGATGTCTCTCCCCTTCCCACATCCTTTTAGATTGGTGAGAAAGGAAAATATCCCTTTTGTGATATGGAGGAAAGCAGATTATATTAGTGTGCAAAGATTCCTTATACTGGAACTCAAATTCATGACGGCAACAGCCAAGATGAAGCAGATTCTAAGAACAAACGGATCTGAGAAGTTATAAAACACCTTTCTCCATTAAATGGAATTTTAAGTGGAGGATCCTGGCGATGGATGCTTCGTCTTTTATGTCACAAGGTTGGTCCATTCCAGTCCACACCAGTCCAGCATTTACATTTGACTCTCAGTTACATATAGGATCAAGCATCAACTCATTACTAATTCATTTTTGGGCAGAGATGCAGGACTCTGTTCTCAGTACTCAAAGGTGTACTGGAACAACCCATGATTGATCATTCCTTGAACAAGTACTGACCAGATGTTCAGTTGCATTTGCCCCTGAACAAAACCAGGCTACTTTCACCTGTATTTTTCATTACACTTTATTGCTGACAAAGCTTCTGATATGCTGCATGAATTGCTAAGAATGATGCTTAAGCCCTATAGAACATGTGGAAACATAATATGCCTGCAAAATAGTTTATGCTATATCTGCAGCTTAAGTCATGCAAAGTTGGCTTCTCCTTTTGTGATAAATAAAATTGGCTTCTTATACATTTATATCATGAACCAAGTCCAAATCTCATTATTAAATGATCCGTTCCATCAAATGTATGAGCCAAACCTGGAACAGATGGCACTCAAGTATCACAATATACTAAGTCACAATACACTAAGTAATAAGCAAAATACTCTGTTCTGTACAATATTTAAAACTGAAAGTGCATCGATCTGGTTTCTTCAAATCTTAAATCGAGCCCTTCAGGTATGTAAGTAAGGACATTATACTAGATGCTGGATCATGGTACCATCAGTGACCGAGTGAGACTTCCTGCACAACCTTGGCTCCTCTTCCGTTGGCCAGGTACAGACCAACATGATGCATTAGATCCTGCAGTTGGAAAAAGATGAGAATAGGAATCAATGAGAGGACATCAATTCAAATCCTAGATCTTCGAATTGAGAAAGATCAGGAATTCTCACTATTTCTTAGATTCATGGACCAAATTTGATTCAGTGGGATCTTTCACTCACATTTTTTTTTCCCACCAATACTGTTTTCTGAAACTCTTTGACCATAAGTTATATATCTAAGTATAATCAAAACTTCGTTGGATAAATGATGGGTCAATTATTGGAAAAACGCAATAATTACATGAAACTATGAAAGTACAAAAACATGTATTTGTTCTTGATGTGAAAACAGACTGAAGACACCACCCTCAGCTATGACAAGAATTAGCCAAGGAAAACAAGAAAACACAAACTCAAACCCTAACTATTTTGTCAAATTAAACTTCCGAATAAGTTTTCAGTATGCTGATGTTGCAATTAGTTAAGGGTTTATGGCTGCCAAGTAGGAGACAGTAAGTTTCAGCAATATGCTAGAGAGAGTACCTGTGGATGGGCTGTGGCTTTTATTTCATTTGCAACATGCAATGGAAGATCGAATGTTGCACAGCCATGGGAATACACCACCACATCCTCTAGAGGGGAGAGAAAACCACGATTTCTTGCAGATAATGTAGATGCCACAAAATCGAACACGCAGACATCTGTGCATATTCCTACTGCCAATATCTTCACAACATATCCAACATTAGCAAACACTCACACAATGCATTTATCAAACAATTCACAGCAGTGTGACTATTCTCCAACAAAGGAAGGAATACTCACAACTTTAATTTGATTAGTTCGCACCCAATCTATAAGGACATTTGAACCATCTTCCTCAATCGAACCAATAAACCCGTCAATGCACTCTTTACGTCTAATTGTTACATTCTGTTCTTTTTCCAACCATTGCAGATCTGAAGGGGAGGGGGTGTTTTTGGTTGGGACATTAGAGTATATTCAGCAAAATTTTAGGATTCGAAGTAACACCTTATTCTTAGATAATCAGCTTGAACTTCACGTAATTTATAGCCAACAATTTAAGCACACAAATCTTGATTTCAAGTTCTAAAAAAGGAAATCCATTGTGCAGAGAAGGACAAAGAAGTGCAAATACCTGGAATCAAATTTGATTCTTCTGTTCCAATTAGGCAATGAGGAGGGTATGGAGGCTCTGGTTTATCAGGATGATGAGTATCAAGATAAGCCAGGATAGGCCATTTCTTCTCGCAGAACACTCTGGAAAGCCTCACACACTCTTCTACCATTCCAGATATCTGTACGTCAGGATCTCTTGGAGCCTGTAAAAATGCAAACGCCAAACAGTAATTTGAATAAAATCAACCTTCTAAATTAGCCTTGAAACCTAATCAACCTAATTGTAATGAAAATAAAAAACAGATAAATCCATGATCAATTTTGTTCCCCTCCCATTTTCATCCCGCCAAAAAATCTACAAATCCACAACTCCTTTCCAGGGCTTTTCTCGAACCCAAAAACATCTTTGCAGAAACTTTAACCATCCGCGAAAAAGTTGAGTTTTGCCACAAAATTGACGTTGGGTTTCTGATATGGCTCGGAAAGGAAGTTCCAAAAGAGAGAGAAACGGAATGAACACAAGAGCAGCCAAATCAGATAGAGAAAAGAATCGACACGAAACCCACTAGTTGCGAGGTTTTCCGATTTTCAGATACTAAACAAACCCAGCAGAACAGACAATAAGTGAAAGGTGATAGAGATGCTTACCAGATTCCCACCTCCAACGGTGCAGAAGCCATTGACAACGTCCACCAAAACGAGACCGGTGATCACGTCGTCGGACAAAACCAGGGAACCCTGCTCAAGTGGAAGGTGGGTCTTCAACAGATCCATCGTCTGCGATCCCATCTTTGGACACCCACTTCAAGTCTGAAAACAAGAAACAAAGATGAAAATGGAGGAGAGAAAATGGTGAATTCTACAATAGCGACTCAAAGCAAGCATACAATTCTTTTTCCTACGGAGAAGACTGATTGAAATGAAAGTCAACACAGCAAACTATACACTTCTCTTAATATCTTCCCTCATTGCTTTCATTTTCATTCCTCCTCTAATTTGGCATCTTCTCTCTTGTACTGGCTATGATTCCTGAAGAGAAGAAAAAGACTTAAAAATTATCTACCAGGATTTCCAAAGTGGCATGAAACAACGAAGCTTACTTCAACAGCAACGCCGAGAGAAATGAGCCATCCATTTGTCTTCGGATGATGGACATGTCACATCCAGAAGGATCATACTAAATTTAAAATGACTCATCATGTATTATATTTTTAGAATTCTCAAATGAACCAAAAATGCTCATCTCTTGACCGTCCAAGGGTTTCAAGAGCTTAGAGAGAATCAGCAGCAAAGAACTCTTGACATTTTATAATGGTGCCTAAGAATAAGAAGCCAGGGGTAACTAGAAAACCCTTATCTTATAAGTAGTGTAGGCAAGCACATCGTTATTTAATTCTCCGAATAATTCACGAATTATTCTCCATATCCGAATGATTATTCTCCAACTCCGAGTAGTACGATTGTATTCTCTTGAATCCGCATTTTTCCATTGATTCAATAAAATTCTCAACTTTTATTCATATGAATAAATTCACGATTAATTCTTGCCTAACCGAATTAATTGCGAAGAATTGTGGTTAATAACAACATGAAAAAAAGGTGAAAATTCATCGATTTTTCACTCCCAGCATGTCTAGTGTTAATCTTTCTTCTACAAATTTTCTCTATACAATCCTTTTGCAAACAATTTCCACACCCATGAGCTTTTCTACAATTATTCCTTCTACAAACGGTTTATGTATGTTTTTTTAACAATTGATCGAGATTTTAAACTTGAAAACAACAGAAGAAGCCGAGAAGTTGAGTTTTTTTGTCTATAAGCATAGTCCCAAGCCACCATGGCTAAGCGCAAGCCTAAGCCCACCAAGCTCAAATCGAGTTTTGCTCGTGAAATATTTCTGATTATCTTGGCTGGAAGGTTTTAAGGGGGAAATGGTTTGTTTTCCAAAAACGGCTTTCTTCTACTTTGCTATTAGTTGTAGGGCCATTCAACATTAGTAGTGTTCCTCTTCATGGTGTTAACCAATTGAATGTAATTGGGACCTCCACCAAATTTTAGAGTTAAGATGGGTAAATAATGCTTTTATAATCTTTTCGATTTCAACTTAAGGTTGTTAAGTTATAGAAATGTCTTTGTAATTGAAATTTTTTAGAATTTAATAACTGCAATTGATTGCAATCTTAAAGGGTCTATGTGTAATTTAGTCTGAAGACATACCGAACGATGGTAACTTAGTATGCATTTTGTAATGTTTCCACTATAAAAGACCAATTTTTATGCAAAAATCATTTTTTTAGGATTTTTATGTCAAAAGACCATTTTTTTTGCTTAGAAATGGGTGTTTGATAAATTTATTTTAAAAATATTTTTAAAACACTTTGATAAACTCATTATAAAGTTTCAGTAAGATTCAATTTTATCACTTTTATTTCTGTTCTCTGATAAAAACATTTTCATTATTTAGACCATTTTTTTATGATCACTAAGAACATTTTCATTATTTAGACCATTTTTTTATGATCACTAAGAATGAACTCTCGTAACATATGCCTCTAACGTCTAATCTGTTTTTTCGTTCCCAAAGAACAGAAGAATGTCAAAAACGTTTTCTAAAAACGTTACTAAACGCGCCAAAGCCTTCTTCTTCAGGAAGTGATGGATCACTTCTAGTGGTGAAGTTGTCGTCCAGAGCAAAACCCTAAACCCTTAGAGAAGCTTACGTTTTTTTCACCAAAAAGAAAGAAAAAAAAAAAAAAAGGAAAAGCTTACGTTTTGTTCTTGTTCACCTTCTCCGCTTTCCTTCTCCCCCAGCGCCGCAAGATCACTATACGGTAAGGCTCTTTTTTATTTCCCCTTTCAGATTTTTTTTTCTTTCTTTCTTTGTTTTTAAGCCTTACAGATGGTTTCTGAGATATTTGGTGTTAAGTTCAAATCTTTGAATGGGGTTCTTGAAGATGATATTTTTGTGAGTTCAATCTTCATAATTTTGTCCGTCATTGAGAAAGTGTCTGTTTTTGCAACGCTAGTTTGATCATGGCAGGCATAGAATGGCAAATTATGATTTTCCAGTCATAAGTTACAGCTTCGAAAATATTTAACCTTTATGTGAGATTTAGTTTTGCTTTTCTCTTTCCTTACATATTGTTATCTGTTTGTAATATATTTACAGGAATCCGCATGAGGGCTTTAACAGTCAAGTTGTTTTCTCATAAGAAATCTATAATACCATGTAAATTATCCTTTTTTGCTTCGGTATCAACTGCGGGTCAATTAAACCTTCAGTTGGTGGAACCATTTGATGAAAACAATGCTGTTTCTACACAAAACCATGGTGACTTTGATGAAGCTTTCATTGAATTGGATACTCCTAGAGTAGTTCAAATATTGCACCGTTTGAGGAAGGAACCCAATACTGCCCTTTCTTTGTTCCACCGCTTGAAGGATCATGGTTTTCGACATGGTGTTGAAACTTACTCAGAAATCACTCGGATTCTATGTAATTCAGGTTTAAAGAGGAAGTTGGGATCACTCTTTTCAGAGCTTGTCGGTCTGAAGGTAGATGACCTTGGTTTTGAAATTCCTGCTCTCTTTGAGGCTCTATCTGAGATATGTGAATATGGAGTAGAGGGTGAGAAACGTGAATTTGATGGAGAGAGACAGATTTCTAGTCCCTCAGTTGAGGCGCTTGATGCATTGGTTAAAGTTTATGTTGATCATCACATGTTTACTGAGGCTGTTGATGCTTTATTCCAAACAAGGCGCCGTGGTATTCTACCTCATGTCTGGACCTGCAATTTCCTCTTAAATTCCTTGACTGAATATGGTGAACTGGATATGGCCCTGGCAGTTTATCCACAACTGAAGATGTTAGGACTGAGCCCCAATGTTTACACTTACACTATTGTTATCAAGGCATTGTGCAGAAATGGGGATGTCGAAAAAGCCATATATGTGTTGAATGAAATGGAGGAAGCAGGGGTAGCACCTGATGACTTCACTCGTGGAACAATCATCCAAGCAGTGTGTATGCGTGGGGAATCTGATTTGAGTTATAAGATGCTCCAGGTATGGAGCCAGTCTGGGATTCAATTAAGTATCTTTTGCTACAATGCTGTGATTGAAGGTTTCTGTAAGGAGAAGAAGCTAGAGGATGCTGAGATTGTCTTAAGTGGCATTGGAAAACAAGGGTTGGTCCCCGATATATATAGTTTCAGTAGCCTGATTGATGGATACTGTGGTATTGGAAATTTATGTAGGGCAAATTGTCTGCATGATCAGATGAAGTCATTGGGCATCAAGCCTAATTGTGTCATTGTCAGTTCAATTCTTCAAGGCTTGTGTAGAATGGGTAGGTTCACTGATGCAGTAGATCAATTCATGAATTTTAAGGACTCTGGAGTTTTCCTAGATGGTGTTTCATACAATATAGTGATGGATGCTCGATGTAAAATGGGAGAAATGGAAGCTGCTGAGGCATTGCTTGGTGAGATGATTGCTAAGAAGATTGATCCGGATGTTATACATTACTCCACATTGATAAATGGGTATTGCCTGCAAGGGAAATTGACGGAAGCCAAGAATTTTTTTGAAGAAATGAACAAAATGGGTGTTAAAGCTGACATTATAACTTACAACATTCTTGCTAGTGGGTTTTTCAGAATTGGGCATGCACAAGAGGCATTCAGGCTTCTGGAGTCAATGGAGACCCAAGGTCTAAAACCCAACACTATTACATACAGAATAATTATTGAAGGCCTGTGTTTATCAGGCAAGGTGAAAGAGGCGGAAGCTTTCTGGAATGGTTTGAAGGTAGACTGTGTTGATACTCGCTCTGCAATGGTTAGTGGCTACTGTGAATCAAACCATGTAAGGGAAGCATATAAACTTTTCGTTGGACTTTGTGATCGAGGGCTCCTTGTTAAGAATGATGTTTGTGTGAAATTGCTCAGTAACCTTTGTGCAATGTGTGATCTGAACAGAGCTCTAGTAGTTTATGTGAAAATGATGGAGTTGGGTTTCGAACCAAATAAGTATGTAATGGGTAAACTTCTAACTGCTTTTTGCCAGGACAGAGACATGAGGAGAGCACGATATTTGTTTGATAGTTTTGTTGAGAGAGGTTTAAACCCAGATGCCATCATGTACACTGTAATAATAAATGGATACTGCAAGAATAATTCCTTGGTAGAAGCCTGTGATCTTTTTAATGAAATGAAAGAGAAGGGGATTAAACCAGATTTAATAACTTACACAATTTTGCTTAATGCTTGTTTAAAGAAAAATATAAGACAAGGCCGTTCTTCAATCTTTGAGGAGGGAAAGAAACAAAAATTTGGTGCTTCAGCTCTATGGACTGAGATGAAAGAGATGGACATCGAACCTGATGTTATTTGCTATACCGTTTTGATTGATGGCCACTGCAAGATATATAAACTTCAGGATGCAGTTGCCCTTTTTGATGAAATGGTGGAAAGAGGACTAACTCCTGATGTTAAGACATATACTCCTCTTGTGTCTATTTATTCTTGTAATGGTGACATGAAGAGTGCTGAAAGCCTTGTTGATGAAATGCTATCCCAAGGGATACAGTTAGATACCCGTATTGTCACCGTGTTGAAGGCCCAAAAGGTTCAAAGACTGCAGTGACGACTGATGAAGGGAGGTGGCTGTGTACATCCAAGTTGTTTAGACCAGCCATTTTACGTGCTTCAGCAGTAAGACAATAAAGCTTTCCACATTTTTGTAATGGTTTTATCTCTGTGTTGGATTTGTTTTAATGCATGTGAAAAATTGGTGTGAATACATTGCAGTATAACAGAAGAGTTCTTGCTGGCTACTTGGAAATGGGGGTCTGCTGCAAATGGGGCAATGATGGAAACTTAGGAAGAAGCAGGTGCGATGGTGCAAATAATATTGTTCTTTGCCATTCTGGATATCCCTTGTTTTGGCCAAGTGAGTGAAAAATGTGTTGCTGTTTCCGTTGTTTCTGACTTTATGATGACATGTTAAGATGTTGATGTGTTTCTTGATTGTATATTTGGAACAGAGATATATAATTTTAAGGGCAAATTTGAAGGAGCCTAAGTTATCTCCTGGTGCTGAGTCCACTGTGTGGCAGCTTTTCATATTGCAGGATATACCATTTGATTCTTTGGCATTTTCATAAATGGTGGTTATACTGAACTCGGTATGTGCTGGTTCAGATGATAATTCTTTATTCTTTCCATTTCTTTCTTGCTTAATCAATGCACTTGAAAGTCAACTACAGTTCTTACCAATAAAAAGAAAATCAACAACAGTATTTGTCATTTTCAGAATCTATCATGAAAGTAGTAGTCTAGTCTAACTAAATAGAGAGATTCAATCAAGGACTAACAACCTAGATCTTAGTTAAAGAGATCCACATAAAGGGAATTCTGTCTGGATTCTGGGGGGCTGTGATTTGGACTTTAAAAAACTGTGATTGAGAAGGGGCTTAAGGGTATTGGTTGCAGGCCCTAGGGATTAAGTTTCAAGTGATTCTAAGGGTTTACAAAATTTAGGAGTTAGTTGAGGGAAACTAGGACTCTAGGGTCAAACGGTATTGGAAGAGATGATGGGCTGAAATTTGGAGCCGGTGGGGGTAATCTTAGGGAGATGGTTTCTTTGAAAGTGATGTAGATGCAAAACTGAATTAGGTTATTTTTTTGCGTTAAAGCCTGAAAATTTTCCTTCTTTTATTTCCTTTACCTCCTTCGGGGTTGAATCATTCCTTTTATTTTTAATTTGCCTTGACTGTAGTTTTGATTGGTTAAACAGGGAAGGGAAGGATCGAAGGAGAGAGGCAGGGAAGGGAAAAGGGAGAGGAGTTGTTCTTTCTCTGCCATTGGGTCGGAAGATCAATCGGAAGCCAACAGTGGAAGAGAAAGAAAAGCTGAAGTATGTTTTAGTGACCAATTGGGTGGTTAGTGGTCTCGGAAATGGGGAACTAATCACTATAACATGGGTCTACTCTCTGTTCTTACAGAAAACGGCAGATCAACAAGCACATGCCAGTTTCTTCTTCAGATATGGAGGCCATTTCTGTATGAGCAAAAGAAGACCAAGAAGAAACTGACGAAGCTTTTTCTGAAGAGCAATAAGGAGTCTCTTCAATGCAGAGGTGCATCTGGAATACAGAGAGACCACAGGATCTGTAGAAAATGGTATGGCCAAGAGGCAGTTAAGAAAGGTATAGAACCCATTTCGAGTAGTCAGTCAACAGGAGAAGATAAGCTTCTTTCACCTGGCGCTTCTGCTCGAGTTTTGTCTGGGCCATTTATTCACAGGCTGTCTTAAAGATATAAATCACAGAACTGGGAAGTTACACCGTTCTATCAAGTAGTAATTCCTTGCGATTAATAGCTAGTAAGCAAATTTTGTTCAGATTCCTATTTGAACAGACAATCATGGAAGTGTAATAATGCCTTTATATAAATGTTCTGGGGTAACTATATTCTTTTTAGCTTCTAATGACATTGAACGTAATTTGAGAACAATTTTCTTCTTTCAGGCAATTGTTAGATTTATGTTATTTGGGAAAGAGTGCATTGTAAATCTAGATAGCAAGTGGTTGCAGGGACTGACTTTATGGGTTTACAGAGAAGCTGGGAAACCTATAATTCTTACTAGTTCCACTTCTGTTTTCAATCTTGACCTTGGTTGTCTATGATAATGAAGAGTCTGTCTTGCCGTCCAGAAACTTCTGCCTCTTAGTCAGAGATGTTTTGTTTTATATATGCTGCTATGTTATGGTTATCTTTAATCATATTTTGTTTCTTTATATCTTGAGTCTTTGTTTTTTATTTTTGTACAGGATTATTCTTTTTCTTTGGTCAAGTTGTACATGATTATTCAAGGCTAGATGTTTTGCAGGAAGTATAAAAGATGTTTTTTTTTAATGGGAGTAACATGTGTGTTACTATTAGTTATTTTAAGCATCAATCATTTTGAATTTCTTGGATGTTTAACAGTTAACACCAAGGGAGACAGATTCTCCGTTTAAATTTAAATCCAAATTCAGTATTATAGAGGTTTCTCTTGGAATAATACATATTCTCAAAGCCAAAAGCATTTTCCTCTTTAGACTCTTGTGTGAACTAAGTTTTTTTTTTTTCTCTCTTTTTTTGGGTAAATGCGAACTAGCTCTTTCAATCAGAGTACGACATGTACGTTTGGAAGAGGAACATGGAGGCGAGCGCGATTGGGTCATGGACGCCGGACGGGGACTTAACCTTGCTTTCAATACCTTGCATTAATGGACTATTAATGAACTTGAGAATGTTGATAAATTGAGGATTGTAAAATCCCATCTAAATTGCATTTATGAAGGATTGAATGCAAATTCTTGATTATGATTAGATATGAATAACTATACAGATCTATAGAATTTATATGTGATTTTATGTATAGTTTTTAATTTGACATTGAGGTTTAGTGTTATTAGCATACGAATGATCTCTTTGAAATATAATTAACTGAAATATAATAAATTAATAAAGTTAAATTCACTCAATGAATCAGGTAATCAAACAATTTTTTGACAAATTTACACTTGTCTAAATTAATATAATCAAACGGTTCTTTTATCATGAAAACCATCATACAATACATAATTCCATTGGAATTAAATTGTGATTCCTTAGAAACATGATTTTTATCGTTGACTCTAGGGAATTGTGGAACCAAATACAACCATGCACATATACACATTTGAATTGAATTTGATTGACAGGATATGAATAAAAATGAAAAGAAAATAAGTAAGAAACTATATTTAAGAAATAAACTAAAAAAAACCAAAATAAATCATGATGATATTTGGTTTTCAATGGAAAATAAAAATAAAAGGAATTCTTTTGTTACTTTTATTTACCAAAAATTTGAGGACCTACAAGAATTCTAACAAGGAGTTAGATTTTTTGACATTTACTTATGACAATTTCATGACTGCCAAGAAAAATTTTAAAAATTGTGGAAGAAATCTTTACCAACTTTCTCAGGTAAGTCTTTCTACTTTTCTTGTACGTATAGAAGATAATTTTGTTAAACAGATTGTTGAGCCAGAATGAGATGCAAAGGATTACTAGAGATGCAAAGGTTTTATGAGTAATGTAGGCAAGCACTCATGGACAAAGATGTATCGTAAGCATGGTCTCTAGCTCATCAGCCAACAACAACAATGTCTTCCCTCTATAGGATTTTTTTTTTAAATATATTATTTTTTTTACTTTTGAGCCCCACGTAATTTGTGGTTGTAAAGCCGTCAGGAGAGTACACCCGTCAAAGGAGATAATTCACACTCCAACAGGAAAGCCACCCAAGTTTTATCCCACCCTATGATGTCAAGAAGCCTTTAGTTAGTATGCTCAACCCTAAGCCCACTAAGCTAAAATCAAGTGTTGCCCTTAGAATGGTTTTGATTATCCTTGTTTGGAGGTTTAAAGGGGGAAGAGTTGTTTTCTTGAAGTGACTTCCTTTCGGATTTGCTTCTTGTTACAGGGTCACTGAAGATTAGTAGTGTTCTTCTCTGCCATGTTAACTGATTGTATGTGATTGAGACCTTCACCAAGGTAGAAATTTCTGGTGTCAATGGTGATAAATTTGATGACACTTGCTTCACAAATGAAGTTGAAAAAAAAAAAATTTGAACCACAAAAAGAGGGAAGAAAAAGATATTTACATAGGAGAAGAAGGATGACCTTGATGCTCCCTTGATAAAGGCTAATGAAGGAGTTCCAGAGTTGGAGGTTTACCTAGCTGCCAAGTTTTCTTCAACTCAAGCATGAACGTTGCTAACGTCATGAGCTTGTCTTCTACGAAGAAACACCTACTTCTTGTTAGGTTTCTCCAAACTTCCTCAACTTTTGTCTTTAACTATCGTACTCTTGTTTCGGAAACCAAAATTTTCTTTAGTCCTTGCATCAGATTGCCGGCTCAGAAAAAACCTAAGTGAGAATAGATCAAATTGCTGGTTAAAAGAAAACCTAAGCGAGTATGGATCGGATTCAAGCTCCTAAGAAAGCCTAAGCAAGTTAGTAAGGATACTTAAGTCATTCCAACTATTATTAAGATGGGTAAGTAATGGTTTTGTCATCTTTTCAATTTCAACTTAAAGTGTTATCTTATAAGGGTGTGTTTCTAATTGAGTTCTTTTAGGAATAGTTGTCTCTATGTGTAATTTACTCAAAAAATAAAACACACACACCGACCGCGTGTAATATAAATTTAGGGAAAACTAATATATATCTCCCCTGAGATAAATTGTAACTCCGATTCATCCATAGACTTCTAGTATTTACGTGCACATCATTACGTCTCAAAATTATTTGATTTTAAGCCCACTCCGTTAAGTATCCGAGTTAGTTGCTATAGGTGATGGAAACTTTGTATAAACCCTAAGAAAAGTTTTCGTTTAAGCCCTTTTCCCTCCGGAGGTGATCCACTCTCTTGCAGTGGTGAAGCCGTCGTCTCGAGCAAAACCCTAATAGTAACGGCGCTGCCCTTTCCCTTCGACCTGGGTATCGTTTTCTTCTTGTTCACCTTCTCCGCTTTCCTTCTCCGCCAGCGCCGCCGATAAAACGCACTGACGACGCAAGATCACTCTAGGTAACGTTGTTTATTGTTTCTCCTCGCAGAATTATTATTGTTTTTTAGCCCTGACAGATGGGTTTCTGAGATATTTGGCTTTGAGTCCAAAATTTTGATTGGGTTCTTCGAGGAAAGATTTTTGTGAGTTCAATCTTCATATTTTGTTCGTCAGTGAGAAATTCTCTCTTGTGCAACGCTAGTTTAATCGTAGCAGGTATAGAATGGCAAATACTAATTTTCCAATCTAAGTTACAGCTCCGAAAATATTTAACCTTAATCTGGGATTTTGTGATGCTTTTTCTTTTTTTTTTTTGCCTTCTGTTATCTGTTTGTGATATATTTATGTTCTGGCCTTCAAGTTTCAACTAGTAAGCTGCTGTCACCAAGCTTGATGCTTGCATCGTTTAGGGTTTCACATTAATTCAGTCCAATATTCTGCAAAAACCTTGAATTCGTGACTTCCTGTAGATTTTTGCTTCTTAAGTGCATAGAATCCTTATTACAATCTAGAAAGCTTCTCTATTTCCTTGTGGGGTTTTAAGCAACTCTTCTTTTCATTCCTTGTGTCTTACGTTATATCTTAAGATGCTTGCATTCCTATCATTATCCTGATTACTTTTTATTTCTTTGTTGTTAGGACTATATTGCATTCTTGAACTCTCTGAGTTGACACTGAACATTTAGTTATACAATCGGTGGAGCTATGTCTTCCATGGAAATTGAGAAGGTTCCGGATGTTGGATCTGTTCCGATGAAGCCAAAATTCGAGCCTTTGAAGGCTCACGAGATGTCTGATGGGCGTGTTCAGTTTCGGAAGGTATCTGTTCCTCCACATCGGTATACGCCTCTCAAGAAGGTATGGATGGAAATCTATACGCCAATATATGAACAGATGAAAGTTGACATCCGAATGAATCTCAAAGCTCGAAAAGTTGAATTGAAGACTAGATCAGATACTCCTGATGTCAGTAACCTCCAGAAATCTGCTGATTTTGTCCATGCATTCATGCTTGGGTTTGATGTGATAGATGCAATTGCTCTACTGCGTATGGATGAACTCTATGTGGATTCTTTTGAGATCAAGGATGTGAAGACATTGCGAGGTGAACATTTATCTCGAGCCATTGGGAGGCTATCTGGTAAAGGAGGTAAAACGAAGTTTGCAATTGAGAATGCTACAAGGACAAGGATTGTGATAGCTGATACCAAGATTCATATCCTTGGATCTTTTACCAACATCAAAGTTGCTAGGGATTCTCTTTGTAGCCTCATTTTGGGTTCCCCGGCTGGTAAGGTGTATTCAAAACTTAGAGCAGTCAGTGCCAGGCTAGCAGAAAGGTTTTGATCTTCTGCAAAATTTTTGGGGGGGTGTTGTTGAGGGTTCACTGAGATGCTCATTATGCGGGATATATAGTTGTTAAGCTCTGTTCTTATTTATCTGCTGAGATAGAAGAGTCACCATTAGGAACATATTCGTTTTCTTCAGGAACTGTTGCAATTCTGCAAGTATCTGGGGACAAAGGGGTCTTCATATACAACTTATTCTTATGGTTTCTGTGCTTAGCAAGTCTGGTTTGATTTTCAGATATGGGGTTGTAATTGAAAACAACTATTGACAGTACCTTGATCTGCTAAGAACTTCATGGTTGCCTTCTCTTCTTGTCTCTTTGTTTTCTTCCTTTGTAGTTTTAGTTCGTTTTCTATTTGGATCAAGGTATAATGGCCGAAAAGTAAGACTGATGTTATAGTGTTTATGTCGCCTTTACAACAGGTATCATTTGTATTGGAACTTGGAAGTGCTCTTTTGATGATTGAATGTTGGGCAAAATCAACATAATACGGTGCATAAAATGATACCAAGCACCAAAACCAGATCCATTACAAGTGTTTTGATTCAAATACTGTTGTGATTATCAATGGTTTTGGCATGATTCATCTTAAATGGTCAATTTCAGTTGCTTGTGTCCTGTTTTGTTTTTTCTACGCTCACCCTTAACGTCAGGTGGTCTCAGAGAACATGGAACTATTCTTGAATCGTGCAACTGCAACAATATGGGGGATCAAATATAGGATGGCTCTTCATTCTCACATCACCACTGGCTCTTTCATTCTCACATCACCACTGCAGGGAACTCTTGGTGGTCACTAAAGCTATTCAGCTAGCAAAAAATGACATCATTTACGTTCGCTTGGGGAATCAGATTGGTATAAATCAGATTGCAATTTTATACCGGATAAAGAAATTTACCCAAGGTTCAACGTGTCAGTGAAATGTCCCGTGGCAAGGTGTATTTAGGATTGTTTTGGTTTGAATTTTATTGTGTAGTTTAATTTGAAGTCAATAAATACATTGGGAGCATTGTTTTGACCTAAAACATTACTTAATTTGAAGTTCCTGATTGGCACATGCCTGGCAATGTAATAGCAAAACCGATAGAAGAGAAGTACTAAAGTTTACAATTTATTATATAATTATGTTGAGTATGGTTCATTATATAATTTCATGTCGCATACCATAGACACGATATACACACCTTGTACTAAATTTACCCCATGACGGCACTTGATCTAGTAGAAGTTATTGATCTCCTAGCACCACATTTGGAAAATATTGAGTTTATTTTTTCTCCAGGGATGTCAACACCATGGTATACACCTCGGTCTTATCACTGGTGTGTGTGTGTGGGTGTATGCATTCATCATCGATAAAATTCCTGTTTACCAAAAGAAATATATCAGGCCCTCTCTACGGATTGGAGTTAAGAGAAATGCATTCCAGAATTGGAGAAACATCGAGATGTGTTAGTGTAATCCAGTCGTAGGATGCCCCAAGGCAACTCCTTGGAGAAAAACCTGATCCAATGTCTCTGAATAACCTATGGACTACCCTAGGACTCCAAAAATGGAATCATCTCGAACTAAGGCCATTGAGTTGCTTATGAAGCCGAGAGACACAGGGAAGTTGAAGGTTGAGTATTGCTTATGAAGACAAGAGACACAGAAGTTGAAGGGAGAATAGTACAGTTAATCCGATCTTGATGCTTTTGTGCATCTTGGCTGGGTTTTGGAATGCCTTCCCTGAATCGACTATGCATTCCAAGATTAGATTCTTCTCTAATTGTTCATTTCAAAATGCACACAGAAAAACAGTCCAGATGTTGATTGTCCTGCACTAGATATTTAGATTGATTCAATTTCTTGTAACAAGACCCTCCTTGAATTGTCACCGCTAGAGAAGCCACCATTCCCAGAATCCATCCTGAAGCTTGGTCACAACAAATCCCTGACAGGAGCCAAGTTTTTCCCACTGCAAAATTTTCTCTTCAGGCAAAATCAAACATTGCAAACCAGTGACAGGGCACCACATTCCCATTTTTCTGTGCAATAACATTAGGGAGATTAGAAAACGAGAAACTATCTCCGCCAAGAAATGGAATTGAAACTAAAGAATCACGTCAAACCATGAATTTGTGTCCCCTAAACCTTTTAAATATCCATATATACAAGACCCCACTTACCCCGATTCAGTTGGTCCAAAACCCATTGTCACTTTTAACATAACTTGTCACTCAGGCTTCTCCATAACAACTTGCTCCGCATCACTTGCATCCATCACTATGCTTGAGATATCTGTTTCAACCATAATTTCATCCTCACTGGTAGCATTACCTATACAATGGCTTTCACTTCTATCTGTCACAGGGGAAGAGGTTTTGTGAGTGGTTTGCTTGTCCCCTATAGGTAACTGATCATCAATATCTGCTTGCAGGTTTTGTGAGTTTCTCAGATTCTCAACCACTACTATTTGATTTTCACCAACTGCCTCTGTGTTGAGTGAAGCTGCTTCATCATTGTGAACACACTCTTTAGGATCATTGCTGGAGTCCCATGCCATCTCTCCACCGCCTTTAACTTCTTCCTCAGACAACAGTCCAGAACCCATATTATGGGCAGCATCATCACTTTTGCATTCAACAGTAACACTGGGAGTGGCTCCGACAGCAGATGTCATCTCTGCTGCCAAATTCAATGATGCGGCAGCACTAGCTGGAGGAGGCTGATCTGTTGATATTGCTGGTCTAACAGAATTCCCATTTGTTGGTTGACTGCTGCCAAGGACAGCTGGTGACACGACATTATGGTTAGCTGGCTGTGATGTAGAAGCACTCCGAATATAGTGTACATTAGAACGAGGCACAGCATGACCAGTGGTCAATGGCATTGTACCACTTGCCACTGGTGGTCTGACTAAGGAATTCCCTCCAGGCCTGATGTGAACAGCATTTTTTGATTGAGCAGCTTTATACAATGACGCAGCAGCTGAAGGGGTGGCTATCCGGGCTCCAGCAGCAACTGCTGCAGCTTGTACCATAAGATTTGGACCTGAAGCAGGCTTAACTGGAGTAGCTGATGTTTTGTTCAAAGTTACTCGAGGTCTTGGGATGGAATTTGATGTCCCTGTCTGTAGTGACCCAGCTAACTGATTGGGTAGCTGTTGAGAAGAGCTACTACCAACCACTGGCTTTGTACTGGCTTCCATGTTCACATTAGAAGCAGGAAGAGCTTCAGTTGAGGCAGTAGGCAGAGTGCGATTTGTAGCAGCTGTTCCATACAAATAAAGTTTGATCAATGTCAAATTCAGTAAACTAAATACAAGAAAGCTGGAAATTAAATACAAGTCGTTCAACCTGGATAGAATCAAACTTTACATTTGCACT
This sequence comes from Hakea prostrata, assembly GCF_041222555.1. NCBI lineage: Eukaryota > Viridiplantae > Streptophyta > Magnoliopsida > Proteales > Proteaceae > Hakea > Hakea prostrata. The sequence goes on along the minus strand of NC_142604.1, from coordinate 3,905,777 downwards.
AATTTGGAAATTCTAAAACACTAGGGTGTTTAGAAAACTTAAGAACCGATTTTAACCAAAAGAGAAAAGAAAAAAAAGGAGAGGGGAGGTGTTGTAGGCAACTAATGTCTCATTACAGACTGGTAATATCCAAGCCACAAAAGGGTATTCAGTTGGGAATTTATGGCCTCCAGCCCATAAGGAGGTCCCCGCTAGAGAATATCAAGACTCAAATGAATACTAGAAATCCAGACTACCTCATTGGCAGTCCAGATTATACCAAAGGTTGGCCACATTATATGGACCAACGAGATTAAAAATAAAAGGAAACTCATTCAGTGAAAGCAATGCGGCAGAAGATAATTAACAACATAAAGCAATAAGAAGAAAATTATCAGTACCAACTGAACCTGCTGTTGATAAGCCGCTCTTCCTTGGGCTATCAATAGCTAGAAAACATGCTTGATTGGTTTTCACATGTGCCTCGGAATACTGTGGACCTGAGTTGTTAGCTGCTCCCATGTTAGAGCTTGCCTGCCGCCTTCTTATAATGGCCCACCTCTGTGAATCAGAAAAATGTGATTACGATTAGTAAACAGAAAATAAAGACTATCCATGATAACTACAACAAAAGTTACAAAGTTAGCAGCGGCAAGCAGAACTGTATTCCAAGGGGGGGGGGGGGGAGGGGATCAGAACTTGGTGGCATAGTTCAGATCGGTCCTAAGAGATATCAATCCAGAATCACTCTGGATCAGACAGTGCAGACAATGGATTGGTCAACCCAGGCAAAGAAGACTATATAGGCACCCAAACCCATTGGCTTGGCTTCCTTAGATGCTACTCAATTACTCTCTTATGACTGCCTGAGGTATGAATGGGAAATGAAGTTGAATCGGGTTGGAGGGGATGGAACTATCAATCCTGCAAATGACAAGGGCTCGGGTGAGATACTATGCTCGAGTATACGGATCATAATCCTGCACCGATCCAGGTCAGAGCATCCCGGTCTATCTTAATACGGATCAGGCAGAAAAATATGCAAACTGAGTTTAAAAACACTGGTTTTGGGAAGTCAATAATGTTTTCCTATTTTGTAAATATCAAACTAGCAGATACATAAAACTCACTGAATCAAGGTCACCACAGATCCACTGCAAATTCCGTCGCCGGGATTTGAACCCGGGTCATCTGGGTCAGACCCAGACATCCTGTCCGGACTAGATTACAACGGATTACAATGACAATGATCTGTACTAGATTACAATAGATAACAACCACAATGGTCAAAGCATATTCTTATCACTGATGAAATAGACAAGCATCGAGTGATTTGATATCACGCAGCTTTAGACTCAAGGATTCTGTTGGTTAAACAAGTGCCATCGTCCTAGACTGATAGGAGACCAGCTAGGAGCCAATATCCAGGACCTATGAAGCACTCAATTTGGGTAGGTTAATACTGGGTGTAGGTGCACACGAGCACTAGGGTTCAGGTCAAAATTGGGGTTTGACAGTTCAGTTTAGTGAAGTTCATGTAGGAACTATATGTCTAAATTTGGACTCATGGAGGTTCCTAGTGGAAATAGGACTTAAGGATAAAAGGTAATTTCAGGCAATCAATTGGGTGAACGGGTATGAAATTTGGATAGTTTTTCTTAGGGCTAAAAGAAGTCCGATCAAAATGCAGCAAGGGTTAGACATGGCTGGGCAATATTCTCATGAAAGATGCATTATATATGACCTACAAGCAACGAAGAATAGCTCCAGTAGCTTACTTGAATCTGAAACTTAAGAATGAACTAGGACACATCTATCACCTTCTGCAAGCAGAGAAACGTTTTTCAAAGCAGCAGCTTAATTGAGCTTAAAACTTAAGAATGAACCAGGAAATTTGAGGGTTCTTCGATAGTTGGTGGGGCAGCCGAAGGAATCAAGCGTAGGGAATAGGAAGCTGTGGGCTGAATTTAAATGGTTTCTAATGGAGAAATTCAAATGGTTGAAAAAAGCTGTGGAGTATTCCTGGTGGCTGGGTTTGTTGAAAACCAAATCAAAGCAAATGGGAGTTAGGGTTCTGGAAACTGGAGAATTAGAAAGAGAACTGGGGTTAGGGAGGATAATCAACTTACACGGCTGTCAAAGACCTTAAAGCAGCCAGCTTGAATGGTCAAAGATTGGGATATCAACCCTGTATCCATCACTCATAACATCAAAACTCTTGTGAAAGGCCATATTCTTTATTCAAATCATCACCAAGGAAGGGGATGCCTCACATACATAGACATTCTAAAATTCCTCACGGAACTCAAATAAGGATTCCTAGCTACTATAAATGACTCAACAAAGTAAAAAATCAAAACAGAATTCCGTCTAGCTATTAAGTATCCTAATCTAACTAGAACGCTGACTTAAAGACTGAATTTAACTACTAAATCCATGTACTAACATTTACCCCATTTAATGGCACATGCATCGTGCCTATTACATCAATAAACCTGAAGATAAGAAGCCTAAGGTTTATAGAACCCACCCATGGGCCAAAATGATCCTTTTGGACAATTACAACTGGTATCAGGAAGGCAAATTGTGATGCCCCGCATCTTTTTATATTATTATTTTGATTGAATGTGTCAGTCTTTAAGATTATTAAACGATCATGATGGTTGGTTTGATGGTTTAATCAAATGGTTTGAGTGTAGTTAAGGAATAACTTAAATGAGGCTAGATTCCAATTGATATTTTGATCGTGGTTAGACATCGCTTGTGGGTCCCACAACAATGGAATTAGACCGAACTGAAAACGATGAAATGATCAACAAAATTTTCTAAACCCGAAGGTACTAATATTAGCACCACAGAGTGGGCCCTGCGTAAGCTAATAGAGCGGGCCCACGAGCCCATAACGAAGCCCATCTATTAAGTTAAATATATGTAGATGTATATATATATATATATATATAATATATATATATATATATATATATATAATTGTTATACGTTATAACGAGAGAGAGAGGGGGAGGATGAGGAGGAGATGACACCTCCCCCTCTCTCTCTCTCCCACCTCCTCACATGGAAGACCATTAGATGTCTTCCAATGCATGCTTATGAGAACTATAAAAGAAAGAGGAAGTGACACATAAGGGTGTCTTCATTCCATCTTACCACTTTATACAAATAACCTTCATAAAGTGAAAAATGGGAATCAAAACTGAAGGAGGTGGTTCTGCATAAAAAGAGAAGAGAAAGAGGAGAGAGAAGAGAAGAATTTCAGATTTCAGAAACGTGTAGAAGATAGTTAGGAGGAAAGAGAAGCAAGAGAAATAATAGAGAAAGAGGAGAAAGTGGAGGAGAAGAGAAACAGAAGTGCATATGCTGCAGAATAATTAAGGGAGAGAGAGAGAGAGGAGAGAAAGAAGAGGAGTAGAGGAGAATAACGTGAGAACTGTGGAGAGAGGAGAGGAAGAGTAGAGTGGTCCGAGAGCATAAAGGGAAGCCATTAAAGGCCTAGAGGAGAGAGAAGTGAAAAAGAGAAGAGAAAGAGAGACAGGATACGTGCACTTGCAGAACATTAAAGGAAGAGAGAGAAGAAGAATAGAAGAAAGGAGAGAGAAGGAGCGGAGAGGAGTGGAGAGAGAAGATAAAGACAAGAGAGGAGAGAGAGGAAGACCGTGGGGAGGAGAAAGAGGAGAGAAAAAAATAAAAAAGGGGAAAATCTCCCGTTGGTTCCCGCGCATTCGAAATAGCCAGTAATTGTTCGGGGTACAAGAGGGAGAGCGAATTTTTAACTGAACCAGGGTCAAGACACATAGAACAGGAACAGGTAAGTGATAATGACCAACCTATGTATGTTAAGTGGGTGATTCCCTTTAGTAAATATGCAACATTCACATGATAACATAAAATCTATTGTATTTATTCGTTGATGCAATTTATGGAAAGTGCATGATATATGCTGTGCATTGACAAAAATGCATGGGATCGAATAACAACTCAATGACTTGATTGAACTGCTTGAATTGGAATGCTGATAGTATTCTTGAACTGTTAATCATGAATTTGAAATGATGCTTATGCATGTTAAATGTAGAATTATCATGCTCTCATATTTAAATGATTGGATTTTATGAATTGTGTCCAGCTTTATTCAGATGAGACTAAATGATGATTGAAATGAAAATGTACGTTGAAATAGACATAGCATGGTAATGCAATGAAATTGAATGTAAAAAGAGTAAAAGAAAAAGAAATAAAACATTAATGGCTTTTGTAAGTCTTGGTACTTAATGTACCCAAATGGGAGGGCATAAAGCGGCTTCTGTAAGTCCTAGTACTTAGTGTACCCAAATGGGAGGGCATGAAGCGGCTTCTGTAAGTCCTAGTACTTAGTGTACCCAAATGGGAGGGCATGAAGCGAGACTGAAAGTGGAAAGATATACTAGATTGATGATGGCCTCCTGTAGAGAACACTTGGCCTTGTGCCAAAAGACTGAAAAGAGAATCTCTTAACGAGAACCTCTAAGATTGAAACTGAGACTGGTGCCACTTGTGTGGTTTAGACTAATGGTACTTTCTCTTCAGGTAGTGTTTAGGTCTGGTTTAATAATGTAAAAGGAAAAGGAAAATGAAAAGAAAATTGGAAAGCATGATGTTATATGACTTTGATGTGATAATTAATGCATGATGATTGCCTGACTTACTTACATGGTTGTCTATATTACTTACTGGGCCGTAAAGCTCACTATTGTAAATGTTAACAGATCCTCAGATATGTGATAAGGGCAAGGGTGTTGTCACCTGACAATGCCTTTAAAGTGGAAAATGGAAACTCTTTTTCTTTTTCTTGCAACTGATGTTGGTTTAACTGAACTGTGAATGTATATATTCCTTTAAGACTGTATGTATTTAACTAGACACTGTTGAAAGGTCAAATGTAAACATAACAGGACTTTAGATTGTGTACATATGTTTATGAGTCAAATTGTCAAACAGGTTGTTTGTTTTGTTCTTGAGAATGTTTAGTTTAGCATTTTGTTTTAGTAGTTATAAACAGGTTGATAAAGAAAGGAACTGTCACGTGCTCTAGTTGAATGTCCATAATGTGGGCCCCACCAAGCCTGTGAAAACTAGGGTTGTGACAACTATACCAATAACATCATGACGGTGAAACATTTCCCAAATATGCTTAATGTATAATGAGCTGTTTATACCCTTCGCAAAGCTACAACAAGATCCTGATTTTTCACCTGATGGTAATTGATGACTCTACGTTCTTTTTTCGGTACTACAGTTACAAATTGGAGGAATGAAAAAGCAACTAAAATCATGCTTGGCAGTTCAAGCCAAAGCTGGTGTGTCGGATGCATTTCTTGGTTAGAGCTACATCTATTGTTTGAAGGTGTTCACAATCTGGACCAGATGTAACCAGCCAGGGGCATTCCAGGAAGGCTCAAAAAAGGGCTTAAGTCAGCAGCTAGCTTTCGGCACTGAACAGTGGGGGACCGGGACCCAACTATACCAGGGGTATTTGGTCATTATCCACCCCCAATTCGAATCCCTATCAGTGTCTGATTAGTTTAGAATATTGTGGAGAGTCATTATTTGGCTTTGTTTTGTTGGTAAAGTTATTAAAGAGTTTCAGTCCAAGTACAAGTCCCTTAGTTAATTAGCTGGGGATTCTTTAAGTTGCCTAGTCTAATTAGAAGTCCTAGCAGTTGTTAGTTTGGGATCCTTAATTTGATCAAAGTGGGATTCACTTGATGTAGATATAAATACAGATCTAGGCTTGTAATCAAATCAGTTCATTGGTTAGTAAAATACTGAGAAGAGAGTAGTAGGCAGGAAGTGCGATGGAGTGCTTCAAGGCTTTGGAACCCTGTGGCACCCAAGGTTCGACATATCGCTTCGTGTAGCCGTGTCAGTGGCTGGTGACACCACCGACACAGCGACATATCGCCATATGTCGAGCGACATTTGGAGGGGTGTTGATGAAAAATCGACCCCCCGAGTTTCGAGGAGTATTAGGGATCATTTTTAGTCTGAATTTTGTTGTGCCTAACTTGAGGTCAATAAACACATTGGGAGCGTTATTTTGACTTAAAACATCACCTAAACTAATGTTCTTAATCGACACATGCCTGGTTGTATGCCGGTGAAACAGGAAGTCTGGAAAACCCACAAATTTGTATGAAATCCTGCTTGATCGATACAAACAATATAATGGTCGGCCAAAACGAAGCATAATGTACTCGTAAAGGTCGAAGATTAGAGCAAAATAGGGTTAAAAACTTAAAATACAAGAAACAGGAGAGAGAAGGGACGTTCGCGACATATCGGCGACGTGTCATCGACAAATGGTAAATATCGTGTCGCTGGGGGGGAGTTGTGTCGCCCCCAGCGACAGGGAGATATATCGCCCTATGTCGGCAATATATCACCGACACTTTATACTGTGGTGGCATCTACAGCTTCCATGCCAGTGATGCAAGTTATTGATATGTTAGGGATTAGGGGAAATTTCCAGGTGCTGAAAGTTAACTTTCATCTTTGTCTCCTTCATTTTGGTGCAAAACGCTGGTTCTGGTGAAAACCTGGAGTCCACTGTTTACCATCCATGAACTGTAAATGCTAACTATTTTCTCTTTTGGAGGAGGAGGGGAGGGGGAGGGAATTTCACCTCTTCATCTTACCGCTACAGAACCTATTACTTAGAATAGCTCACCATCCCACCCCCAACCCAAAAAAAAGAATCATAGTTGAAATAATATAGTGCAGTCACCCCCGCTTTATTTGAAATCCATCTGTGCTTGGGAGAGCATCAAGGCTCGGTAGTCCTATCTAAAGCAGTCCCAGACTAATAGCGAGAAGCCAATATCCAGGTCCTGGGATGAACTGGTTAGGTTAGGTAGATCAAATTAGGATTTTTTTTTAAGCCAAAACTAGGGTTACGGTTGGAAAGGCTTTGATGGTGGGAATAGGTTAAGCAAGTGCAAGGAAGGCTATTAGTGTCGGTTTCCAAATGTATGGATTATTGGCTGATGCTATAGGAAATTTTGGGTCTTCCGAAGCTTTCCCGTGTATAATGGAAATTTCCAAGTTGGTTGGATGGCTCTATGAAGATTTGGGAATATTGTTGGATTCTATTAGGAGTCTAATAAGAGTTTGTACAAGAGTTAAATTAGTGTTTGCATTCATGTAAACTTCTATTCCTTGTAATAGTCTACTTTCCACTTTATTATAAATAAAGGGCTTGAGATCATGGATCAATAAGCCATTCTACTACAATCGTTTCTTTCAACATGGCATCAGAGCCTAAGTTCGATTGAAGAATTTTTTCCTTCTGCAAAACCCATCGCAGATTTTTTGCAGATTTTCTCTTTCTTCTGCTATCGTAAAACCCATCGCAGTTGCAGAATTTTCTGCAACCATCGCAGGAATTTTCTGCAACTGTAATACCATCGTAGAGCTCTTTCTTCTGCAACAATTGCAGAACTTTTTCTACAACCATCGCAGGATTTTTCTGCAACTATCGCAGACATACAAATTCCTCTTTTTTTCTGCAACTATCGCAGATATTCAAATTCAGAAATTTTCTGCACCTATCGACTCTTCAGTTTTGGACAGAAATCTGCCACTGCAAGAACAAGAAAAAGGAGGGAAAGAAGAAGAGAAGAGGAACCCTGCTTATACCATCACCGCTGCATCTCTTATCGAGCCAGAAGCCATCGAAATTCCCTGAATTTTTTTTCACCCATTGTTTTTTTCTGGCATACCAACATCGCTACATCTGCACCCATCGCAAACCCTCGCAACCCATCTTTTTTTTCTCTGTTCTTCAGTACCCACTGCACTACAGTGGGTTCGATTAGGGAAGACCAGGAAGAAAAGGAAAGAAGAAGAGAAGAAAGAGAAGAAACACCATCGCTGCTGCTACTTGCTTCGTCTCTCCAGCTTTTGGGACTTCAAGAAGAAGAAGAGAAAACGAATCGATCAACCGGGTAAACAATAAATCTTGGTTGAACCATATTTTGGTTCTCTCCAACTTTAGACCATATTTTGGTTCTCTCTGAATTTAGACCAAACCAGACCATTGCATATTTGGCCAAACCATATTGTTATTTTTTTTCTTATAATCTGCTATTCTGAAGAAGAAAAAAAAGAAGAAAAAAAAAAATAAAATAAAAAATAAAAGAAAGAAAGAAAGAGAGGAGAAAAATTGTCTGAGTTGTTTGGCTATTGCATTCTACGACCTGTTACTTCGAAAGGGTGAAGACTGAAGAACTGCAGATAATTTTGTCAACATGACAACTATTGATGATACTACTGCTCCCACTGAATCCGAATATTTTTCCACTTTTCATTCTCTTTCGGTAAGATTTGACGGCACAAATTACTTGATCTGGTCTCGATCTGCTTACCTGACTATTGCTGGAAGAGGACTAGTTGGATACATTACGGGCACTACTATCAAACCCACTACCGCAGGTGTTTTATAGGATAAATGGATATCAAACGACTCTCTTATTATGGCATTCCTTTTGAATTCCATGCATCCAAATATTGCCCGAGGTTACCTATTACTTGATACTGCAGCCCAAATCTAGAAGGCTACTACTGAAACATATAGAACAATTGGGGAATGATGCACAGGTTTATGAGCTACGAAAGAAGCTTCATGAGACTACCCAAAAGGAACTAATTGTGGCCCACTATTATGCTGAGTTGCGATCTCTTTGGCAAGAGTTGGATCATTATGGGAATTATCACCCTACTAATCCAGATGATGTGGCGACATATGAGAAGTACATTGATAAGATTCGAGTATATGACTTCTTGGCAGGTTTGAACGTGGAGTACGATCAGATCAGAGTGCAAGTCTTAAGTCATTCTCCCTTTCCTACACTAGAACAGTCTTATGCTCTTGTTCAGTGTGAGGAAAGTCGTCGATTAGTCATGCTTCATACTCCTATTATGGAGAAATCAGCTTTACAGTCTGTTCGCACTAAATCTGATCCGGCTAAGGAGATTGTTAAGTGTGAGCACTGTCACAAACCATATCATACCAAGGGAAATTGTTGGAAACTGCATGGGAAGCCTGCTGATTTTGAGCAAAAACGAGCACAAAGACAGGGAAAACAAAAGGCTAATCTTTCTGAGACAGTTTCCACCACACCCTCTGCAGACGTTGGTTTTTCGCAGGAGGAGTTCGCTACTCTGCGACGTATTATGCAGTCTTCTACTGCCGGTACAACCTCGACCACTGCTTCCTCTACTACCCCTACCAACTCCTACCTAGCTACTTCAGGATCTGGGGAAGGAGATTGGTCGTGGTAAATGGACTTTATTTGCTCGAGCCGATTGGAGGATCTACTTCTGCTTTGACTACATCTTCTAATCCGATCCATTCGGTAATATCAGACCTTCATTAGTGGCACCGTAGGCTCGGTCAACCCCCTTTCAAATTTTGTCATTTTCTCTAGATTTGTTTTCCTAATACTTTTATCTTACCATTACAATTTCTTCCTTTTCAAGTTTCCCCATTGGAATTTCCTTTGTTATTATCTTCCCACGTGTAACGCTACACGTGAGGGGGAGATTGAAGATGTCTACAATTCAAAGCCTTTCATGTAGACTTCCTTATGTAGAATTTGATCTTTGTTACCTTTGAAAGTTTGTCCCTTACCTTCGCAATCTTCCACTTTGGAGATCTAACATTGCTATAGAGCTATCTTTTTGACTGTGCAGAACTTGATCTCTGTTAACCCTTGAGATTTGCCCCTTAACTTGACATCTTCCCTTCGGAGATCTAACCTTGCAAAAGACTTGTCGTTTGACCTTTGCAGAACTTGATCTCTATTACCTTTGGAAATTGTCACTTATCTTGACAAATTTTCCCCTACCTTTGGAGATTGTCCCTTGGCAAACTTTCCCTTTAAAGATCTAACATTGCTACAAATCAAAACTTTCACTTTGGCTGCTTTACCCTAGCTATTGTTACCCCAAAAATATATTTTCCCCCAGATTTGTGCATAAATTTAGTCTTCTCAACATTTGAAGATTCTACTTTTTTACTTGGGCGTTCTTCCTTGGAGACATAAAGTTTCAGTAAAGATGAGGACAAATCAAATGGAAGTCTATAAGGCAGACATAATCTATAAGTTTGAAGATCAAATTGCAGATGTTTAGCTGGACAGATGTTTTATACTTTTTTGGTCAAGTTGGACATGTGTGATATCCATGCCTCAACTTGAGGGGGAGTGTTGGATTCTATTAGGAGTCTAATAAGAGTTTGTATAGGAGTTAAATTAGAGTTTGCATTCATGTAAACTTCTATTCCTTGTAATAGTCTACTTTCCACTTTATTATAAATAAAGGGCTTGAGATCATGGATCAATAAGCCATTCTACTACAATCGTTTCTTTCAACAAATATGGAATAATGTCAAGAGATGGTGCAACGAATTGGATTGAGTATTTTGAGGTTTTGGACAAGATTGTTTTGGCTTTGGATGTATATGACTCAGTTCTTGATTTGGGTTCTTAAGGGTGGAGACAGTTGGAATGTAAAAAGACTCAATTGTTGATTTGGGTTCTCCTCTGCAGCAGCTCAATAGGTTAGAGGATCGTGAATAAAACTTGAATCTCCATCCTGAAGGAGATATTCAAGGCATCAAATAGCTCTTAAATAGCTAAGCAATGCTAAAATTAATAAGTCTTATTCATCAATTTAAAAGGCTCAAAAATAATAGACTCCTTTACTAAAAAGGAAAGGCCTCACCCAATCCTTAACCAAGTAGGTAACTCAACTGACTAAGAAACTAAAACAGAATCCACAGAGTCCTAATCCAGTCCCACTGAAACACATAGACAATTACTAGCAACTTAAAATTGAACCGCATGGTGCCAATTCAGTTGAACTAACCCAAAAAAAACTTAAAAATAAAACCCAAACAAAGAAACAAACTAGCCAATGCATTACTACCATATTTTAGGCCCATAAGGTGCCTATTACATAGGGAACCATGGGATCAAAGGTCCAACATGTATAAACCAAACCCTAGACTTTTCCCATTAAAGTAACTCCCCTTTGGTGAGATAATTACATCCTTATCAGTCTGAATTCTATTGTCTGGTGGAGAAGCTGACAAGTATGTTGCACCATATGAGCAAAGGTTTAAAGTATCACATGCTGGTAGCATATTGATCGGGTGATTTTAGGAGATGCTTCATTTCATATCACAGAAACATTATTAAAAGGTCCAGAATTGCGTGGGGATGGTCTAATTTGAACAAAAAACAGTAAACATAGTCAATAAATAATCATTCAAACATGCATAAATAGTTAAATGAATAATGCTTTGTACCAAAGAAAAAAAGAAACAATGTTATAGATTAAAAATGAACATTTGATAAGAGTACAGCAGAGTTTAAACAATTCATCTAGAATATTGAAATTAATTGGAAACAGAATAATTAATAATAGGCTTCTGCACAACCAGAGTCTCCCCCCCCCCCCGGGAATTAATAATAGATTATCAAGTATTCTTTCAGAGAAGAGCAATTTTTTACATTGAAATACTGGAAAAGTGCCAATCAGAGTGCTGAGAGACAACTTCCATCCTTGTATTTTCAGAAACTCTTCCATGGATTACCTTATTTGTTGTTTTAAACAACTGAAACCATGTATAAGCAGATTGACTGGATGGAAGAGCAAGATCAAAGCACTGAATAAGGTAGCAAGACTTGAGTTGAGAAATTAATCCTTCATGATACTTTTTAGGATCTCTATTGTCTGATCAAAGATTTCTCACTGATGACTCTGAGAAGATTCATAACTATTGCTCAAAAACTGCTGGAAATGAGTAAACATTTATTGCTGATGAAAAGCAACAACGAAACCATCCCTCATTATGACTTTTGTCCACTGCCAAGTATGATAACAAGGAGACAGTCAAAGGTGGTAACAAGAAAATAGTCGAGTATCTTTATGTTGAAATACAGGCTGCGTGGGAAAAAATAGAGCCTGAGTTTCATTGTTATCACGTAGGACAACCTGGGAACTAGTAAATAAAACGACAAAATAAGATGACAACCCAGAAATTACAAAGACCAGTTTCTGACTAGTGGGACATATAAAAGACCCCTACAGTTCCAACTTTAGTTTAGCAAAATAAAAAAGGAAATTTTCTGTAGGGGAGTGATGAGCACATTTATGTGTGAAATCTTAGGGCATAAATCATGCATTTTTAACACTTTGAGTGGAGCTACCTTGGGTTTTATGTTGTTTTTGCAGACTTTATGAATTTTTAGGACTTGAGCGAATATCTGGAGTTTTGGGTATTAAACATGCGAATTTTACTCGTAAAGAGGTTCGTTCAAATTCTGAAGTGCGAAAGTGGACTTGATTTGGAGCATGATGGGCTAGAGATGCGATTATGGGCCAACTCTAGAATATCTTGTAAAATTAGATTAGGATTTTTATTTTATTTTTCTTTATTGTAATTGAGAATTGTATGGGGCCCACAACTAGTCAAACACTAGGATTTTCTATTTTTTAGAAGATTTTATTTTGTTAGATTTTATTTATTTCTCTAATTAGTTTTTTTTCTCTCTTCCCACTTTCTATTATTTTCATTATTTTATTTTATTCTTTTTCCTTAATTGACCCAAAATCGTTTTTCTAAAAGTATATATTTTTCTTCCCCTTCTTTCCTTCTTCCACTCTTTCTCTTTCTTCTCCACCTTCTCTACGTGTAACTCAATCTTAAGTTTTATTTTTTTTAATTTATTCTTTTTCTCCACTCACTCACTCTCTCTCTCTCTCTCTCTCTCTCTCTCTCTCTCTCTCTCTCTCTCTCTCTCTCTCTCTCTCTCTCTCTCTCTTCTAACGAATCTTAGCTCTTTCTTTCTTTATTTTTTTTTCTCTTTCTTCTTCTTTTATTTTACTCCTTATTATTACTAGTATTATTATGTATAATTATTTTATTTCTTTGTTTGTAAATTATTCTCCTTCTTCTATAAATATTACCTCCCTCTTAGGTCTAGGACACTTTACTTTCTCTTTAGTTTGACTTTAGTCTTACAGTTTATTTTAGTCTTGCACTTTCTATTCTCTTTAGTTTGCTTTAGTTTTCTCTAGTTCTTTGATTAATTTGTGGGTTCTAGTCTTTAGATTGAATGTTTAGGAAGATTGAAGTCGTGTAATTTTTCTTTTATGCAAGTGTAATTCCTTTAGTTTTATCAATGCAATTTCAAGTTCAAGTTCGAATTCAAGTTTCAAGAGGATTCGCTTTCTCTCTGGGTCTAGCAATTGTAGATCTAGTTTATTCTAGATCTGGTTGTTAGGGTTGGTTGAGATTCGAATCGTTTATTCAAGTTTTGTTTGGAAGATGCAAGTAAGTAAGATTCTTCAATAATCTTCTCCCCCCCCTCCATTCCCGCTTCTATCTACCCCTCCATATTCTTAATTTAGGATTTACTTTCTGCCTATTCATTCATCATCTCGGACCACATAACCGGAGCAAGCCTACAGTCGTGCCTCTGCTTCTGGTGACGGGTGGTGTTGCATCTACATTTTAGCTATGAACTAAATTGTACTGACTGCTTTAACATACTAATTGGTTTTACTTTTTTTTTCCTTTTTATTTTTATTGTTCGCATTTTTTTTCCTGTCTTTTATTTATGCATTAGTTATGTTTGCTTTATTTTTTTCGTTTCAATTCGATTGCATTAGATGTTATGGATTAGGATCGTTGGTTTAGTTTAAGTAATTAGTTAACAAAAATTGAATCATTCCACTCTCGCATTACTATTAAGAAGTTGAATTCTAAGTGGTATATCTCCCTGAGATCGACCCGTTAGCTACACGATACTGTGCGCTTGCGGTTATTTTATTTTGCAAACAAGGAGCAGACATAAAAATGCTAGGAGGAAATTAGAAGACAAAAAGGACAGGAACCCACTGATACCTTGGTCACAACTGCATTTTATGTTACAATTACAAGAAAAGAAAAGGTAAAGCACCAGACTACCTTGAATGCTACCCAGGGGTTTCAACAGTGGCTCATTTAATGGCAACTTTGGTGTCACCAAAAAAAGATCACAAGAACAATGAGTGGATGATTCTCAATTCTCACCTTGTTCATCAGTGATCAGAAATTGGCAAAAAATCAAATTGCAACCAAAGCAAATGACCTAAGGCAATCTCAGTTCTCACCTTCTTCTCCAAAAACCCTAATGTTTTCTTCCCAAAAAAATCGGAAAAAAAATCATGGATTTCATCATTGTCCTTCGACTCCTTCTCGGGTTTCCGCCTCTGTGAACTGCAGAGGCGAGAGACTCATGTTTGAGCCCTTCGAAGATCCCATCAATACATATCAGTGGGTATCAAACTGTGTAAATTTCATACAGTTCAATATAACCGATACGATTGATACATATTAATAAAAAATTTAACATTTTCTGAATTTCAAAAGAATAAACATCATGTTTCATCTCGTCTCAACCTGTATCTTCTAAAATGTATTGTGTACTGTCAATGCGTCGAAAATAGTATTAATTTATTGTTTTCAATTTATCATATGTATTGGTATATCATGTATCGCATATCAACTCAACCTACATTGCAGCAGATATATTGAGAGACATGACAGATGAGATGGAAAAACAATAGTTTTAAAGACATACCAGCCCATCTCATCTTGCAAGCCAACGACACCAATACGCCTCAGCTGAAATGAGACGAGATGGACAGAGGCTTAATTCCTTGCATATAAGAGAGGCTCAAGGTCTCCAAGGAAGATTAATCACGGACATGAAAATCAAAAGGTATTTTCTTTCCTTGTAAAAATATTCTGGAGAAACTACAATGCCGGGAAATCTAGAAACTCATGGTGAAGAAAAAAATTTAGATGTGGCATCAGGGTTCGGAAACCCTGTTTACATTCTCTATGGGTCCCATCAAATGCACAAGAGCTAAAAGTGGTGAATCACGGCACTTCTTTAAACAACCTAAGTTTAAAAAGGGAATGGTGGATGACAGTCAATAGGAAATATTCAAAGGGAGATTGGTAAAAAGACTAACGGAGGGGCAAGGGAGGAATTAAGAATTAACGAATAAAGGTAGGTTACGAATGAACATGAAAAAGTTTCAATCAAGGAGGGTATTTAAGTACTCTGACTTGGTTGTATTAAACAAAGAAACCTTTCTTCCTCATTATTAGTTGAAACCGACAGAACTGTACAAGGGAAAGTCTTATCCTACAACACCCCTCAACCAAGGAAGCCCCCTCCAAATCAGTGATGGACTTGAGCTTTAGATTGCAATCTCCAACCATCTCAAAGAGATCAGAAAACAAGCCAAGCAACCAAAGTTTGGTGGTGAAACAGGGACCAGATTCAAGATTACGAAAGTAGAGTTTCATCTCAGTAAATATCCAATCTCAGACTCTACAAAATAGATCACCTTACAATGGTGAATGACAACCCAAAAGGGTCGGAGAGATCATAACCTAGTTGTGCTGCAGCAGAAAACCATTAGAACAGGGCATTCCCAGGTAAATAAAATAAACATAAGAAACAGAAATATAGAAATAAAGAACTCAATAGTAAAAGGTGGTGAGGGAGAACTATCCCTCGGAGGAGGAAGGTGTCAGAATCACAAGAGTGATGCTAGATGCCAAACTATGAGCTAGTTCTTCCAAGATCTTGATCAGGACTAACTTTTGATGTAAACCCAGATCTAGGGCTACGGGTATTGTGGGAATTTCCCTAGATTTTTGGGCTTCCCAGGAAATCCAGCAAGAGAGATGGATGTTTCAGGGGTCTTAGGATCTTCTAGAGCTTCAGATAACCCAGCTGTAACTGAGAATCAGATCTGTACTGTACTGTAATTTAAATTCCAGATCTGAAAATTTGAACTAACAATAAAATTAGGGCTAGGGCAGGCTCCGGTTAGGGTTAGGGAAGGAGAGGGCTTGGATGCTCTGCAGTTCAGAACTAGATTTCAGTAATTTAGAGGTTTAAGAACGGTGTGAATGAACTAAACTAGGGTTTTCAGAGGTTAAAATTCTGCAGAACTTCAGGATAAGAAGATGAAGTGCAGAAATTTCAAAAACTGAGAAAACAGAACCTAACTTGGAGATTAACTGTAGGACTAATATCACAAGGGTGGGACAACCTAAGTGAAGAGGAAAGGATACTAAAGGGGAGGGGAATTAAGGGATTAAAAAGGGATGGAGGTTGCTGCTGTCACAGGAAGAAGGGAAGGGGGAGGGGCTACCGTTGCTTGGGAGAGGGATAGGGGCTGGCTGAAATTTAAGGGGTAGGGGGAGAGAGCATTGGCAATAAGGTTGGGATGGGATTCTAGGCCCAAGCAAGAGAGGGGGAGGCCGGAGGGGCTGGGATGGGTTGCGATGGAGGGGAGGGGACTGTACTTACTTGGAGGGAGACTTCGGTTGGTGTAGTTGCTTGAGTTAGGTTGCTGAAGCTTGAAGAAGGAGAAGTTTTGAAATTGCAGTAAACAATGGCATAATCCAGCTGCAGGCCACTCACATTGGCAAACCCACTACTCCTCTCACGTCTTTCTTCAACTCAAAATTTTATTCATCCAAAACTTAAAATTACATAGGTTCCCGGAGTCCTTAATTGACAAGGATCCCACTTGACCAAAACACTCAAAATGAAATTTAATTACTCAAAGACCTGATGTGAACATAGGGACCCCTTCTCCAAAACCCTAAGTGGGGCCCCCAAGATGGATCCAAGAAGCCCCATTAGGCTGGCTAAACCCTACAGGAGGGATATTTTGGGCATTTTAGCCCTCAATTTACTCCTGAAATTAATTTAGATTTATTCCAGAATTATGGCAAGTCAGTCAGAGTCTAGATAGGACTTGCTTTGAGTAGTTTGGAGTCTTTTATTATGACATGAAGTTATGTTTGACAAGGTCAACAGTTCTAGTTGAGGTAGGATAGGATTCCCTATCTTATCCAGTTAAAAGTTGAAGAAGTCCAGTTTTGTAATTTGGTTGTTTAGTTTTAAGTTGTTTAATTAGCATGTGCTTAATAAGATGACTTAAAGTGTGTGAGTGAGAGATATCAGATCCAAGGGCTGAGATCGCGTAGTAATTTGATTCCATTAGATAAGTGTTGAGAGTCGAATTGGAGTTCTAAAGGAACCCTCATCTATTAAAGATTTCCTAAGTTGAGTCAAAGTTTGTTCTTTCAGGCTACAAATAGCCTTTCGTTGTAAGTTATTTCTCAGTTTTGAAGATTAATAAAATTATTGAGCTAAGGATCAGGACCTCCTTTATTGGGAGGGTATCGGTTGAGGGTTTGAGTCAGAAATTCTGTTTCTTCTTCAGTTTTCAATAATTTCAAGTCTTCAAAGCAATCAAGCATTCAGCTTCAAGTTCAGATCTCCAGATTCAGCCATCATCTTCAACCTTCAAGCATCAGTCCAGCATTCCAATGTACGAAGAAGATCCTACCCCAGCCCTAACCCTTCCCCACTCTGTCCGCAGCCCTCCCCCACTCTCTCCCTCTTGTGCGCAACCTTCTCACCCCCTCCCCCCTTAAACGTAGCATCCCCGGTCCCTTTCCCTTCTTGATAAGACCTAGAACCACCCATAATCCCACTGCAAATCATTCCCCTCCCTTCCCTCTTTAATTTCAGCCCATTTCTAGACCTTCCTAGTTACCTTTGTCTTCCCCCATTTCCTCCTCCTCCTCCTCCTCCTCCTCCTCCTAGGGGCAGCAGGTCCTACTCCATCTAGGAGATCACCAAACCTAGCCCCTTTGAACCCCCTTTCAGTCCCCATTGGATTGCAGGAAGCTTTAGAATCAGGTCCTACTCTTAGTTTCTGCAACACAGTCCCATTCCCCTGAGTTTGAAATTCTGCACTTCATCTTCGACTTTAGAATTCTGCAAAAAATTCAAAATTGCAGAAATCTGAGTTTTGTTGAGTTCTCTCACTATTCTAGTTGGAGGAACAACAATAGAAAGCAACTCTGATCTGCAGAACCAGCAACCCTAGATCATTCCCCAAACCCTAACCTAATCCCAGTTGACCTAGTACTTCAATTCAAATCTGAATTTTCAACTCCTACAGAAATCAAATCGAAACTCCACTTTCAGCAGGCTTAGACATTGATTAAACTCCTGAAACCCATCTATTACTTTGCTGGAAGCTCCTGGGCAGCCACCTAATCTAGGGAATTACTTACAAACCCTAACCCTACATCATGGTTTTCATCAAGACCTCAACCTAGATTTGGAATCTATAAAACACACATGCTTAATTAAATAAGTTGACTTAAAAAGAACATGCTAATTAAGACAACTTACGGCTCAAGCAAACAACTCCCAATCAAAATAAAACTCTAAAGTAAATTACAAACGAGGACTCTTAACTAACCAAAGAAAAGTAGACTCCATAAAATTAGCTAGACTCCTTCCAGAAAAATAGGACTCAAACCAAGGGCTGATAATGACCAAAATGCCCGTGTTGGTTCGGCCCCCTCTAGGCTTGCCACAAACTGCTAGTGGACCTAGGCCCTCTTTTTTTTCCCTTTGGGCTGTCCCTAGCTGTTTACATCACATATAGGCATGGTTGTCAAAGTGTCCGCCTAGGTGGCAAGGCAACTGTTTTGAACCAGTTAATTGACGTGCAGTTTTTTTACACTTTTGTGCCTACGCGCTAGCATTTTGTCGCCTTGTGCGCCTTATTGCCGCCTAGAAGCTAAAGCAGCCATTTTTTGACATTTTGTACATAATATTTTTTTCTTGATTTTATTTTTTAAATCAAAATTTATTCTACAAAGGCGTATATAAATTTAATAGCTAGTCGTTTCAGGATTGAGAATTAATGAATCATTAAATGCTTGATTTTATTCTTGAATGTTGTTTTTTTTTTTTAGCAGAATGTGATTATTGAATGTTTGTTTAGCTTATTATAGAAAGGAGTTTTATTGAAAAGTAGTTGTATTGAAAAAAATTGACCCAACCGCTTTGGTCACCTTATTCCCACCCAGGCGCCTCTTTGTCGGCTAATTGCCTACGCAGAGCCCCAACCGCTTTGGTTGTCTTGCCGCCTTGACAACCATGCTTCTAGGGCAAAATAGGTTAGGTTTAGGCAGACTTGTTTATGACATATGGGATGACGCCTATGGGTTTATCTCTAACTCGAAGGCTCAATTAGCTTATGATAGAATGGGTAACGAGGTGATGGGATCGTTTAATAAAAAATAAAGAGAATTAAATAGGATGATTAGGATTGATGTTAACGGCTAATGAGAGGTTTCTTTATATGAGATGAAGCTTAAGAGTAAGAACCTTGGGCATATAAGCGTCACTCCTATGGGTTATCTCTATAACTTGAAGGCTTAATTAGCTTATGATAGAATGGGATAATGCGGAGATGGGATTGTTTAATAAAAAATAAAGAGATTAAATAGGAGGATTAGGATTGATGTTAATGGCTAATGAGAGGTTTCTTTCTCTGAGATGAAGCTCAAGAGTAAGAATCTAGGACCTATAAGCGTCAAAATGAGCTCAAGGCTCAAACTTTGAGGGAATGTAGGTAATGATACAAGGATATGATCTTGCAAGTGGTTAGATTTGAATGGCTAATTTTAAAGATATGGATTTCTCATTCTTAGGTTTTCAAGGACTACGAATATTCAAGACAACATTTATATCTTAAAGTAGGCTGGTCAAGATGCGGTCAAACTACGATTGAAGATCACTAGAGTTGGGATGATATGCCAAAAGTTTGGAACAGACCTGATGATTAGAATGGTGCAAATCTGACATTGGAATTTGGGTGTCTTTGGAAGTCCCCAAAAAAGGGTGAACCCAGTGCCAAAGGCTTCCGCTTTTGAAGTCTAGAATTCAAGAAAAAGGTGATACGAAAAGGGGATAGCATGTAGGCTGCAAATACCTGGACCGGGAAGCCTTAAGAAGCTAAAAATCTCTAGGCTGTAAACTCAGCCACAGCAAGGATCTTATTTTATCTTTGCCTAGAACCTTAGGGTTTCTCAATTTTTGGACTTCTGTGACCAAAATCAACCAAAACATTAGTTGCAGCAGCAAACACACATAAAAAGGCTCAAAAATGAAGAGAAAAAAAAATCATACAATTCTGAACTATGGCCTCCTCCAGCAAATGGTTCGAGATCTCAGCGCAGGTATCTCTCTATCTTGAGTCAGCAAGACAAGATTAAGGGCAAGACTTAAAAGTAGTAAATCTCAGTCCAAGATTTCGATTCAACCTGGGGTTCAGCCAACCCAACCCCAAAATAATTTTTATATCTTGCTCGAGTCGACAGAAATTCCACAAAACTTGAGCAAGATATTTGACATTTGCCTTTTTACTTCTGGCTTTTCAAATCTTCTACTTCTGCCCAATTTTTTGCCAGAATCTTTGTCAGAGAACCTTTTCCACGCGATCAATCCCTCTCCTACTCCATCTATTACAAGAATTGATGGATTTCTTAAGCAAAACTCCAATACATGAAGTACTAGACTTGTTCGAAGTTTGAACATCACTATGTTCATAATATTGAGTATCTTAGGCATACAATAGGCCATCTCATAGTGCATCTTCAGCGTAGCAATTTCAAACCTAGGATCCAAAATGGAACTCATATTTTCTGTACTTTTTTCATAAATCTGAGGTCATCACTATGTTTAGAAGACCTAAAATAGGCTGGACAGTAAATCTTAGCCCCAAAAGACATCTTGAACCGACTGAGATGGGCATCAAGTTACAAGGAAAAATTTTCCAAAACTCGGCAAGATCTCTGTTTTCTAGCCTAGCAAGATGGCCACTGAAACCAAGACTAAGACTTGGACTTCTAACCAGTAACTAATTCTATCAGGCATTAAGGCATCCAAGGTGCCAAGATTGACCTAAGTGCCAGGAAGCCAAGGCACCATTTAGGTGTCACATTGACAACTATGATATGCATTAAAATCAAATTCATATTTTTTTACTAGCCTATACGTTTCCATCAAAAGGTCTGCCCGTAAATATAAGGTTCATGAAGTGCAAGGCAAATCAATTAATTTCTAGATGGGTTAAGCATGCCTCAAGTGTCTAGTCTACTAACCAGCCAAAGTTGTTTTACGTAAAAGGAATGGTGCATGCCCACCAGAAGATTTAGGCAATGCTAAGCCCCCAAATTCAGCTTAACAATAGCAATACAGCAACACAGAAATAATAGTAATAATAAGCTTTATTAATTGCTCAACTGAAGAAACACAAATACACAAATACTCAAAAACACAACCAGCAGCAGGTATTGCTACAGCTACCCAACAGCAACAGCTCTCCCCCTGTTTCCCTAGACAATTATCAATAATAATCCTAACTTACTACCCTTCCCCAATACTAATAGTAGATAACTTCCTAAATTAATCCCTTAACAGAACCCTCCATATTCATTCTTATTTAGCAAACCCTGTCTCATATCTGATTTCCTTTCTTAATTGCGGCACATCAGTTCCCGAGGACCGCTTTCTATTTTTTAAGTATACACTCATGATACAAGAGGCCTATCAGGCAACATGAGCAGCACCAGTTCAAGAAAACGACTCCATACTCTAGAAAATGCAAAAGCTTACTTTGAAAATAGAATAAAAGATTACACATCAAGATAGAGAAAAGAAAATGGTCAATAAGAGTCGAAGGGAAAGCAAACCTGAGATAGCTGTGAAGCAGTTCTGTTACCCTTGAAGTCTCCTTTAAGAATGTTTGCCCAGTTGCCTTCACCACATTTTTGCACGGCAGCTATTAGTTCCATATCCTCCTCTGCTGTCCATAATTTCCTCTTTCTGCGTGGAGGCATGCTAGCACTAGCTAATCCAGTTACATCCAACCCCTCTGCAGTTGTCACGGTAGGCAAAGTTTGTTTATGGACAGAAACTGGAACAGTAATGTTGGTTCCACTAGGTATATTTATTGTCAATGGAGCCTCAATAGTTGATTGGTTTGGGCCACCAGTGTCGCTTGGCAAACCAGAAGCAGTGAGTACCTGACTAACCAAAAAGATGTTAGAAAATCGGCATCAACAAACAAGGTTAAAACTGATAGCTCGGATGGCAAGAGTTCATGTCCTGGAGGAATATGTATAGGATAACCATTAGCAGGAAGATCCATTAAGAGGGCTTAGACATGCCAAGAATGAAATGTAAATTATGAACTATCTAAGTGAGAAACCGGCTTCAACCATTGGATGATAAGATACCTGAAGTTCTCTTACCTTAGCACACACCGCAGCTTCTATTGCTGTTTCACTACTAACACGGGGAAATACTTCCAAATCATATTCTAAATCACTATCATCATCCTGGAAGCAGATTATAAACAACAACCAAATTAAAGCTCAGTAAGTACCAAGTTAATCACCTTAAACAGAGATCAAAATAAAAAAGAAGGCAGGAATGCAGAGAAGAACATCTTCTGAACATATACACTTCAGAATTCATTGAACTTCAGTTTAGTAATATACATGAGAGAGAGAGAGAGAGTAAAGAACAAACATCGAGTTCCACCATAATGATTAATAAACATACTGAAATTTCCCAAATAAACCTAAAAGTACTTAAAGGAATTGCATTAGTGCTCGTGCATATAAGCAAACCTGTTGGGTGAAAGCAACAAAATAACCTAGTCTTATTTGAATTTAATTTTACATTCCCCTCCCCCCTTGGATGACTTCAAATAAGTACACGAAAGTACAAACCATTGCCTCTTAAGAAACAGGCCTCTAACTCCTATTCTGTTCCTTCCTTAGGTCTGAACATTTGGACTGGCAACAAAAAGAAATTTCATTTCAGGTGGATGGATAAACTAAGGAACAAACATAATGATCTCAAAAACTTCAAATTCAGAAACATGTCTTCCCGATTCATAATCCTCCTGACACCTACAGACGTAGATTATGATTTAAGACAAGTTGAAAATTCTTCTTTCACCGGCAGTCTGTTCAGGGTTCCAAACTCAACAGTGGCAACTAAACATGAGGGTTGCGAGCATAGAACACGTCAACACATTATGAGAGATGTTTAAGGGGGCTGGTTGCTCCGTTATATGCATGCTAAAGGGGCAAATATGTTTCTTATTGTGGTTCACCTTCATATTTTTAGTGGTCTATATCATGCGAGTTATAGCAGTCCTAGGAATTTGTTTGGTGTCTTGGAGTTGTAATCTTCCTATTAATGATTGTGGGGTTAGCATCTCATTAAGAGATGGGACATGGTGAATGTGATGCAGCCCCAAGGGTCAATTCTTCCAAGATTTTAGGAGAACCAAATTATATGGGATGGATTACAGGGTATGACATCGACTGGGCTTGAACTAGTGGCCTCTAAATCCCTAGTTGGGTTAAATGGAAAGTAGTAGTATCAAGGATGAGAGGGTGTCAGTTTTCGAGAAATTTAGAACAGTAGGATGGTACCAGTTCTTGAGATATGGAATGAAAAGTTATGGGAATGGAGTGGAACTCGAAGGGATGTAGGTCATGATATAGGACTAGTAAGGTTACACATGCAAATGCACATATTGGTGTTTATTCCAATATGAATAACCTAAGATGATTTATATAATTTACTTTTACATTGCATATTACTTAGACCAAACTTGAACAAATTCCATCTTTTATTATTGAAATGATTCATATTAGCCATTTGATGTACCTTAATTATTGGACCTACAAATAAGCCCAGCTGTATCCTTTGTTGGAACAGCCCCGAAGATGTAGACCATCTCTTCTTCATTTGCCCCTTCTCCCACTCATTGTGGGAGAAAGCCATTATCTCCA
This sequence comes from Hakea prostrata, assembly GCF_041222555.1. Taxonomy (NCBI): domain Eukaryota; kingdom Viridiplantae; phylum Streptophyta; class Magnoliopsida; order Proteales; family Proteaceae; genus Hakea; species Hakea prostrata. Next base: position 3,881,977 of record NC_142604.1, on the reverse strand, counting down.
TTTGGCCCTGCACCAAACGCTCCTTTGGTTTCTCTAGTGATTGGGAATGGTTCTCCAAGCACTTCTTAGGCAACTCTATATGTGGCACAGCAAGAAAATTAGTATTCAGTGCATTGATCTCTCACCTATGGTGGTAGCGCAATATGAGAAGATGGACCTCCAGATCTAGATCTAGAGAGCCATCTGCTTTGATGTTTCCTCCAGGCTTCAAACTCTCCCCCATCCCCCTATTGTGGACACGCTAAGTAACAGGACTATTGTTGTCTCCTGGGGATTAGGCTCTTCTTTCTTGCCAGCTAGTAGGCTGTAACCCCCCCCCCCTTTTTCCTTCTTTCTCCTCCTCTTGTAGATTCTTTCCCCCATTTAGGACTTTTGGTTAATGATTATTTCATTTATCCCCAAAAAAAGGAAAAATAGATGTCCTTATTTTACTAGTGTAGTAGTGCAATTACCGTAATAAGTATTTATCTTGGTACAACCTATGGGAACGAATAAAGAATAGTAAAGGGTAAAGAAATATATTACATTTACTAAGAGGTGTAAGAAACAAAGGGTGGATAAAGAAATTAGTACCAATATTTGAGGGTGTTAGTTAATAAAAATGTAGCCATATTTTTTGAGTTCATGCTTATGATCCCCAAGTAGGGTTTAAATGGCTATTGGGAGATACAAGGGTTCTTATTTTGAGGTTTTAAGAGAGTAAAGAAATTCGAGATATCTATATCTTGAATTGAGTGGTCAAACTAGGGTCAAACTAGGATATAAGGTCACTTGGGTTGTGAGAAGATGACTTAAAAAGTGGGACAGATCTAATCGTTAGATTGGTGCAGATTTGACCTTGAATTTTGGGTGTCTTTGGGACTCCAAAAATCCAAATGAGAAATTCAAGAAAACTAGAAGAAAATGTGATAGGAAGAGAGGATCAATGTAGGTTGCCAGTAATGCCTGAATGGAGCCTTCAGGATAGAATACTCAAATTAAGAATGAAGGCTGAACTCTGATCTTCAACCAGTCATAAGTTTGTACACTTGATTCACCTTTAGGACCTTTCTTAGCATTGGATCTTCAATTCTCAACTGATAGAACCATGACTTACAAACAAATACAAGAGGAATTACCTGAAGAGAAACTTTCTTACTCAATATTCAGATCTGATCCCTCCCAACCAAGTGGAAGGATCTACTTATACAAAATATGTTGGAGCACTAATCTGATTTGGATTCCAAGCTGGACTTTAACTTGAAATTAGAAACTAATTAACTTCGACTAGGAAACTTAAAACTGGAAGAAAAAAAAATAAGAACAAAGATACCTCGCCCTTAGAACTTAACTTGGGCAGAATTTACATTAATTAAACTATTTTCGTACTTAGCCTAGGCATTAAACTTTTGGGCCCATGACCACACAAACATGTTAAACACAGGCCCAATGCCCAAATCTATCAACCCTTGGTTGATTTTGGAAGAAAATAGGCCACTATGGCACTAGATCTGTATCAATATGTCGACTCCACGAGGCTGTAAATCACCAGCCAGCATTTCCATTCAGTGATTCAGGCCTCTATAGAAAGAAAGATAACATGACTTGACAGTCAATAAGTCAATATGTCTTTATACTGTTCTTCCAAAATCTCACATCTTCGCTACCATGATCAACAATCAAGTACATGATTGAAAACAAAAATCAGCAAAACCACTCATCTCCATCTGTCTTATCTAAAGTTGAGGAATCATGCTCTTTGCTACTTCAAAGAAATTGGAAACAAGAAGTCTTCAATTAACCCACAGACCCAAATAATCGATTTCTTTCCACCCAATCTCTTCCCACTCCAGGTCACCTTCATCCAACCCCTCCCTATTTTCTCCCAATACTGATTTAGCAAAGGAAAAGTAACACCCCTTGTACTTTGGCCTGATTGCTAGACACCTCCATACCCCTGCTGCATTTTAGAATTTCTTACCATCCCCCGTTTGTTAGTCAACACTGTTTAGCGATGACATCACTGGTTAGAAAATCCCAAATGCCTGAACTACCTTCTCACCCTTTTGGCCATAGTAAATGGAAACAATCTCTCAACATTGAACAAGCCCTGCTGCTCCTACCGTGGTGATTTGCACACACAGGAGAAATTGAAGCAAACACCGAAGGTGGTCCTGCCACCGGACATTAAAAGCAACCATGGTAATCCTCCCTACTGGTCCTGGGTAGTTTGTGCATAAGTTCGGCGGCGGTAGTACCAACAGCAGCTGGCCTCTGAACTTACTTTATAGAATTCACTGGATCTCTACTTCAGATAATTGCAACTCAAATTATCTTGCCTGCTTCAAGCTATTTAAAGTTGCTGCTGCAGAAAAAAGATGGTTCTTTTCTAAAAATCATCACTAAGTGAAGGATTGGGTTCTGATAGAAATTTCTTAATTGAGGACTCATATATAAAGAATTTATTAATGTTTGATGCAGTGCTGTCATATGATAACCAGCTTAGTCATAAGACATGTCATTCTTCAACAAGGAACAATTACTGCAGAAGTCACTGGGAGAATGTCTGGGGATAACATTCAAAACCAAGATGCCTTGGGTGAAAAGGCATAAATGATATTGGTCGTTGAAATTCAGTAGAGAGCTCGAACAAGTGATCCATTTGTTCTCCATTTGTACAGATAATTCAATTGATCAACATACAAATGCACTTGAGAAAAGAAAAAAATAATACATAAATAAATAAAACATTAAAGAGCACATGACGTATGGTCGAAGTTTTTTCCCAGGTTGGAAGTTCACACAACTCATGCCCACTTTTCCTCCACTGGTTATTTCTAGAAGTGTCTTGTTATTGCACTATTTTGGTTGATTAAAGTTTATTTTCAAACATGGCATCAAAGCAAGTTTAATCAACCTAGGTACTGTTTTCTCTCTCTTTGCTGCCCAGTTTTTTTTTTCTTTTTCTTTTTTCCTTTTTCTTATCTAGGGCAGCCCCAGGCCCCCAACCTTCGGTGAAGTAATTGTGAATGGCTGTCCTTCTTCTTTGACTTTTGAAGCACCAAGTATCTATCTATTAATACTACAAAAGGCCCAGGCATTTTGGAGATATGTTTACCTATTTGATTCAACTGAGGCTGCTACTACCCTACTTTTTGTGCAAATCTGAAGTTTGATCTGCACTATACTGATGTTCTGGGATTCCTCTTTATTCTTGCAAAGATTTGCCCATAATTCGGATTGCAATACCTAAGTACGGTCTTCCATTGTTTGTGCTATAAGTTCTGCTGCAAGTTCCAGTATGCATGTTTCATTGAATTTCTCTGTTCCAAAAAATTCTGCTGCTACCGTCTTGCTTTACTACTACTTCCGTTGTTTATTTCAAAATCAAGTTTAGCCTTCTCTTTATCTAATACTTCTACAAAGACCTAGAGGACTACTTTTCCTTTATATCGAGATCTGTTAAAGTTTCAAATCTAGCAAAAGTTTGTTGCTATGGTCCGAGGTACAACGCAAGATGTCTATTTTCTTTTGAAGATCAGACTGCACTGGCGAGGACCTCTTGGATGTTTTTTTATTAACTAAGAATTTAATCCAATTTTCACTTATAATGGCTTTTTTTTTAGTAAACATATCTAATATTATCTGCTACTACAACAACTATTATTGCACTTCTTCTGAGGTATTCTCTGCCTTGTTGGTCTGATTCTACTCAATTTCTAAGTATTATTGTCGGTGCCACTACTGAATATTGTAGTGGATTGCTGCAACGACTACTGCAATTCTGAGATTCCAAGCTGGTTCAGTAATTTTCTCCTGATTTAATTTGCTCCTACCCTATTTGAGGGTTAGTGGTGGTCCAGAAAGTTTTTCTTTCCCCCTGGTGAACAAGACTTTGTCCTGTGAGACGATTTACTTCTGCTTGATCAGCTTTATTGGTGAATAATACACTACTATGTGGCTGCAACTTTTCCTTCTTGGGTTTCTTTTGTGCTCATACTTTAAGATGCTTGTAACTGGTCATCATTAATTGTCCACGTGTAATGTTGCACGTGAGGGGGAGAATGGTATATTATTCTATATCTTTTCAAAATGTGTTGATGGATATTATTTGTGAAGATCTTTGCCCTCAACTTATGACATTCTACAACAATATCATTACTTACCTTTACCTATATTGTCCTTTACCTAACTACTTGGTCCGTAGTAACCCATACTACCTTACCTACCTGGTCCGCAGTAACCTATATTGTCTTTTACTTTACTTACTTGGTCTGCAGAAACTTATACTGTCTTTTACCTTACCTACTTGGTCCGTAGTAACCCATACTATATTTTACCTTACCTACATGGTCCACAATAACCCATACTGTCTTTTACCTACCTATTTGGTCCGTAGTAACCCATACTACCTTACCTACTTGGTCCACAGTAACCTATATTGTCTTTTACCTACCTACTTGATCCACAGTAATCAATATTGTCTTTTACTTACCAATACTTTACCTACTAGTTGCCTTCTTACGAAGCATTTATATGGACATTGGAGTTGCAATTTTGAAGATATAGCGTGGATATTTCTCCCTACTACCGAAATTATGTGGATAGTGCCTTTTACCTATCCATACTTTACCTACTACTTGCCTTCTTGCGAAGCATTTATATGGACTTTGGAATTACAATTTTGAAGATTTAGTGTGGATATTTCTCCCTACTATCGGCATTATGGGGATAGTATCTTTGATCCTACTATACTTATGGACTTTGTTCGTCTTCAACATTGTCGATTGTTCTCATTATTGGATGGTTCTTTCGACATGAAAAATTAAAGTTTTTTTTTTTCTCCTGGGTGAAGTTTTCTCAGTGTTTATCAACATCTGCTATTGCTACACGATTCAAGATTGGTGCTATCCTTTCAAGTTTATTCTTATTGTGCAAGCTGAAGTTTTCTTTATGTATACTCCAGCTTGAGGGGGAGTGTTGAAGTTTGGGTTGTTACTGTTAACGTGAACAATGTTATGCCATTATTCCTTGTTTCTTTTTTAGATATGCTACTCTTTCAAATGTAGAAATCTTGCTACACAAGTTTTGGTAGTTTTTATTTTTTATTAGTTACTAATTTTAGAACTTTCTTTTTTCAACACTTTATATTTTGGACAGATTTTAGGAGTTAGTTTTACTAGAAAATTATGTCCATAAGTTGCACTTTTTATTTCTTTTTTTAGAGGACAAGATGGCTTGCTTCTCAAGTTGTAATCTAAACTATTGATATCTATAATTAAGAGGCTGTGATTCTAGGAGTGAAAAGCTAGAATCGCAAGCTTATGTGATTCCTATCAATGCTTCTCCTTTCTTCTTCTCTTCTCTTCTTCTTCTTTTTTCTTCTCAATTCTTCTTGTTATTGCACTATTTTGGTTGATTAAAGTTTATTTTCTAACATACATATTTAATATTATATGTTTTCACCCATTATTGTATATTTTACTTGCCTATTATGTCTCATATCACTCAAAAACCCATAGAATAGGAATATCAAGGAAAGGGTTCAATCATCGCTCAAGGGTGTAAATCAAAAACACCGACATTTTTTACCATTTTTTTTTTTTATTTTTGCACCTTTGAATATTAAGATGTTTATTAAACCTAGTAGAAGCTTCCCTTAAAATTCTAAAGCCAAGTGGGGCCACTTGTCCTTCAAAACCCATAAGAAAAGAGGCAAAAACCTGCCAAGATCACAATCATTCCAACATAGTCAAGAAATTGAGTCAATACAAGTTTTTGACCTATGGTTGAAATATAGGTAAAATAAAATCCATCACCTACTAATCAAACCCAAATCTCAATCTATAAGGATTTTTTTATTTTTTGGGGGGTGAAAAATCTATAAGGACTCGAACTCTTCAGTTAAAGATCTACAAGATAAAGCCAATTAAGTATATAAATAGACTATTAATATCCTACTCAACATACTCCCGAAATCTGAGCCTGTTTTCAGATGGAACTCTCAAACAGGTGTGGCCAGATCCAAATAACTGCTCTTGCATAAATTCCTAAAACTGAAACCCAACTACAGCTGGAATAAGGATTTGCTAGATGGGTTGGAAGACAATAGGTCAATAGCAGTAACAGTTACACATTGTTTCCCATGTATACTGTCATAAAATAAAACGAATTGCACAGGATCTTACTTTCCCTCTAAGCCAATGCATATGCATAAATTATACAAAAGACAAAGTTCTACACCTTAAAGTCAACCCAGAGTGAGTATACACTTCAACCAGGTTCATAAAAGTTACTCAACAGTGAGTTAGTGACCGGGTTATTGTTAATCTTTCTTGATATAGGAGAGAATCCCCTCAGGTATTGAACCATGCTGTACTTGGGCCAACCTTCTCTTAAGTCACTGCTACAAAGAGCACACCAAGTTATTACACCTCTAAGCTACTGAAGCTCATAAGGTTTTCAACTCAGCATCAGTAAATATAATTTTCCCAAAGCGATTTGAAGTTCTCTAACAAAGGAATTTCTACCAAATCTTACGCCAGACCAAGTCCTGTATATTAAATCTTAACTTGTTCTTATCGAAGACACCAAAAACATCTTAATTTGAAGTATATGGGATGGCAAATACTGCTAGTTAGTTCTGTAAATAGATGGGAAATGCCACACTGACCAAGGGCTCAGTTCCAGCTTCTGATTTATCCAGCAGTGAATGACTGTAGGCCAAATAACGCCATAGCATCTGATACTCCCTTGCATTGGAAATCCCTGTCGATGTCTTCTTCACCAGTGAATTCCAATCGATCTTCACATCAGCAAACTGAGCAACTTCTTGAAGTAAAGCGACAATAGTCGCTGCCGTATACCTACTAAGAGAAGCATATCAACATACCGGTAACACAAATATACTATACAAATTGAAAGCTCAGGAATTTCCCCCGAGTGTTCGAAGCTAATTTAACCAATAACTCAGCGAGAGGGAAAGGGGGGGTAAAGAAATAGAGTAGTACTTAATCTATTCCCAAATTTTCATGATCCAGACTAGTTTAGATAAAAAATGAAGAACTCTCATTCACAGCAAACAAACACGAAATCAAATAGGTTAAGAATACCTCTGTAGAATCAGTGATACGTCTTCTTCTCTGATAAAACCCTTCTTCTTCTTTTTCTTGATATCATTCATGGTAGCCATAAACTTACATACTCTGCACTTACTAAAACCCTAAACCCTTAGCAGAAGCCTTGAGTTTCCACCCGAGATTTGGTGTAAATCACGTCGACCAGCAGATTCTCCGACAACGGATTTTCTCAGATACCCCGATAACCTGTAAAAGCAAAACAAGAACAACAGAACCTGAAAGCAATGATTCGATAAGTGAGACGTTGTTGCTCTACTCTGGTGGACACTAGAGACGAAAGATAGAGTGGTAGACGCGAAAGCCTCAAGAATATTCAACAACTCCTTCCCCGCTCGCCGCGAGCGACTAGGACGCGTGGTTAAACTCAATACTCAAATTACAATAATACCCACCGTCTTCTTATTTTCTTTAGCCTAGAGAGTTGCTTTTATATACGTTGGCTGGGGACTAGAGAGTCTTTATCACTTGGATGGCATTGCTATGGAGCCCGGATCATTTCTCCGTTGGAGGAGCAGGAGCAGACGCTTCTCCATTAGATAATAGGGGTGGATCCGATATGAGACTCGCTGGGGTTTCACTTCTAAATTTATCAATATTGCGATAGAGTTCGGATCGTCTCCCCCGACAAGAAGTACTCTGTGTTCCCCCCGACAGCTGATGACCACAAATTACAGGGGCTCAGGTGATGGAGTTTATTTTTTTAATATTTTATTATTTTTACTTGTGGACCCCACATAATTTGTGATTATAATGCCATCTGAGTGCTCCCCATTAGAGGAGATGATCCACACTATATTGAGACGTAAGTTATATCCCCATTATGTGGTGAAGAAGTGTCATGAAAGCAATATGTACTCCCTTGACAAGAAAGTGATCCAGATTCAATGCTTTGTCTTACCTTTGTTCAATGAATTATGATGATTGTATTAAATTGCTTAGTGTACACTTACTAATTTTTCATACGAAATCCCCGGAAGATTATGTATGGTTGTCTACATGATTTTTTGGAAAGATTCGACAGCTTCGAATGTGTCGCTGAATTGTCCTGTGCATTTACTGAAACAAGGTTCGTACACAGATTAGCAATTGTCATTAAAACTTCAATTTCTCCCATACATCCTCGAAACATTCACATAGAGAAGCTTGATTGAACTTGCTCGAAACATTTCTGAAGAACTTGCTCTTTTCAAATTTTTGTTGATGGATCTTGGGACTGTACTTCAAACAAAGGAGGTAAAGGGTGCATCATGTGGGATTACAATGGTGGTTTTGTAGCGGCTCAAAGCAGATGTGGCATTAGTGCTTCACAGCAACTTTAGTTGAACTTGAAGCCATTAGAGATGGCATTATTCTGGGCTCCTCTTTAGGCGCGGTTGATTTACATATTCATTCAGACTATTTACCTGTAATTAGTGCCCTCCAAGGTTTCCAATCATCTTTAGATTAGATGTGTCTCAGTTTAGTTGTAGATATTTTGAAGTGTTGTTCTTTCTTTACTATGGTTTATTTTAGTTATATTCCTAGAGTTGGCATTGGTTTTGCTGATTTCTTTGCTAAGGGTGCTTGCAGGTTATCTCTAGATAGATCCTGGTGGGGTATACCATCTTTGTTTATTGTGGATTCCTCTCGTTTGTATAAGTCATCTGACCTAAACTCTTTCGTTTGATATAATTGTTGCTTTTTTGTTTTGGCCAAAAAAAAAAGAGAGGCTTGATCATCTTGAGTTACTTCTTGCACCATGTCCTTGATATGGCCTCATCAAACATGTTCTACTTCTAAAGATTTTACATTGTTGTTCCCACGTGTTTTGACAAGGGGAAAAAACCCAAATCAAGGAGGTGGAGAAGAATATTTGGGAAGAAAAGGAGTTGGAGAAGGAAGCTTACATGAACTCAAAGTACAATATAGAGATGCATGTATAGGGGCAGAAAACATTGGCATGGTAGTCAAGAGCTAGGTTATGGAGTAATCATCGTTCTTCAACAGCCACTCATTGCATAAGTTTAATTTGATGTTGATGATGCAGTGTTTGCACTTGATTTTGCTGCTCTTCTTGCTGGTTAGAGACAAAATTAAAGTTACGCAATTGCAATTGAGTACATCACCTTGTACTGCAAAGCAAATTCATTGAGTTTCCTCCACCAACAAATTCGGGCTTCTTATAAGTCATCAATAACAAGGGAGACCATCACCATACCTATGTCACTTTCGCATGCAGATGCTTTGCACCCAACTACTCATCCTCCCATCCCCCTCTCACGTCTAGGCTTGCCCATGGTACTTGTGTTGGGCCCTTTGTGATGGTGGGGCATAAGGAAACATCCTGCTTAAGTAGAGAGAATCTAGATATATCACCTTCCCTGTCAAGTCCACTGCTATTATCGATGCCTTAATCGTTGTTGTTGTCGTCTCTGCCTAAACATCATCCTCGTTCACCAGAAACACCATTACACATACATATCTTGCGACTATCAGATTTTGGGTGCTACGTTTTTGGAAACACAACCATGACATAAGATATTCATGTAGTACCAAACGAAGGTCCCCTTTTATATGTTTGTGCCGACATAGGAAGCAAAAGAATAGTTTATCTCATTAGATGAAAAATGTCACCTGTATGCTTCCATTACCCATTGAGCTGGTAATTAATCTATCAATTCAATTGATGGAAAAGATTGTCAATGATGTGGTGTTGGGGTTAAGAGGAAGACTAGATGTAGAAATATAGTTAGGGCAATATATATAGGGAGAACATGAGAGATGTTTTTAGGATTCAAGGTATATTTTATAAAATTTAGGGTCCATTGTCAATAAATAGGAATCCAAGCACCCAAAACCAAAAGGGACATTGTAGTTGTTGGGAGAAATCTTTATAAACTCCTAAAATAACTACAAATGGTGTCCCCTTATTAAAAAATGGCCATGTGAATGTGTTTTCTCCACACTAGTAGATATATCTATTTTTTTTGTGAAGTTAATTCGTCTACAAGGGTAGAACTCAAGACCTCTCCATTGGAAATTATGGAGCTTACCACTCTACCAACTCTGCATTGAACATATATATATATAAAAATATATATATATATATATATATATATATATATATATATATATATATATATATATATATATATATATATATATATATATATATATATATATATATATATATATATATATATATATATATATATATATATATATATATATATTTTTTTTTTTTTTTTTTTATCATACTACTATTATAAAAAGCATGAACTCAAAAGTCATGGCAACATTTTGCTTCCCAAAATATCTTCCTTCCCTAACTACATTGATATAGTTAATTGTGTCTAAAATTGTAAATTCTCATTTTATATTTCCAATAATATTTTACATGTTCAATGCAATTTGTGATATCCAACACATAAAATGCAAAAATCCGTTTGAAAACAAAATTTAACCATTAAAATTTCTAAAACATAAAATTCTTCAGTTTGAAACTCAATCAGTTTTAAACATTTATCAACACCTAAAATTTTTAAAAAAAAATCCGTTACTCTCTCCATTATCTCATAAAATTTTCTATTTCCTAACTACCCATCTTCCAATTAATATAGTTACAAATTTAACCATTAAAATTTCCAACACATAAAATTCTCTAGTTTGAAACTCAATCGGTTCATTACCTAAAAGAAGAAGACAAAAAAATCTCAATCGGTTTTAACCATTATCCAACCCCTAAAAATTTTGAATGTTTGACAAAATCTGTTACTCTCTCCACTATTTCATTAAATTTTCTATTTACCTAGTTATTTTTAAATTGTACATCTTCCAATTAATATAATTACAAATTTAATCATTTTTCATTATAGGATTGACGTTCTTATTGAAATCTAAAAATCGGGAAAAAAAAAAGTTGAATTCGTCTTTATAACTAATCCCCAAAGGCCAAACAATAAAAATTCTCCATTACGTGATACGGATTTTGCTTGGGAGCAGTGCTCCGAGCAGCTCACGATTGGATTTAAATCTTGCCTAGATCCTTGAATTTGCACCGTTCTATTATTCCACGTGCAAAATTCATGCACTTAAGTGACTTTAAAGCGATTTTACAAGGTAAACCAAATGAACGAACTAGCGAACTGACCGAATCAATTCGAACTATGCTTCAAAACCCCCTTTACCTTTCGTCTTCTTCCTTCGATCTTGAACAGGAAGAACGTAAGCGACTGAGAGCTTCGACGATTGTTCCTCTTCAAATCTTTGACAGGCGTTCCTAGATGGTTTGACTATTCTCTTCTTGTATGGCTATCTTTTCTTCATTTGCTCTGTTTACTTAATTCAGAGAAGACTCCCAATTGCTGTAGAATGGTAGAATCCTAGAATCCATTTTGAAAAAAATCAAAAGATAGCTACATGCGGTTCAATGTTTCTACTTTCCAATACAAAATCGTGAGATATAAGTATGGAAGGGGTTCTAGTGGATCTATTGATCCATTGGTTAATAAATCGTTAAATAGATTTTATTCTGGATTGGCCATGAATTTCGAAGTTAAGCTGCTCGTTTTAATATCCTGATAGGCTTGTGTGCAAGTCTGTTGCATTCTTCTACTTCCCTTTCGGCATTTAAAAAAGCTATCTGGAAGATTTTCGTAATTTGGTTAGTAATTCTCTAAAGAAGAACAGTCGTTGAAGCTCTCAGTTCGTTGGAGTTCTGTTTCACTTGCTGTAGCTTCGTTCCCTTAGCATCCATCTATGTTCGTAGCCCTCAGGTGGAGAGAGGGGCTCTCAGTAATTGAACTTAGTCTTAATTAGTTATCGGAAAAAACTATAAAGCAAAATTATAGATTTTCATGATTTAGATCATCAGTAAGATTATCTTTTGTTTATTAACATCCAAATCCAAATCAGATTGGATGGAATTGATCAAATTCTGTCCCAAACCTTAGAAATGGCTATTGACCAACCGCTTCAAATAGGCTGAAAATGAGATTGAAAATTGCGATCATTTTTTAAACCATGGTGAGTATCAAGGAAAACATTTGGATGAAAAATGATCAGCCCACTTCACCGGAAATCTGGGCTCTGAAAATAGCCAACTGGTACACCAGGAATCCACTCAGCGTTCCATCTAGGTTCGCTCTAACCTTCACTAGAACCTGTTTAGTCAACTGCCCCTAGAATCCAAGCATCTGTTTTCTCTATTGTAGCCAAGTCCCACGACATTTGGTCTGCAACAGCAAACCCCATGATAATTGCCAGGTTTTCCAGCCACCCATTGAAAGACTGGCAAGAAGGTAAATCGGTTTGCTTCCAAAACACCCTTGAAAGCGAACCCCTGGATCAGGTGTAATCCTACAGTTGACCAACGCCTTCATATAGGATGTGTAGAAATCAAATACCACATGTTATACAAACAACAACAAAATTTTTTTTGGATGAATGAATAATATATATGAAAGAAACAAAAAAAACGAAAACAAGGTAGGCTTAAACCACACACCTCAGGAACTTCAAAGCCAATGCGGTCCAACAACTTCTCTGGTAGAGGTAGTGTTTCCCCACAAAATATGGGTTCGTCCTGGAGAAAACGATATTTAGAACAGACTGAAATAAAAAAATAATATAGGTAGGTAAACATTCACTTAGTTGCAAACTGATAAGTACCGAGATGCAGCAACAACAGGGTAATAACAGAGAAAATGAAATGGGATAATTAGGGGTTGTATGACAACGATTCTGTGTCAAAATTCCCAATTTAGCACTAAATTCATTTTTTATGCTTATGTACTGAAGTGGGCAAATTTAGCACAGAATCTATATTGAAATATTGTATGGTGGACACAGATGAGCACGTTTCTCTGGCCCATCTTGGCACATAATCTTGTATGGTATGTACGACTTCTGTGCCAAAATGGGCACATTTTTTTAATAAAATATTTAAAAAGATAAATATAAAATAATTAAAAATACGTAAATATGTTGGTTCAATTCTTACACAGGTGTTCACATAAAATCAGTGTGGTTAGATCATAATTTATCACTTTTTTTTAAACCCTAGTTCATCATTGAATCAAAAGAACCTTTGGTGGATTTGAACCACTATCTCTTTAAACATGCTCATGTTCAAAGTGCTTTACCAATTGAGCTAAAGATCCACAAAATAAAGTTGTCAATTAAAGATGTAATAAGACTACAAGAATGTCTTTGCGCCAAGGACAAGGGCATGGAATAACAAACATCATTTCTCTCACATCAAGAAAAGTATTATTGTAAAGTATCAGAATTATTTGGGACCCTATTGGAAGGAGGACCGTGGGACAAAAAGGGATAAAGAATTATTGAAGAGTTATTGTTTGCAAATCAGGATCCGATCCGTTTGATTATTCACTGGAATTATTGAATATCAGAGGCTTGGGCTGGGGGGAACCCTTGAGGCCTGGGCTGACATGCGATTATGGAAGAGATCTATGAACAAGTAAATAATATCTAATCCATTAAATATACATGCATCAGGTACATTGGATTGATATGTGCCAAGAAAAATAATCATTTAGAATTAACAAACATAAGTCAGTCAGATACTAACAATACCTGTGTTCCTGTGTGCCCCTAAATGCAATTACAATGGCATCAAGATCCTGTGCCACCCAAACAAATGCATGCATAAAAGCTTCACCTTGATATCAGAGCTTACAGGGAACACAAGCAAAGTATATGTCATACATAAACTCACCTGTAAACAGTGTTAGACATCTACAATCAGCTCTATCATTTCAAATCCTGCATCAATTTAAAATAAGATTTAAACTTTACCCCAGCAGTGAAGACGATACCTCCAAAGTCCTGTAAAAATCTAACTAGGAAAACAAAGTAGTCTCAATAGCTGTTGGTACCTTTGTCATATCATTGCATCTTGAACATGTCCAAGTGAAAAGTACCTACAAAATAACACTACAACTATCAACTTCTACAAGTTACTGAATGTCTTGAATTCCTTGTGCAGGTGATATCTAGAACCAGTTAAGTTTACTAACAAAGTCACAAGCAGCAATATAGGTAACCAAATAAACTAATGCATCTCACAAGTCAAATAACTACTTTAATCCAACAGGGAGAATTAAGTACAACTAGAAGTGGAAACCAGTTCAAACTTAATGGTTAAGCGTGACTCAAAAGCTTACCGCAGAGGCATACAGTTGTTGTCGTTAGCCACTGGAAATGCCCCATGAGGTCGCAACAGTAGCCCCTAAACAAGAAAATAAAAATAAATAAAACAGAATTAAGCCTTTAGAGTTAAAATCTCTTGTTCTTCACTCTCTGCAAGTTCTTTTCTTCCATTATGTTCACTTAATTCAGAAAACGAACATCAAATCTCCATCATAAACCAAGAGCAAAAACGATTTATGGTGAAAAACATTCTAGATCAAAATTGAGAACCCAACACATCAAACCAATGAATTAACTGAATTTCAACAGAAATTTCATTAGCCACAAAAGCATTAACAAATTACCTATATCAATTTAAGGGAAAGAAATCGAAGTAATCAAATAGCAGAATAAATAACTGTGAAATAAAAGTAGCATACAGGCACACATCAAAATCACGAACTCCCTCGTGTGAAATGTTTCTTAAATTCCTCCGGTCTCTCCTCGTTTCCGTGGCGTGTGAAGGAAGGAGATTTTCTTTTTCGGCCAAAAGGAAGGAGTTACGGTCAAGACTCAATATGAAAGGCCAGACGATACCCATAGACGAATTCAATACGAAAGTCTGGGACGATTTTGTCTTCGAAAATCTCGTTTTGGATTGAGAGGTTGAGAGAGTTCAGAGAGTTGAGGGAGAGCAATGAGAGATGAGACGAGAGAGTGCAGAGAGAACGACGAGTGAGAAGAGAATGAAATAGATTTTAGGTTTTTTATGGAAATTCCATCGATGTCCTTCATCACTGTAAAATTCCATTTGGGCCGCGCATTTTTTCACCAGAATTGCTTCTGTGCCAAAGAAGCTCCAATTGGAAGAAGACAACACCGTCGTATTTGTCAGATATTTTATTCAATAAGAGACGATTTTCTGGTATTACTGATGGATGGTTTATCTGTAAAATTCAGAAAATCATCAAAAATAGGGATTTAACTCGCAATTATAAATATCTCGGGAGATTAGATTTTACATTTACATCGGGGATTTCATCATTCTCTTGCATTGTAGATGAATTCAATACGAAAGTCTGGAACAATTCTGTCTTTGAGAATCTCGTTTTGGATTGAGAGGTTGAGAGAATTCAGAGAGTAGAGAAACACCAGAGAGAGCCGTGAGAGTTAAGAGAGTTGAGAGAATTCAGAGAGTAGAGACAAGAGAGCGTCGAGAGAGTTAAGAGAGTTGAGAGAGAGCAACGAGAGATGAGACGAAAGAGTGCAGAGAGAACGACGATTGAGAAGAGAATGAGATAGATTTTAGGTTTTTTATGGAAAATTCCATCCATGTCCTTCATCACTATCAAATTCCATCTGGGCCGCGCATTTTTCACCAGAATTGCTTTTGTGCCAGAGAAACTCCAATTGGAAGAAGACAACGCTATCGTATTTGTCAGATATTTTATTCAATAAGGGACGATCTTTTGGTATTACTGATGGAGGATTTATCTGTAAAATTTAGAAAATCATCATAAATAGGGATTTAACTCGTAATTATAAAGATCACGGGGGATTAGATTTTACATTTGCATTGGGGATTTCCTCATTCTCTTGCATCGTAGACGAATTCAATACGAAAGTCTGGGACGATTTTGTCTTCGAGAATCTCGATTTGGATTGAGAGGTCACGTCTTTGGCGTGGGACGGATCTTGAATCAAATGGAATTCGTGAGAGAATTCAGAGAGTAGAGAGACACCAGAGAAAGCCGCGAGAGTTGAGAGAGACGAGAGAGCGTCGAGAGAGTTAAGAGAGTTGAGAGAGAGCAGCGAGAGATGAAACAAGAGAGTGCAGAGAGAAGGACAAGTGAGAAGAGAATGAGATATATTTTAGGTTTTTGATGGAATTTCATCGATGTCCTTCATCACTGTCAAATTCCATTTAGGCCCGCGTTTTTTCACCAGAATTGCTTCTGTGCCAGAGAAGCTCCAAATTGGAGCTTCTTCTGCACAAGGAATTTTTGTGTCAAATGCCTGGTTTAGTACAGTTTTGCTAAACTAGCACAAAAAAGTTGAACCGATTTACTATACATATTTTTGCTGACTTTTGTGCCAAAGTGGGCAAATGGCACAGAATAAGTGTGCTAGAATCGTTACCATACAGAATCATTACCATACAACCCTTTACTCTACCAATCGGAGTGCTTTATTACATGCTTTTTTATTTAGTTGAAGAACCAATGTTTCTAAAATAATTTGGTCATTGCTTTGAGGATTAGTTCAAGGTTCTGTTATGCATCTAGTATATATATGATTAGGAATGTTATGCTCTGATACCAGGAATGGGGTTAGATGTTTTTGATATCAGGGATAAGGATCCTCAACTGTGGTGGCACTCACGTCTTCGACGTGGGACGGATCTCGAATCAAATGGAATTCGTGAGAGAATTCAGAGAGTAGAGAGACACCAGAGAAAGCCGCGAGAGTTGAGAGAGTCGAGAGAGCGTCGAGAGAGTTAAGAGAGTTGAGAGAGAACAACGAGAGATGAAACAAGAGAGTGCAGAGAGAACGACGAGTGAGAAGAGAATGAGATATATTTTAGGTTTTTGATGGAATTTCATTGATGTCCTTCATCACTGTCAAATTCCATTTAGGCCGCACGTTTTTTCACCAAAATTGCTTCTGTGTCAGAGAAGCTCCATCTTCTGCACAAGGAATTTTTGTGTCAAATGCCTGGTTTAGTACAGTTTTACTAAACTAGCACAGAAAAGTTGAACCGATTTACTGTACATATTTTTGCTGACTTTTGTGCCAAAGTGGGCAAATGGCACATAATAAGTGTGCCAGAATCGTTACCATACAACCCTTTACTCTACCAATTGGAGTGCTTTATTACATGCTTTTTTATTTAGTTGAAGAACCAATGTTTCTAAAATAATTTGGTCATTGCTTTGAGGATTAGTTCAAGGTTCTTTATGCATCTAGTATATATATGATTAGGAATGTTATGCTCTGATACCATGACTCTGATACCAGGAATGGGGTTAGATGTTTTTGATATCAGGGATAAGGATCCTCAACTGTGGTGGCACTACTTGATCCAATTCCTCTTTTCAAGCCTCTGGGACGATTCTGTCTTCGAGAATCTCGTTTTGGATTGAGAGGTTGAGAGAATTCAGAGAGCAGAGAAACACCAGAGAGAACCGTGAGAGTTGAGAGAGTTGAGAGAGACGAGAGAGCGTCAAGAGAGTTTAGAGAGTTGAGAGAGAGCAGCGAGAGATGAGACGAGAGAGTGCAGAGAGAACGACGAGTGAGAAGAGAATGAGATAGATTTTAGGTTTTTGATGGAAATTCCATCCATGTCCTTCATCACTGTCAAATTCCATTTGGGCCGCGCGTTTTTCACCAGAATTGCTTTTGTGCCAGAGAAGCTCCAATTGGAAGAAGACAACATCGTAGTATTTGTCAGATATTTTATTCAATAAGAGACGATCTTCTGGTATTACTGATGGAGGGTTTATCTGTAAAATTCAGAAAATCATCATAAATAGGGATTTAACTCGTAATTATAAAGATCACAGGGGGATTAGATTTTACATTTGCATCGGGGATTTCCTCATTGGGGATTTCCTCATTCTCTTGCATCGTAGACGAATTCAATACGAAAGTTTGGGACGATTCTGTCTTTAGAGAATCTCGATTTGGATTGAGAGGTTGAGAGGATTCAGAGAGTAGACTGAAATAAAAAATATATATATAGGTAAAAATTCTCTTAGTTGCATACTAATAAATATCTAGATGCAAATGAAATGAGATAATTACTCTTCCAACCTGAGTGTTTTCTTATATGCCTTTTGATTTAGTTGAAGAACCAAGATTTCTAAAATAACTCAGTCATTGCTTTGATGATTAGTTTAAGGTTCAGTTATGCATTTAGTATATATATAATTAGACATGTTATGCTCTGGATACCATGGCTCGATACTAGGAATGAGGTTACATGGCTTTGATACCAGAGATAAGGATCTTTCTTGGTGTTACGTTGTTACAAATCATCGGAGATGATACAAGACATTGTCACAAACATAGAAGAAGATGATACAGAGAAGGGGGAAAGGATGAAACCAACATATTCCTTGAGAAGCACTCCTCGAAACTCTGTAATCTTGCATAAAACCAACTCCCTTACTATTGAGAGCACTCTCAATTTATAGATAAGGAAAATCCTTGTTGAAAAATGATGTCCATTGGATTCCATGTAATCTTGATTGATGGTCAGGATTATGTCATTAGATTTCCTTGTAATCTTCATGGATAAAATAAGGATAAGAATATTATTTATGAGGATTTTTATTTGTAGTAGCCATTGCTGGTTGCTGCCAAGGGTATTGATTGCGCCATGTCATCATAATTTGATCCAACGATTGGAGATCAAACTACGAGGATGCATTTATAAATAAAATTTTTAAGTTTTACATTCAAGATATAATTTTTTTATAAATTTACAAAATAAATCCTTCGATTTACCAATCCCAAACCCCTATTTCAATGATCACGATTTAGGGTTTCGTCAAGCTCGATGAAACGCGAATTGGATGGACCAGACTTGCAATAGAAAATATGGATATCTCTACAAAGATCACAACCAAGACCAATTGCAGAAATCGCTCTCAAAGCTGCAGATTCGGGAGTCAAGGTACTCCAATCCATGGCTATTTTTCACTCGCTCGACCAGAAAAGAAGCTTTCGTTGTAGAAATGAAGCCGTGAGAATTTAAGAGGAATTGGAGTTTCAAAGTGTGAGGTGATGAGCTGTTCAACCGAAACTAAAGAAGAGTAGTAGAAGAAGAATAATAAGAAGGTGGCCATGGAAAGAGGGAAGGGTGCAACCCCGTGTGGGGATTGAAAGAGGGAAACCTTTGTTTCCGTCTCATCATCCCCACGAAAACCTCGTCGAAAATCCTACTTCCTGTTGTCATCTTCTTCCACAACGGAGGATTCACTTTCTTCAACCCTGATTATGGTCTCCATTGATATGGTCTCTTGCCTGAAAACCGCTTGTCCTCACAATACAACAACTGTTTCAACGCTCTCAAACCCTATCAGCTTCACCTCTTTCCCAAATATCTGAAGCCATTTATAGAACCCTCTCTGCCTATCCTACAACGGATCAAACCCTCCAACCACAGCCATCGTCGTTGGATAATCAAACCCCGTTAAATCCACCACTCTTTGCCCTGAAACGTTCATTGCTTCATGGTCTCTATCCTCTCCTTCCAGCAAGAACCACTTCCATAGCCAGAATCCCAGCTTTGCGTGCAACATGGTGAGCCAGATTCCCACCGGAACTGTCTCCGACGACAAAATACCGTGAGAAGTCAGGGATCGAAAAGCCCTAAATCTGCATCTCAATCGAGTGAACATCAGAGAGTTAATTTTGTAATTTTAAAAAAATTAGTTGAGATTTTGTAAAATAAAAAATATATATTTACCCTTACATCCTCGAGCTTTCATTCACAACCGTCCGATTGATATCTGCATACGTGGGTCGATCACATCCGCTAGCTGCTGGCAGCAGCGGCTGCCGCAAATAAAAATCCTATTTATGAATAGTATATTGTCTGGAACCTTTAATCTTATCAGTCATATTGGAAGCTTAATTCTTAACCCTTGATATTGCATTTGAGGTAGTATTTGCTTTGCATAGTTGGATGCAGACATTTGTTTCGCACAGTTGGGTGCATAATTGATAGATGATGAATCATTCCAGGGCATTCCATGTGTCATATACATTGTTTTCTCTTTTGGTCTGGTTCAAAGTGATTAATCTAATTTGGTTGATCCCCAACGGAACCATGATGTCTTCGCCAACGAACCCAGAAAAAAATTGTAGAAGAAGGAAAAGTCACAGGTGGGAGAAAGAAAAAAAAACAAAATATTGCAGCAGCTTAAGAGGGGATAGATCGAGAACCTTGGCTGGATTGGTTTATTCTATTTGATCAAGCCGGATATTGGCTAAACCATTCATAAACCAGAATGATGAATCGGTTGCCCTTTTACTAATAGAACACATCACAAAATTCAGGGCCGGAATAGTAACGGTAACTCATATTTTACCATGGGTAAAAGGGTGCCGATATTACCGCTACGATTTATGGACCATTCTTTGATACCATTATCGCTAATAGTTTCCCAACTTCACATCTAGGAACTGGAAGGATTGGTTAATTGAGGCTTTTTGCCTTTGTCGGTGATATTGTTAGTATTCTTGGGACGTCCCTCGCCCACATTTACTAGTATATATATACTACATTACACAATCAAGATATATTGGCAGTAATGACAAGTGTTACACACTACATTACCCAATTAAATGGCTCAAATCAATTATTCCTTAGCCTTGATTTTGGTAGCTAATTTACGTTACAAATCATGATTTGAAATGATGATGTCATGGGAAACTACTTTTATTGTATTTTATACCATTCGTAGACGCAGTGACGTAGATCGTAGAATGGAATAAAATACGGAATCCATTTATCCATTCGTTCAATCCATTCTCGTATTAAAATGACGAAAAAGGGATCGAATCCTTCGTTTCGCTTCTCTGCACATTACTCTTTCCTTCCAAGCCTTGAACTCTCTCTCTCTCCTTTGTTGTTGTCGGTTCGTTCTTGATTCCGCTTTTGGCTATCTGGTTTTTTCTCTCGCTCTTTTATCAATCATCGATTTGGAAATAAGAAAAATATTAGTTTTAGGGTTTCAAAGATGTGTTTCGATCAGCAGCGGTCGTTGTTTTTATCGGAACGAATCGCATCTAGAGCACGGTCGGCCGACGAGAACGCAATGGTGGAAGCTCTTAGAGGTCGGTTAGCGGAGACCGAAGCTCGGCTTGAACGAGCAAGAGCTCGAGAGGCAGAACTAACCCGTCGATTAGAGGAGATGAAGCGATTCATATCTGTCATGGAGATCCTCGAAACCTATCTTAAAAGGCGATTTCGTGAACGCCAAGCTCAACTTGGTTGCAAGATTACCTTGGTATCTATCAAGAATTAAGAATCTCCTCTTTTTTCTCTTTTTCTGTCTTTCTCTCTCTCCTTTTCTATTTATCTTTTCCAGGTTTCTATGTAAGTGGATGAATAATCCTTTCCTTTTCTTCCCCGCCCTTTCAAATCTCTCACTCAATGTTTACTTCTTTGATTTGTGGCTTTAGAAATCTGAATAGATATGCTAAATGTTGTCATACAATCTAAAAATTCTATTTTTCCTGTAATCCTTCACGTTTCCGAGTTTAATTGAATTCTTAGCTGATAGGTTGCTCTGGTAAATAAGTTGATTAGAGAGGGTTTCAACAATTTGGAGTTCTTCAAGGTATTATGAGCTAAAATTCAGGAACAATGGAGGAAGATGGATGTTTTGATGTGGAATACTTTTGTCTCATTCTCTGAGTGTTCCGTATTAATCTTGTCGACCTCATGGATTTTGGCTGATAGTGCAGTCTCTGTGAATTCAGTTATTGATAATTTCTTGTATGGTCCTCTCGCCCATTATCATGTCATTCATAATTTGTTCAGTAGTCCTCTCACCCATTATCATGTCATTGATAATTTGTTCAGTAGTCCTCTCACCCATTTATCATTCTTCACTTTGAAGATCATGGATTAACATGTTACAGATGTTAATAAATATTCTTGCGTTTTGTTTGCTGGATAATCATGGGTACATGCTAAGTATCTGTTGATTTGTTCTTACAGGTTCCAAATTTTGTTTCTTTGCTTGTGGGAAATAGATGTTGTTTTTGTCTACAGATTGGTGTTTTGGTGCTCTTACTGATTAGAATCTGGTAACTGTTCCATATATCACAGTTGTCCTTTCCCTGATGATTAAGCATAGAGCAGGTAATGTTTGATTCTTTTTCAACTACTTAAGGAGATACTTTAGTGGTTTTGACAAAACCCGTTGTTCACCTTCATAGATGAGCCATACTAGTAATCTAGGATATCCTAGGCATTTATTGATTGGTTCAAAGTTCAAACATTTAACTCTGAGATCTCAGTCTAACAGTTGAGTCGTATGTGGGAAAAAAAAATTGATGGCAAAGATAAGAGGGTGGGACCCACTGATAGTGAGGTGGGGGAGTTGAAAAAAAAATTATTGAAAAAGTTGAAGAATGGGTACAACAACAACAACAACAACAATAAGCCTTTTCCCAACTAAATGGGTCGCTACGGATTCTGCCCTCCAATCGGTCGTTCGCCATGCGATCAAGGCCTAAGCTATCATATCCTTTCTCACCACTTCTCCTGGTTATCTTGGTCTCCCCTGCTCTTCTGTTCCTTCATTGGATTATTCACTTCTCGCGGCATTTATGGTCTCCGTTGACGTGGCGTGCCACCTCACGACTTTCTCGCTTATCACTTATGGGCCTCCGCCAACTCTATTGTCGTTTCTTATCTTATCCATCCTGTTTTGCCACTCATCCATCTTAGCATCCTCATTTCCTCCCGGTTTATCTATATGATTCTTCTTACCCCCCTGCACCGTCATCATGCTGGTCGGCACGTCCTATATTTTCCTTTGCTTTAATGGCATCGCCGATCACATAAGCCCCGATGCCCTCTCCACTTCATCCACCCTATTTTAATTCTTTGGGAACCTCATCTTCTAAATCACCTCTTTTACTTATGATTGAACCTAGGTACCTAAAACAATCACTCGAGGAATCTCTTTATCGTCAGTATCACCACTTCATCATCTCGCTCGATCATGACTAAGTTACAAACTAGATATTCTGTCTTGATCTACTAGTTTAAGCCTTTTGATTCCAAAGCTACTCTCCATGATTCTAATTTGGTATTAATCCCCACTTGGGTCTCATCAATCAACACAATATCATCCGCAAAGCATACACCGGGGGCCTCATCTTGAATGTCTTTGGTTAATTCATCCATTACCGTGCAAATAGATATGGGCTTAAAGTTGACCCTTGATGTGCCCAACCGGAATTCATTACTTTGTCCCCCCACTGCTCTAACACTAGTCACCGAACCATCATACATATCCTTAACTATATCTACATATTTACTTGCAACACTTCTTTTCTCTAGTCTTGCCAAATTAACGCTCTAGGGACTCTATCATGCTTTTTCTAGGTCAATAATACCATATGAAGGTCTTTCCTACATTCTCTATACCTTTCCATAGTCTCCTAATTAGTAATAGCCTCCGTTGTAGATCTTCCCGCATACCCATTGGTTCTCCGTAACTATAGTTGTGTCTCACCGGTTTCAATTATTCTCTCCCATAATTTCATCGTATGGCTCATCAATTTAATGCCTCTATAGTTATTACAACTTTGAATATCTCCTTTATTTTTGTAATTGGACCACAACACTTCTCCTCCAATCATCCGGCATTTTCCCGTGCTCATAATCTTATTAACAACTTAGTCAACCAAACTAGTCCATGGGTTCCTAGCTCTTCCATCTTCAATTGGGATTTCATCGGACCTTGTGTCTTGCCGGTTTCATCCTCCTTAGCTTCTTTTACTTGCATCGAAATTCTACGAATATAGTTCGGACACCGGGCCTTGGTGGTGTAATCGTCCAAACATAAGTGCTTGAAGATGCTCATTTAGTAAACTAGAGAAATAGGTTTCCCATCTTTTCTTAATATCCTCCTCCAAACTAATACTTTACCATCTCCATTTTTAATACATCTACATGGTCAAGATCTCTACTTTCCTATCCCTCATCTTAGCTATCTTATAAATAGATTTTTCCCTTCCTTTGTGCCCAACTTATTGTATCTCTTCATCTTCCTTTCCCTTGCTTTTCCCGCATTTTCTTAGCTTCATTTCTATCTAACCTATACCTTTGAGTCCTCAACATCCTTGTTCTTTGCCATGTCTTAAACTAGCTTTTTATTCCTAATGGCGGCTTGAACCTCACTATCCCACCACCCGTCTCTCTATAGATGAATCTTTCCTTTTGATTCACCTAGACATCTTTAGCCACTTTCTTAATACACATAGCCATCTCATTCCACATTGCATTGGTATCCCTTTAATCCCATTTTCCTTGTTTGACTACTTCATTACGAGGTTTAGGTACTCTCCTTTCAAATTCCACCATCTTATTCGGGATGTTTACCTTGGACCTTTTTGTGTTCTTGGGACTAGCACATATCCAGACCACGTCTATGTTGTGCGTTAGCTTTCCCGGTTCACCTTGCAATCCTTGCACAACATCTATCGTCCTTCTAGTTGGAGAAATCTATTTGGCTTCTATGCTGTCCACTTTTGAAGTAATTAAATGCTCATCTCTCTTTTTGGTAAGTATTTATAATAGATGATCAAAGCGTAGCAAATCCAAATTGAAATCCCCTCATCATTCCTTTCTCCAAACCATACCTCCATGCACTCTCATTCCTCTATGTCTTTTCCAATTGTCCATTTAATCACCTCCTATGTAATCTTTTCTCCTTGCGATTCCTTGCGATCCACCCATATTTTCCCAAATTCTAGCTTGCTTTCATCTAGTCCTACTTGAGGTGCATTGCACATTATATTTCGAACTCTTTCTCCATTACAGCTTGTGCAATAATCCTATCACCCACTCTTTTAACATCCACCACATCATTTTTAAATCTTTATCCACTATTATACCCACTCCATTTTTATTTGTTTTATCCCCGATCCAAGTTTAAGTCATCCAACTCTTTGGCTTTTTACCCCTCCATCTAGTCTCTTGTGCAGCTACATTAATCCTTCTTCTCCTCATAACATCTATCAATTCTAAGCTCTTCCGTTAGAGATCCTATGTTCCAAGTGCCAATCTATCCTCGCTTTGCTTTGGCTGCTTCTTTCCCGCCTCGTCCACGGCGCGGGCCCTTGCCTCTTATCCCGCATCCGGGCGCCGTGCGCGCGTCGCTCGGGGGCGCCCTGCTCCCTTGCCCACTTATCCTCCCCGGCCTGTGTGCGCGTCGCTTCTTTTGTCGGGGCGCCTAGCTGCTTTTATCATTGGTCGAATCTATAATAATAAGGATATTTTACATAAAGAGATACACTCCCCCAACTTTGCAGTTGCAAACCTTACAAAAAGGTCCACGAAACTTAACACCCTCCCTTCACAGTTAACGGCTATGGAGAAGGGGGTGATTGGCAAAGGATAAAATTTATTAGGTAATTTGAATTTCTTATTTTACCCTTAACCCTTTAAAATGAGATGGGTGAAGAGAGTTCAATTTTCAAAGAACAACCTGGTTCATCCATCTAAATCTTCTGATAAAGTAGAAAATGGATCCTTGCTCAGTCTTTGCAAATCTAGAAAATCTACCGTGAAAGTTGGTTCTGGGTAACCTGATTGTTGGTGAAATTGTTGGTTCCAAAGTTGAGAAATTGAACCATTCTCATAGGGAAGGGTCCCTTCAACGCAAAGAACATCATAGCTCAAATACAAGCCTACTTCAAAGATCTTGTAGCTAGCAACACAGGATCCAAGTACCGGATATGCAATCTCCAAACCCCAATCTCCAAATCAGATGAAAGTGATTAAAATTCACATTTGATAAATCAAAGCATCTGAATGTGGGATTTGGCGGTGGTGGTGCTATCACAACTGTTGCTTTCTCAACCCCAAACTTGAGCGAGAATGTTCACCGCACTGGAATAAAACAAGCCACTATAATGTTGATAGCAACAAGTACTTTCATTTTTTATAACAAAATCTTCGGTGATAACATAGGGAAAAACAGATGACTAGTTAGTCCCCCTTTCTCCTAAATGGTTTAAGTCTAGCTTGTCTGCCCTTAAGCTGGCACAGACTCTAGCAGTTCCCACAAACTATGGCTGGGTTTGTTTGCAAAGGTGAGGTGTAAAAAAAAAAAACATGTGGGTTCCATGTGTAGTGGGGTGAGGGAAAAGGAAAGGAAAGAAAATGATTTTGTGGAAAAGTGATAGTGGTGGGTCTCACTTTTTACTTTTCCAAACTTTCCCATAAAGTCCCACTAAATATGTAGGCTGCATTTGTTTGCAAAGATGGGGTGGGAAAAAAAAACATGTGGGTCCTATTTGTAGTGGGGTGAGGGAGAAGAAAAGGAAAGGAAAGAGTTTTGTGGAAAAGTGATTGTGATGAGTTCCACTTTTTACTTTTCCCAATTTTCCCACAAAGTCCCACCAAATATGTGGGGTTTTAAAATAGCTTGGGGTGGGAAATTTGAGTTGCCACATCAACAGACAAGTTTCCTTGAATCAAAGGAACTTGTCTCTCACTTTCCCACCCCAAGCAACCAAACAATCTACCATTTTGGGATTTAAGGGAAAAGTAAGAAATCTGCACTCTTTTCAAGAATTTTCCCACCCCTTTTTCCCACCTCACCTTTATTCCAGCAAACAAACGCAGCCGTAGGGTTTTAAAATGGCTTGGGGTGGGAAAGTTCGGTTGCCACATCACTAGACAAGTTTTCTTGATGTCTTTCACTTTCCCACCCCAAGCAACCAAACAATCTACAATTTTGGGATTTAAGAGAAAAATAAGAAATCTATACTTTTTTCAAAAATTTCCCCACCCCTTTTTTTCACCCCACCTTTATTCCAGCAAACAAACGCAGCCTAAGGGTTTGGGAGTGGCTAAAAACAGTAGTTATGTTAAAGCATCCTTGGCATTTAACATCCATCAAAGTGGAATTTGGAGATTGCACTAAACGCTTAAGCACCTTTTCTTCTCAGGCTCAATGAGAGGGTTGAGCAAATCGATGGTGTTGGGGAGAACCATTTTCACCGAAAACCACTGTGCAAGTGAAAACCCTAAAAAACTTTGTCTTGTTCCTGAATTTTGTAACCATGTTTGGGTTTTGATGAATCTAGTTAGGATTTGTTTCATGTTGGTTAGAAGAAAGAAGGAAGAAGAAGGGTTGGAGGAGGTTAGGGGTTGTTTAGTCATTTTAATATATTAGGGACTTTTTGATCAATATTAATAAATATTTTAAATTTTAAATTTCAATAGTTATGTGTAATTATTCCTTAACAATGCCTAACGTGGGGGACTAACGTAGAGTTGCTCAAACGGTAAGCCCTACCCCTCTTAGTGAAGAGGTTCTAGACTTGACTTTAGGGCTGAACCTCAGCTTCTCCCTTAAAAAGAAAGAAAAAGAGAAAGCCTAACTTGGGAATCTTTTATAATGTTTGCAAAGTTGGGGAGTGGTTCTGGATTCTACATGTTTCAAAGTCAAGGGGGTAATATAAAATTTAACAAAATAATATTTCTTTTCAGTTTTTCTTTTTTTCCCCACAAAGTCATTGGGCAGACGTTGAAGAAGAAGAAGAAGAATGGAGTGGAACCTAAACGGCTAAACCTCGGTAGTCAGGGAAAAGCTTCATATTTTCCCGTCCAACTCTATTACCATTGGGATAACTAGGCCATGCTGGAGACCGGAACACAGTGCACTTGGTAATTTGGCTCCCATCGCCAGGGTGCTGGCAGAGTAAACAGAAAATTACTCTATTTAGCAATAGACAGATGAAATAGCAAGTGTTCATACACTTATTTTTTTTGAAACTTTTTTTGGGTGAAAGCAAGCCTTAACACGCTAGTAACCAGCTTTTGACCATCTGTATTAATACCCTGCAAGATGTCAGAATGCACCCGGTCCCTGACGGCTTTACCACCACAAATTACAGGGGGGCCAGGGCTGGGTGATGGAAGGTTGGTTTTTTTTTTTTTTTTTTTTACCTGTGGGGCCCACTGCTTTTGTGGAGGTAAAACCGTCGGAAAGCACTCTGTGCTCTCCTGACGAGGTGATAATCCAAATTCGTCAACATGAGTGCAGAAAAATCCAAATGAAAACACTTCCGGTCATTCATGCAATGGCAGAGGGATTTTCCATTGTATTTAGAAGCATAGATAACATAAACAAACTTGCACATACTGCCACCATACAATTAACACTGATCTCTCTCTGGGTTATTTTTTGTAATTTTTTTTTTTGGGGGGGGGGGGGGGGATGAGGAAATTAAAATCAACACTGCAATTACGAAATAAACAACAGAAACAGCACCTATAATTTTCATAATTAGAACAACTTGATTAGTTTATAATATCATTTCAAGAACTGATGATCATTCACATATGTAACCAACATATTACTATAGATAACAATTTAATCCGGTATGTGATCTTACATTGATGATCAACTTGTGCACATCGGTGAATCCAGCAAAACAGCCGAGAGACCTATAAGTAATTCTATATCTAGGTTAACTCACGCAATTCCTATATAACATTTTTCTTTCTGTTAACCCTTGCTAAGCAACATTTGAATAAATGGAATAGAGTCAGTTAGAAATAAATCCTTCGTTTGGCCGTGAGAAGAATGCAAACATGCCACAAACTCAAGCAGCATAAATAAGTGGCTGCCACTTTAAACTTGGCACAGTAAACCCATCATCTGTCAGCTAAACAAACCTCGGGAGTGACAAGAAGGATCATAAACAGGTTTGTGCTTGAAGATGATTGATGCTTTGATGCACATCCAACATTTCCATATTTTAACAGGAAAGAGGAGGCATCTAGTGCAACGGTGATTGCGAAAACAATTACCAGACATCTCTAAGATAGCGTCCTTCCATCTGCAGTTTCTTCACTACAGCCTCAGCCTTGGATGAATCCACACTTTCCTGAAATAAACAAAATTTATAATAGAAGGGTTATTGCACAAAATATATTGCATACAACACCCAAAGTGAATAAATAGAAGATGGGATTCCTCCATTACCCCAAGAGGGGAAAAAAAAACACGAAGGAAGAAGAAGAAGAAGAAGATGGCATTCATCAACTTATCGCACTACTTTAGTAACAATTTCTTCTTTGGTTAAGCCTTTCAAAGAAGCAAGACATGTTGACTTATTTACTGTTGTAAGATATGCAAGCTGATTTGATACCAATAGCATTTCTTTCCCCTATATAGACATTTTTCAAATAACTTCCTAGTAAATTTGAGTCTAATGTATCTTAAAGATGAAGAATATGTTCAAAGCCGGATACCACTTACAGATACATAGAATATTAAAATTATAGTTCAGAATTGCTGGAAGGAAAACATTGAACCCACTGAAATTAGTCAACATTTCAACTGCCCAGTGTGCCAGTTTGATGACAACTAGAAAAGAAGGTTCCTTTTTCTAGGCAATATATAGTTTTTATGTGGACCAGAATTTGAAGAGATGGACAACTTAAATCAGAGAGGGAAACTCTATACCTGTTCTTGAACAATAGTGTGCAAACCCCGGTGGACATCTTTAGCCATGCCCTTGGCATCTCCACATACATAGAGATAGCCACCACTTGAAATTAGACTCCAAAAGTGTGCTGCCTGTCATACATGATACAGCATATCAATTAAAGATGTGAGAATGGAGTACAGGTAACAGTAATTAGTACTACTGTCTGCTTACTTTATCCATCATTTTATGCTGAACATATTCCTTTTTTGGTCCTTCACGTGAGAATGCAATGATTAGCTCAGACAGTGCACCTTGATCAACAAAATTATTGAGTTCATCCTCATAGATGAAATCCTGCAAACAGAGATCAATATTAGGAACTTGTCATACCATAATAAGAACGTGTAACAATTGCATGTGATGCATGAGTTTCTTTATAGATGAGAACCTTTTATATGAATCTTATATTTTTTTATCTTTCATCTGAAATTCCTTCACAATTGAGTTCATGGATCTTACAAGATTTGAAACTCCGTTTTGTGGCCGATTTCAACCAGCCTTCGGCCACAAAACCAAGATATGGCCAAAATTTCAGCCATCTAGGCTGACACCTAGTACTTCTACTAGGAAAATTTGGTGGCCAGTTTCGGTCCTATTACCTGGGTTTTTCAGTTTTTGCATACACCGTATTTAGAGCATAATTAACACAATGGAAAAGGTATTTTGCATAAAAAAGTAATGAAAAGTACTCATACATATACTAAGAATTGAGAGACAAGAGTGTTTACTCTGAAAAATACAAAAAGTTGCAAATTGTAACAAAAATGCTTAAATGTTTCATACTATCAAATAGAATATTAAACAACATTATAAGCACAACCTAATAAGCAAAAAGAAACTTGTGCCGAGAATCCAAGATCTCCATTTAAATCCAGGATGAATTCCTCGGTGGATCCAACCTAGAAGCCGCATGCCACTGCATCTATCTCAACCTCTCTTATTATGGTGGGGCATACACATCCCATATCATGGTAACTCACATATATTAGATTCAATGTCATCTATCATGTATAAAAATTAACTTTTTTTACTCCAAAAATTAAACTTTTAAAACCCAAATTTTTTTAAAATACTAGCACTTAAAAAAATAATAATAATAATAAAAAAAAATGTTTATAGATCATGATCATAAACTGAACATATATTCATTTGGAAAGAAACAAACATGTTTTGATGCATCAATTATCAGGAAATCAAAATTTTGGGATGAATACACATACCTAACATCAAGGTGTGTTTAATCCCCAACAATCTAGCAAAGAATATGCTTGTTGACAAAAGGATGTACGGATTTGGGGGAGAAGTAAGGATTTGAAGCCAAAAAATGGGAAATCTTATCGAAATCTACCAAGCGGTACCGAGACGACATCTGCAAATGCGCAGATCTCGTCGAGACAGGGCCTAAGAGGGATTTACATCCTCTGTAATTCCTTTCCCTACAATTCCCTGCAATTCCCTCATTGGATTGTGCCATGTGGCATTTAAGTAATCCAATGGTTATCCAATTTAAACTAAATTTGAATTTTATTTAAACCCACCCATAAATTTGAATTTTATTTAAACTCTTATATGTTGGATAACCATTGGATTACTTACATGCCACATGGCACAATCCAATGAGGGAATTATAGGGAATTGTAAGGAAAGGAATTACAGAGGATGTGGATCCGCCTAAGAGTGACTTAAGATGGACTGAAATGGTCAATACGGTCCATCCTGGTCGAAATTAGATGGACCGAGATTTGGCATTTTCTCTCTCTCTCTCTCTCCCTTTTTCTTTTTGGGGAAGGGGGATCAGTGACTTTCGTCTCATTCTGTAAGATACCAAAATTTTGGCAAAGATTTGTGGAGATTTGAACCATGGATCTTACAATCCACTTGAATACTACAACACTTTTCACTTGGTCTGTAAAGCAATATAGACAACCATGTAAGTAAGTTAGGCAATTCATCATGCATCCATCAACCCATCAAAGTATAACATTATGCATTCCAATTTTCCTTTCAATTATTTTCATCTCTCTTATCTGACATTATAGTCTTGAGCCTAAGCAAATCCAGAGGATGCACATTTCTTTTCACCACCAAAGGGGCTTCTATTCTTCACCACCGGATTGACTTCTATCCCTTCACCATCGAAGTGACTTCTAGGCACAAGGCCTTGTACACCTTGTGGATCGCTATTGGCACAGACTCAATCTTTCCACTTTTCAGTCTTGCTTCATGCCCTCCCATTTGGGTACACTAAGTGTTAGGACTTACAGAAGCCATTACATTTTACTTCTTTCTTTATATTCAATTTCCGTATTGCATTACTATACCTTGTCCATTTCAATGTACTTTTTGCCTTTCTGTGATACAATTCATACAATCCCATCATTTAAATAAGAAAACATGCAAGATGATTCTGAATTTAACAAGCATAAGCATCATTTCAAATTCCTGATTAACAATTCAAGAATACATCAGCATTTCAATCAAGTTCTTAAGCTGTCATTCGATCCCATGCATTTCTATTCCATTCACAAAACAATATATATCATGCACTTTCCATAGATTGCATAAGTAAATAAACAATATATATTTTATATTAACATGTGAATGCTACTCATCTACTAAGTGGAATCACCCACTGATAACATACATGGGTTGGTCAATATCACTTACCTGTTCCATGTGTGCCTTAATCCTGGTTCAATTAAAAGTTTGCTCTTTCCTATATTCCGAACAATTATCGGCTATTTTCGAGGACACGTGAACCAACAGGGGGTTTCCCTTTTATTTTCTCTCTCCTTAAGTGTTATGCAAATTCTGTACTTCATTTTCTCTCTCCTCTACTTGCCCTCTCTCTCCTCTTGTCTCGTTAATGGCTTCTTCTCTTTCCCTTAACTTCTCCACTTCTTTTCTCTCCTCCTTAACTCCTCTTCTATTTTCTCTCTGTTCTCTCCATTCTTTCTCCTTCTGTCACCTCTCTTTCTATCTCTGTGTACTCTCTCAATTACACGCATAAACCACTTCTCACATCTTAGTTTTGTCTTTTCAATTTTCTTTCCACTCACTTCTCTTATATTACACGCATATGACACCACTTCCTCTTTCTCCTATTTACCTTATCCAAGTAAATTATATAAAATATAATTTGAAGTAATGACACCTAAGATAGGTGTCGCTTACTCTCTTCTTAATAGTTCTCATGTATAGGTGTATTAGTTAACTGTCTTCCACATGAAAGAGGTGGGAAAGAGAGGGGGTGGTGTCATCTCCTCTTATTATCACGTATAAGATATATATATATATAACCTAATAGTGGCTTCTTTATGGGTTCGTGGGCCCACTCTATCATCTTACACAGGGCCCACTTTGAGGTGTGAATATTAATATCTCCGAGTTCATATACCGTTGTGGGACCCACAAGTGATGTCAAACCTCGACCATAATATCAATTGGAATTCAATTCCATTTAAGCTATCTTTTACGACACTTGAACCATTTGATTAAACCATCAAACCAACCATCATGATCCATTAATAATCTTAAAGACTGAAACATTCGCAGACAATGATAAAATAATAATATAAAAAGATGCAGGGCATCACATCCTCCCCTCCTTAAAATAAATTGTCCTCGAAATTTGCATACCTGATCAATTGAAAAGTTGGGGATATCGAGTCTTTATATCGGATTCAAGCTCCCACGAGGCTTCTTGACCCGAGTGATTGTTCCACAACACTTTCACTAATGGTACCGCCCCTGTTTCTCGTTTTTTCTCTTTTCGTTGTAGTATCTCAATCGGCTTCTCTTCATAGGAAAGATCTTCTTTCAACTCCAATGGTTCGTGTTGTAACACATGAGCAGGGTCTGCCACATACTTCTTCAGCATAGATACATGAAACACATCATATATGTTGGACAAATCTGGAGGTAGGGCAAGTCTATATGCTACTTCTCCAATTTTTTCCAGGATCTCAAATGGTCCTACATATCTTGGACTTAGTTTCCCCTTTTTGCCGAATCTCACCACACCATTCATTGGTGCTCTCTTTAGGAAAACTTTGTCACCCACCTTAAATTCTAAAGGTTTCCTTCTAACATCTGCATAACTTTT
This sequence comes from Hakea prostrata, assembly GCF_041222555.1. Taxonomy (NCBI): domain Eukaryota; kingdom Viridiplantae; phylum Streptophyta; class Magnoliopsida; order Proteales; family Proteaceae; genus Hakea; species Hakea prostrata. Next base: position 3,848,362 of record NC_142604.1, on the reverse strand, counting down.
TTGTCTACTTTGAGCAGTCCTCATCCTCTTTTGTATTAGCTTTATTTTCTCACAAGCCTATTGTACTAGGTCTGGCCCAAATACCTATTTCTCACCAATTTCATTCCAACATATTGGAGAAGCCGATTGAAATACTACAACGAAGAGAGAAGAAATTGAGAAACAGGACAATACCACTAGAAAAAGTGTTATGGAACATCACTCGGGTCAAGAAGCCTCATGAGAGCTTGAATCTAATATAAAGACTCGATATCTTCAACTTTTCAATTGATCAAGTGTGCAAATTTTGAGGAAAAAAATTATTTTAAGGAGGGGAGCAAGTCATGTCTCGCATCTTTTTATATTATTATTATTTTATCATTGTCTGCGAATGTTTCAGTCTTTAAGATTATTAAAGGATCATGATGGTTGTTTGATGATTTAATCAAATGGTTCAAGTGTAATTAAATAATAGCTTAAATGGAACTAGATTTCAATTGATATTTTGGTCGAGATCCGACATCACTTGTGGGTCCCACAACAGTAGAGTTAGACTGAACTAAAAATGAGGAAATGATCAACAAAATTTTCTGACCCCGGAGGTATTAATATTCGCACCTCAAAGTGGGCCCTGCGTAAGATGATAGAGTGGGCCCACGAACCCATAAAGAAGCCCACTATTAAGTTAAATATATGTATATATATATATATATATGTATGTATGTGTGTGTGTGTATGTATGTATATGTATATATATATATATATATATATATATATATATATATATAATGTGGTAATAAGAGGAGAGAGAGAGAAGGAGGAGATGACACCACCCCCTATCTCTCCCACCTCTTTCACGTGGAAGACAGTTAACTAATGCACCTATACATAAGAACTATTAAGAAGAGGAAGTGACACCTATCTTAGGTGTCCTCACTTCAAATTATATTTTATATAATTTACTTGGATAAGGTAAATAAGAGAAAGAGAAAGAGGAAGTGGTGTCATATGCGTATAATATAAGAGAAGTGAGTGGAAAAAGAAAGAAAGGTGAAAAGGCAAAACTAAGATGTGAGAAGTGGTTTATGGGTGTAATTGAGAGAGTACACAGAGATAGAAAAGAGAGGTGACAGAAGGAGAAAGAATGGAGAGAACAGAGAGAAAATAGAAGAGGAGTTAAGGAGGAGAGACAAGAAGAGGAGAATTTAAGGGAAAGAGAAGAAGCCATTAACGAGACAAGAGGAAAGAGAAGTAGAGAGGAGAGAGAAAAGGGAGAACGTGGAGAAAAGGAGAGAGAAAAGAAAGAGAAAAATAAGTACAAAATCTGTAGAACAACAAAGGAGGAGAGGGGAAGGAGGAGAGAGAAAATAAAAGGGAAACCCCTTGTTGGTTCCCGCGTCCTCAAAAATAGCCAATATTTGTTCGGAATACAGGAGAGAGAGCAAACTTTTAACGGAACCAAGATTAAGGCACACATGGAACAGGAACAGGAATAGGTAAGTGATATCGATCAACTCATATATGTTATAAGTGGGTGATTCCACTTAGAAGTCAAGTAGCATCATGGTTATTAAAGCGGCAAAGCGACCAAGGCGATTGGAGCGCCGTCTTGGCGACGCTTAGGCGGCAATGAGGCGATCAAAGCGGTTTAGTCAATATTTTTAATATAACTAATTTTAAACTACTTTTTAATACAAATACTTTTTATAATAAACTAAAGTACTAACAAACATTCAACAATCACATTCATAAAAATAAAATAAAAAAATTCAAGAATCACAATTATGAATAACAATATTAATCATATATAGTTTAGCGAAATTATTTCACAAATTATTTTTAATATGACATTTTTGTTAAATATACATGAATAATATTCGAATTGGAATCAGAATTGATGTATCCATTTTCCCCTTTTTAACCAAACAATGCCGACATGATAAATTAATAGAGCTCATTATTCCGATTTCCAAGTCATTGTTTATTTAATGATTCATTGAATATCAATGTTGAATATGGCTCATGCTTCATATTCTGTGGCCGATAGATACTTTGGGCCTCAGAGTTCATTTGCAAATTGGGTCTCGATTCCGAAATGGCTCACATATTTAAATTTATATACGGCATTGTAGAATAAATTATGATTAAAAAAAATTAAAAATAATATGCACAAATTAAAAAATGTAAAAAAAAGTAGCTGCTTTAGCATGTAGGCGGTAATATGGCACAAAAGGCGGTAGTGCTTAAGCAAAAAAGCGGCAATAAATTAGACCGTTAGTTAAGCAGTCACAATTTAAGCAGTTCAAAAACCGCTTTGCTGCCTAGGCGTCAGCTTTGATAACCATGGGTAGCATTCACATGTTAACATAAAATCTATCTTACTTATTCACTTATACAATTTATGGAAATGCATGATATATTGCTTTGTGAATGGAATAGAAATGCATGGGATTGAATGACAACATGAGGATTTTATTGAAATGCTAATAGTATTCTTGAACTGTTAATTAGGAAATTGAAGTGATGTTTATGCTTGTTAAATTCAGAATCATCTTGTATGTTTTCTTATTTAAATGATGGGATTGTATGAATTGTATCACATCTTATTCAGATAAGGCTAAGTGATAATTGAAATGCAAAAAGTACATTGAAATGGACAGGGTATAGTAATGCAATGCTGAAATTGAATATAAAGAAAGAAATAAAATGTAATGGCTTCTGTAAGTCCTGGTACTTATTATACCCAAATGGGAGGGCATGAAGCAAGACTGAAAAGTGGAAAGATTGAGTCTATGCTAATGGCAATCCATAAGATGTACAAGGCCTTGTGCCTAGAAGCCACTTCGGTGGTGAAGGGATAGAAGCCACTTCAGTGGTGAAGGGATAGAAGCCACTTCGGTGGTGAAGGGATAGAAGCCACTTCGGTTGTGAAGGGATAGAAGCCACTCCGGTGGTGAAGAGACACAAACCACTATGGTGGTGAAGAGATAGAAGCCACTTCGGTGGTGAAGAGATAGAAGCCATTTCAATGGGGAAGAAAAATGTGCATCCTCTGGATTTGCTTAGGCTTAAGACTATAATGCCAGATAACAGAAAATGAAAAGAAAATTGGAATGCATAATGTTATATGACTTTCATGTGTTAATGGATGCATAATGAATTGGCTAACTTACTTACATGATTGTCTATATTGCTTACTGGGCCGCAAAGTTCACTATTGTAAATGTTGACAGGTCCTCAAATATATGACAAGGGCAAGGGTGCTGCCACCCAACAACGCCTTTAAAGTTGAAGATGGAAACTATTTGTCTATTTGCTGCAACTAATGTTTATTTAATGGACTGTGGATGTATATATTCCTTTGAGACTGTATTTACTTAACTAGATAACTGTTGAAAACTCAAATGCAAACATAACAGGACTTTAGACTGTATACATATGTTTATAAGTCAAACTGTCAAACAGGTTGTCTGTTTTCATCCTTGGAAATGTTTAGTTTAGCATTTTTGTTTTAGTGGTTATAAACAGGTTGATAAAGAGAGAAAATGTCATGTGCCCTAGTTGAATGTCCATAATGTGGGCCCCACCAAGCTTATGAAAACAATAATTTTTAAAGAAGGGAGAAATATATATATATTATTTTTTATTTTACTTCGTTAAAGGGTTTTTCATTTAAATATGTTTTTCTTCACCAACCAAATGAATCTCTACCAGATCATCAACTTTCATTTTGACAGCCTGGAGATTAGGAGTTAACAACAGAATTTTCAACAATATATATATGAATTGTCAAGCTCTATTTCCCAAAGTGTCTACAAAAGAAAATTGGTCATTTCTGGAAGAGAAACCATGATTTCTTACCTTACTAAGTGTTCACAAAAAGCACTAGGAAGCCCAACCTCAGATAGGGGAAGCCAAAGCTGGAAAGAGGGTTGTGTGTGTTCTTTAATTTTCTTTTGGAAGGGGAGGGGGTGTGAGGAGGCTACGGAGTGCCATTACAAAAAGTAGCAGAAGAAGATAGCTTTTCTTTAAGGAGATGGAGTCCCAAAACTGATGAGACTAAAGTTAGGAGTTCCATTTCCTAATATTTTGTTCCATCCATATAATATTTCCCTACTGAGTCACGTAAAGTATTCCCAACTGATATGGGACTTTACAAACCAAGACTTTAAAGAGAGCTGAACTAACCCATACCATCAAAATGATTAATGAGTAAAGATCAGCTAGATGGGACGACCCAATCTTTTTAGTCAACTTAGAATACACACACTAAGGCAAAGCATCCCTGAACATAGTAACATCCGATGCCTAAACTAAGGGCAATGGGATGTGAGCCAACTAACCATCTACCAACAATTGTCAACCTCATCATCTCATACATTTGTAACACCCAATGCTTCCCTCAGTATCAATCTTATCACCACTTAGCTGTTGCACAACAAAGGTGATGTTCTCATTCTTTGGCATGGCAAAGTCTAATGAACTGATTTTGGGGAGAAATTGGGAAGAGATTGGTAAAATTGCATCCTTTACTCCTTTTAACTAATACATCAATATTTAAAGGGCAATAAGCATGGCTACAGACTCTGCTTATAATCTTCTAGGTTTCAAATAGACATCCTTCAAAAGAAAGGGGAAAAAAGAAGAGGGGGGGGGGTTGGGGGTAAGGGAACGGAAACAGGTGCTATTGATGCCAGAATAAACATTAATATAATTAGAAATATACCACACCAAAATCACTACTCATTAATCATTTTGTAGAAACACTCATGATTCATTTTCAGATCTTGGAACAAGAGATAGGCCCAAGGCCCAAGCAAGCAGGCCAAACCCTAGTGCAGGGGTATTTTGGGCATTTTAGATCCTATTTCATTGCTGGAATCTAATTCCAGACTTCTAGCTTTATTAATAGAGTCCCAATCCATTTTAAATTTCTTATTTGAGTTGTGATTGAGTTGGTTTCATTAGTTAAGTTGTAGTTAAGACTTTTTACAAGAAGAGTTCCTATCTTTTAGGAGTATGTTCTTTATTTGAATTACTCTTTATTAATGGCTGTGATTTACTTCAGTAAGGAGCCCTTCTTTAAAGAGGCTCTTATAGATAAGTTAGTTTTTTAATTAAGAAGAATTCTTTCTATTTAGGTGGTGGTTAATTAATAGTAAAAAGGTATCCTAACTTATAAAGGAAACCGTGGTTAAGTTGGTCTCTAAGTCTTAGTTGAGTCAAGAGTCTCCCAGTTTGAGTTAAGTTCCTTTTTTTTTATGTGAGGCTGTAAATAAGCCTGCCTATGACTGTAAACTTTGGTCTGCATTGAATAAAGATTGAATATTGCTTGTGGGAAACAAGTTGGTGTTCCCTTTGGGAGGGCCTCAGCAGAGTTAGAACTTTTTGATTCAATTGCAGCAGCCTCTCTTCAACAAATCAGTAGATTTCTATCATCTCCAGCAATTAAACAAGTACCAGCACCCCATCCCCTTCTCCCACCTCCTTTCCCCTCTTGTGCAACTCCAAGGATCCACCCCCCCCTCGCAGGCACCCCCCCCCTTCCCCTGTAATTACAGCAACACCCTAACCCTCCCCCACATCCCCTAGACCCCTCGCAAATCACCCCCTGCCCCTCCCCTTTTCTGCACAACCCCAGCAGACCCTCCCCTTGCTGCTGCATCTCAACGGAAGCTTCCCCCACCTCTACAACTCCCCTATCCCTCCACCCCCGTGACACATCCCCGCCACTCCCCCACCTCTCCCTAACCCTACAGCCTTCCCATTCCCTCCCTCTACCTATTGCACCCCTCCCACCCCTCCTCTGACTTGCAGCAGATCTGAGAAAAACAGAAAAGGAAAGAAGAAAAGAAAGAAAAGAGTTGAGAATACCCAAGATGAATTTCCCCATCTTTGACATCCCCTCAATCTACACTAGACCTTACCTAATCACCCAAATTACCTCATTCCTCTTTCCATCAACTTTAGGCTTAACTTTGGATATCTCCAAATTCATCCCATACAGATTTTTGTTAAACCATTAACAAACCTTAGGATCCTAATTGTATTTCTTTATCTTCTGTCAAATTCCCATCTACCCACAGGTTCCCCTCAAATTATTAGATTAATTGCTGGAAGATTCTAGGCAAATCCTTAATTCTAGGAATCTTCCCAAGAAACCCTAACCCTAGAATCAGGTTCGCATCAAATATATGTATAATAAATGAGTAAAATTTATATACAAACATAAATATTTATAAATGTCAAAAAATTGAGAAAACTAATATTGGATGGGACTATGAATATCATTCATTACCATTCTGTGATTTCTACATCCAAAAAAGAGAAGAGCAGGACCAAGATTAGCTCCCTCTTCTTTCAGAACCAGTCTCTCCTGAAAAAGAAAAAAAAAAAAAAAGAGGACCGGGATAAGTTTCAACTTAAAATGCAAAGAGAACAAAACCAGGCGAAATAATTCATGAACTCCTGCAAATTACCTGAAGAAATCCTCGAAAAGGTGCTAATCCAGTACCAGGCCCCACCATGACAATAGGAATGGAAGGATCCGCTGGTAACCTAAAGTTTGATGACCTAACAAAAATTGGGGCCCAGCTGCAAGCATTGCTTTCCTCCAAAGGAACAGAGTGCTATAATTTTTGACAAAAAACATTAGACAACATCAACCATTCAGTCTTGACAATTTTCTATGTGAAATCCTGACAAAGCCTCTATATGATAATTATTTAAATAATGAAAAAAAAATACGGTATTCTGCATGAATGGGTCTACCTTCATCCATGTGGAGCACACACCCTTGTGAAGCCTCCCAGTGGAGCTTGGACCATAGACCAAAGCGCAGGTTACATGAATCCTAGAGGGGGAGAATCTGCGAAAAGTACAGTACACCATCCAGATAAATAATGTGGAACCAGCCTAAAATGGTAAAACTGGAAATTTTAGAGAAGAGGGAGACACCTTGGGGAGGATGATATTGAATAATAACGAGGCTGTAAGTGAGGGGCTACAGCTGCAAAAAATACACCCAGGGGAGGTTTTGCTGATGGGAATTCAGCCATTACTTCTAGCAGACTTCTCTGACTCCCTACAACCCATTGTGCATACTCATCCTGTGAATTAAGAATAGAAGTAAAATTATCAAAAAGACGGCACATAAATACAAACCCACCTGCAAAAAATAATAAAAAAATAATAATGGAGACTAGGGAAGCAGGAAAAAGCAGCCAACAAGCTGTTTGGATTGTGGACTAAAACCAGAAAAAAAGAAAAAGAAAAATAATGGAGTCATTTGTGAACCTTTCCCTCTGGCGATGATAAAAATTTTAGTCTTTCTGCTTCATTGGGTTCAGATGCATGAGCAGCCAATGCTAATAAACTAGCCTGAATAAAGAAATCAAACCATTCAAATGTCAAGAATAACCAAACTTAAGGCCAGTAACAACACACAACTGACAAGAACTAGATATAGTACCTTTCTAGGAGGATTCAAGAGATCTGCATAACGTGCTAGTGCAGTATGTAATGTGCATGGACCAGGGAAAGGAGGCGGCAATGAGCTCCGCAGGGGTGTACCATCTTCATCATCCGAGTGAACTGAAAACAACAATTCCAAAGGCTGACCAAGCAATTTTCCAGCTTCCTCAATGGTTTCATCACAATTCTCAGCATAAACACCGACATGGTCTCCAGTTTCGTATCTACACAAAAATTCATAACCAATTAATGTTGGCACTAGAAAACATACAATGGTAAACAAGTTTATGATAAATGTAAGGTCCATATTACAAGCACGAGGATGCAATGCAAACCCAAAGGCATAAGCAAGCCAAGGTTGATAACGGTGGAGAAATTATTAATTCAAAATAATATACCTGCAACAGTGAAGAAGATAGATGATAGTGATGAAACATGGCAATCCTAGAGTCCCACTAGTTGTACAACTGTCGAAGTCCTACCTTGATCCAACTTGAGTCTCACAAGTAAAAGTTCACAAGGAGTACAAATTTTCTTTTGGATTCATGGTTGCCAAGAGAGGGCCCCACAACTTTCTTTCACAGAAATGGCAGGGAGGCTAATAACTCTTGGAACTTATAAAAGATATTGAAGAGAATGTCAAGACAAGGAAATTTCCAACAAGTCAAAATAAATAGACCTTAAGCAAAAAACCTTAAGACTAACACTAGACACTGGACTAATACTTAGGGAATTGAAACGATTAACTATCAACCTAAAAATAGAAAAGAATAGAAAAGCCCATAATTAATGCGTTGGAATATAAAGAGGTCAAAACACTTTTTTCCAGGGTAAAGGAAGTCAAAACACTAGAAACTAGGAGTATAAGCAATCTAGTAGTTTCCTATCAAGACAGCAGAAACCAAAGAGGCTTGGAGTGCCCTAGCCAGCATAGACTTGGCTGGGTCAGCAGAACAATGATGCCCTGCACCAAGATGGTTTTTCATTTCAGAATACCACACATAAGAAAGAAAAAGGTTCAAATACCTGCCTCTGTGACCTGCACTAGCAGAGTTAAAAAAAAAAAAAACTTAAGGGACAAGAAAACCAAAAAACATTTAAGAGAAGGTTTTACCTGTGAATCATGGGCTAAGCTAATCTTGTAACATAGATGGTAAAGGGAAGACAGGGCCGCCAATAACATTACAATCATCAAGATTGTTTCATGTTTCAGGAATAGTCAATGAGTTCCATTTCACATTTCACTTTCACTTGTATATTAGTTGAACCAACAGGTGATATCCAGCATCAGTAAAAGTGCCGTGATAACAACAACTCATGGTTTACCAACAGTAAAACCCTGCACTTTCACAATATTGAAGTCTATATCACTGTTAATTTATGCATGCATGTTATTCTGACCAGTAAAAGTGCTGTGACAACAACGACTCATGGTTTACCAACAGTAAAACCCTGCACTTTCACAATATTGAAGTCTATATCACTGTTAACTTATGCATGCATGTTATTCTGACCTATTGGCACTCAGAGAGCCCTATCAAACTACAATGTTTACCTACAATGAAACCCTGCACTTTCACTCTATTGAAGTCTATATCACTGTAACTTATGCATGAATGTTATTCTGACCTATAGGAACTTCCCTTAAGTTCCTACGGATGCCCATGGTAAATCAACCAGAAAAGGGAACCAAGGGGAACAACACTCAAGATAAATAAATAAGCAGGACTTACGTAAGCCCAGTTCCTGATATGTCAAACTCCAGATGGATGCATGATCGGTCTGAATCAGGTTTATGAAGCTCCTTTCGAACAGCAACATTGGTTCTTCAAGAAAAGGGAAACAGCATTAGTTTTAAATAGTACGAATGGGCAAAGAGAATCAATGGATATGTGAGTTTCCAGCTACCTGCAAGGATGGTGAATGTCAAACACAGTACCCCCATTTGCCAAATTTAAGTGTTTATCCACCAAGGCTGCACCACTGGGATCATGAATCACAACCCTATATTCAGGAATAGCAGCAGTGTATGTAGCAGGCACCATAGTAACATCTTCCTCATCCCGCAGTAACTTATCTAATTCAGGCCACAGTGTTTCTCGCCTATAATAGAAGAACCATAAGGTAAATGGCAAGATATCAAAACAACAATATCCATAGGTCTTTCTAGCACCTCCATCTTCCCACACTAAAATCACAATTAATTAAAGATGACCCAAGCAGCAATAGAGGGTAGAAAACCCATGCATGATTACCAAGCAGCAAAATCGTCCTCAATGCACTGATCATCATCACCAACACCAAGTGGAACAAGACGCTTTGCACCTAATTCATTAACCACACGAAATCCTTTGCTGAGTTATACAGAGATTTTTCAAATCATAAAAGATAAGAAAGTCCATTGTAGCACCAACCACAAGCAGCCGTAACATGTGAAGTACTTCCGGCAAATATCAAATATAAAGTTTCCAGGCATATACCATGATGGGTAAACGTGATATTAATTTGATATGGGAAAAATTTAAGGATGCCTAAAGATAATTGACGAAGAGAATAGACACCCCAAAACTATGCCAAAATGGTAGTCACATCCATTATTACCATTAGTTGGTTAGAGAAAATGAAGAATATAACTTAGTTGTATCATTATATATGTTATAATCTAAAATGACTAATGGAGGAAGAAAGAAGACGAAATTTAGGATTCTATTTTACTAGGGCCAATCCTATAAAGTCACAAGTGATTAAGGGGAATTTAGGATTCCTGAGATTATCTGACCATGAGTTAACGGACTTTGCAAACAGAACGGAGTGTACCACTATGCAAATTTAAGAGACATTTTAGGGGCTCATTGCCAATTTGGCATCATTTTGGGGCGTCTGTGCTTTTTGCCAATTATCTTGGGGTGTCCCTAATATCTTCCCTTTTAATTAAAGAGACTCAAGATGGGGAAATCACAAGTTAGAATCACAATGAAATGTTTTAGGTTCATAAGTTTTATGCTAAGCCAAACTAAATAAGGATGTATGGACTATGGAGTGCAATAAGTTAATTACAGATAAGGAGTGGGTAAACAAGATGATAAGATTTAGGATAAATATCACTTACCTTCCCTCTTAGTTGACCAAATGACACTTGAACCCCTTTTTAGTTGAATAATATCACTTACCTCCCCTCTCACCTAGCAAAGTTATCAAATGCCTCCCTTCTGTCAATTTTTTCCAATAAGTTCTAACTTTACTATTAAATATTTTTCTAAAATCCCAAATTACCCTAAATTAAAAAGATATTTTTAATTTAAATTCCAAACTACCCTCAAGTAATATTATTATTAAAATTTCAAAATACCCTTAATTACTTTAGTAGTTAAAACATTAAATTACCCTTAATTAATTTTATTCCAAGACCCACAAATACCCCTTTGTCTTATAATTTAGATGCATTTCTTTCATTAGGAAAGAAAAAGAAAAAGGAAACCTAAGAAAGACAGTTAATTTTTATTTTTTTATTTCCTTTATTTATTTATTTATAGTTCTAATGAAAAAGAAACATATAGATGAAGAAGATAGGAACATTTTGAAATTTTAATAATAAAACGAATTGAGGTAATTTAGGATTTTAACTATTAACATAACTGAGGGTTTTTTAATAATAATATCAACTGAAGGTAATTTAAGATTTTAACTACTGTAGTAATTGACGGTAATTTAAATTTTAAATTACAAAATATTTCAATTGGGGGTATATTGGGATTTAAAAGAAATATTTAATGGTAAAAATAGAATTTAACGAAAAAGTTAACCAGAAGGGAGGTGTTTGATAACTTTGCCAACTAAGAGGGAAGGTCAGTGATATTATCCAATTAAGAGGGGGTCCAAGTGTCATTTGGTCAACTAAGAGGGGAAGTAAATGATATTTACCCTAAGATTTATGATCAAGAGATAAACCCATGCGCCTTTTTCATTATCTGCATTCATTCTTTTTCCCCATTTTTATGTTAGGCCCATTGTTGTTATTTATTTTTTATTCATTTATTATTATTTAATTTTTTTGCAGGGGGGCAGAATTGAAGACCATGTCACCAAAAGAATTAAAATAAAGTAGCTTTAAGAATGACCACAGCAACACCCACGGGGGTAAAAAGTTTTCATTAAAAGCAATATAGAGAAGAACCGCTCAATTGAGAGAATTCTAGATATGGTGATGTTTATATTTAAGGTATAGTCATTTTAAAATGTGGTAGCCATCGTGATTTAGTGATCATTTGGGATTTAACAGACTGCAACTAAGGATTGAATTTATCTACAAGAAACTTGATTGTTTTTCTTAGATATTGAATTCTTGTATTCACTTTGATGGATCATATATCAATGAAAAATAACTCGACCACATGCATGAAAACAGCTTTGGGGGATGTGTGCATCCAAATCCTAGATACTTCCCAAACTGAAAATGGCATTTTTTTTTCTCGCATTAGCAAGCGCAAGAAACCTCCTCCTTTCATAATTTGAGAACCCAACTCAATGAGCCAAAAAAACTGAGTTGGTGCACTTCCTTTCAGTAGAAGTTGAATCCAAGTTTGGGTGGGGAACCATGCAACTACGGCAAAAAGCAGAGATATATCAAGATCTTGCCGAGATAGCAGGATACTACTGGGAGATCTCAGATATTAACTCATATGCTACATCCCCTCGGAATCCCAAAGAAAGAGATATTACTGAGATCTTGGTGAGTTCTTGATCTATGCCTCCTATTATACACAATTCATTGAATCCACTACTTGTCCACATACACTATTCTCCATTTATACGTAATATATTTTATCTCTTTACCTATTATTAGTGTTTTATGCTTCAAAACTATATTTTGCCTCAACGCCTACATCCTAAGCATTTGCATATGCTTCTTGACCATTTCCTTGTGCATCTTTAGGATATCTTATGTCTCTCCAATACAAAACATCTCTTCAAATCAACTTTATATACCACGCAACACTGATACTTTAACCTTGCACATCAGCACTAGAAGCTATTTTCCATATACTTCTTGACCATTTCCATGTGCATCTTTAGGATATCTTGTCTCTCCAGCACAAAACATCTCTTCAAATCAACCTTATACACCACGCAATACTGATACTTTAACCTTGCACATCAGTACTAGGAAGCTACTAATACCTTTGACAAAGGAACTATCATACTTAAGAATACCCTGCAAATAAGTTCTCCTCAGACTTGTTGCTGATAATTGATCATTTTTCTTTTCTTCCTTTGGGTTGGGCTTGACCATTGGCATACTTTGTATCTCCTCCCCCCTCACCACCGCCCTTCTTTTTTTTTTTCCTCTTTTGGTTAATGAATTCTTCAATCATCAAAAAAACAAAAAAGAGTTTCTCCTCAGATTGGTAATACTTTTGATGAAGGAACTATCCTACTTAAGAAGTACCTATAATATAAATTCTCGAAAGTTCCTGACAACTTGTCAGATGGCTGCCTTATGAATCCATCATAATTAAAAGCTTGTTTACTTTGTCAAGATTAACTGGAAGGGTGATAATTGTCAGGTGAAACAGCATCAACATCCACACAAGTACCAAACATGTCAAGAGTAAGCTAATGTGATTGCATACCTTGCTCAATTAGTTGCTCGTCCAAAACTTTGCCAATCTGTTTAAAGAAAGGAAGTAGATAAATAAGAACAGAAAGATGAAAGTAACTAACTTGAATTAATAAGATATTTACTTTATTGAAATGTTCATATTGACGATTTCCCAAGCCAAAAACACCATATGTGAGTTGCTGAAGCCAAGTTCCCCTTTCGCCCTAAAGAGAAACACAAATCTTTGCCTTCATCATCTTAAAATCTTTAAGGAAATGGGAAGCATATCAATTTGTGACCTAAGATGATAGTATTATGCCATTATTGAGAATCACCTCATTAATCCATTTATAGAATCTTGCAGCATTGTCAGTTGGTTCTCCATCACCATAACTGTATTTTGAGCTTCAAGTTAACTGAATGAACATCATGCTTCCAGCACTAAAAGAATCTGACCTACATTTTAAGGTAAACTTACGTGGCAACCATGAAAAAAGCCAGTGTCTCTTTTTTCAGTTTCTCCTCGTATTGATCATCATCAGCCGCATAATCATCCTAAAGGGTTGTATATCATAACGCGTCACAATCGGAAGAAACCTAACTCAAGCAAAATAATACAATGGTGTCTTCATAACATACCAGGTCAACAACTTTCACAAGTGCTTTATCATACCTAGCCTTGATTTCCTCCAACAGTGCCTGTCATAAATAGATCTCAAAAGTCAGCATCTTGATATAAAAGTTAATCAAATTTACGTGATTCCTTAAATCAGAATCCTAATACAAGTCGAATATAAAATACCTCTTCTTTCACAATCGCATTTTAAGTATAATTGATGGATCTAAACTCGAGAACAGACACAGGAAACTAGACAGGAAAAACTCTCAAAAAATTGAGCATTTCTTATATTTTTGTTCTTCTAATGTGAGAAAGTAAGATTCTCTTCAAACAAAAGGAATTAGTATTTCTCGTGCAATATAACAGGCAGAGCAACAGTTGGAGTCCTAAAAAAGTAATTCAATTCAAGCGATCACTTTCACACAACAACTATCAAAAGGGAGAAGGAAAAAGAGAAATTTCTAAAGTAGAAAGTCAGAATCCACCTTGGCAAATCCCTCAGCAGTACCAGTTTGAGTACCGAAAAATATTGTAACTTTAGTCTTCCCTGGTTCAACATCGACTTCCTCCTCTTCGTGAAGAGATATTGAATTAGGAGCTACGAACGGCTTGGGAGCTTTTTCATGAGCCGAAGATCTTCTCCTTACAAAGTAAACGAGTCCAACGAGCACTGCAAGAGATGTGGTCACAATAATGATAATGGAATCGGAAACCTGTCCAGATCCAATCGAAATTCCCAGAAGTGATTCCAGAGAACTGGTCAATTTCGAAATGGAACCCATTCTGGCTCTAACTATGGTTACTCTAGAGAGAAGCTTCACCGCAATTTAGAAAAAAAAACGATGGAGGCTTCCCTCCGAAACCAAAATTGAAGAACCCTAGAGACACATGCAAGGTGCGAGAAGATGAATGGCGTCGATGGCGACCGTTATTTCTTCCCAATATCCTGACGGACTGACCGAGAGAAGGCTTTGACTTCTCCGATCATTGGTCTTGGGTCAGAGCCCACATGGCCTCGTGGAGTCATGTAGCATTCATTCATAAATGACTTTTATACCCTCCAAAATTGAACCTGGAATTCTGATTTACCCGCTAAAGAGATTCTCTGATCTGCCAGCAGAACCATAATCAGAATCGCACTGGACCACTCCCTAGATCGGTTTATTTGGTTGGCTAAAGGTTTGTTTGGTTATATGAATCTTGAAATTTCAATATCAGGATTCATAAATAGAAAATTACAAGTCCTATCCTGGTCCAATTGGATATACGTGTCATTTCATTCTTTTTTTAACCTATTTTTTTCCCTTTTTCCAATATTTGCAAAGATCATAATTTTTTTTTTTTCAAAGGGGCTTCATTAAGCCAGGGGAATGGATATTACTATGTCTTAGCGAGAGTCAAACTCACGACCTGGTTTCAACCATTAGAACAGCTTTGCGTTGGCTTGCTGAGGACCACAACTAATCCTTCAAGAATCCAATTCGATGTCTAATCTGGGATCCAGTTGGTAAGTTTAATTATATAGGACATGGTCCCACTTGCGAGACTCTAAACCGCAAATGTAGCCCTTAGTAGGTTGTTTACTTCTCTTGATTAGGCTAATAGCAATTTGTCTAAAGGGTTTTTTTTTCTGTCATTTCTTGTTTTAGTTATGTCAGTTTTAGATATATTTATCGTTCTCAAAATCAAATGACAGATTTTATGAGGAATCTAGTGGCAATCCCCAATCACCACCTTTTGGCTGAAATTGCTTGGGTCATGTGCATTTGACAAGTCAAGATTTCGGACCATCATATCCAAAAGCTTGGTCGAAATTGAATCTCGACTGTTGAATTTCAATGGTCGAGCTCAAGACTTTGATCCGATGGCCCATAGTGTATGACTTGACGGGCAAGACCCCTTTTGACCTCTAGTTTTTATTCATTTGATAACACCATCAACTTCTGCTTGACTCGTTCTTTCATTACAAACCATGCGGTTGGGAAAATTAGTTCGGTTCAATTCTGCTTCGTACATATGACATGTTAACCCAACTGAACCGGAATAAACCAACGCAAGAGATAAAAATTGACATCTCACTCAAGGGCCGTTTGTCCATTTTCGTGGTTGAATCATCAGGCTAGGCTGTCCAATTCCTGACCGTCCGATCAAATTACCTTATCTTTGCCATAAAATTAGCTTTAATTAATGAAAAAAAGTAGAGATTTAAACTAAGTTGCACGTGGCTCAACCATGATAAGATTACATATCACGCTATCATGGTCGATTACTGCCACTGGGTTTGGCTTCACAGCAGGTTCACACTTCACAAGAAAGAAACTGCTAAATCATCACACTTCTATCCCTGTAGACACCATCATAGCAGGAAGCCCTAGTTTGCAGAGAAACGATTTCTATCGATTTAACCAAGAAACTTCAAATCCTGACTCGTTAAAGATGCTAATGGTCAATAGATTCTCTCCAACCATAATTATCGCCATCATCATGTGTTGATTCAGGGGATTGGGGGATGATGCAACCGTCCACGCTGTTCATGAACACAAGCCTGAATTTCCTGCCAAAAGTTTATAGTTTCGCGCCATTCAAGCCAGTATATCTTAGAAACTCTCTTTATCGGTGTCCGATGACTAGTTTCGGCGGTTTAAGAGCGAAAGCTGAGATGAGTGGTTCTTCTTCGAGTAGTGGCGATGGTTTTCAGACACTGTTAGATTGTTTGGGAAGAGAAAATGTGGAAGATGATTTAGTGGTGTTGTTTGCTCATTTACAGTATGCTTGCAAGAGAATTGCAGCGATTGTGGCTTCTCCCTTCAATTCGGAGCTTGGGAAGCGTGTGGGACTGGCGGCATCTGCAGGCGCTGGCAGAGACTCTCCAAAGCCCCTAGATATTGTTTCGGTATTCCTACTTCCCACTCTTCGATTGAATTTTTGGAGGTATATACTTTGTTTTCTGAGTATCAAATTTCCAATTTGCAGTTCTGATTTTCTTAAAGCGATTCCTGTTGACCAAAAAGAAAAATTTTGGCGTCCAATTTTTTGGACTGAGAGAGAGAGAAGAAGAAGTTCAATGGTGTCAGTATATTAAAGATAAAGGCAAAGACAAATAAACTAATAAGGGAAGAGAAGAAGACTTCTGCAGATATGAATCACCCAATTCTTCGTTCATTTATTGAAAAACTAAGATGGCAATAAATTAAGGGGGGAAATTTGCAGATCTTTCGTGGTTCTTCTAATATTGAAGACTTCATATGTTTCAGAATCCCCTCCTACCACAGACACAAAAGAACTCACAAGAAATGACTAAGATACAGCACTCCCTTGAATCTGACGGACAAGTCACACACAAGCCCACTAAGTTATGAAATTACAGCCTTTAATTCCATTGGTTAACAGGTTAAGTCACTCTTTTGTTTAAAAAGTTGGCTACAAATTGGGAGTCAATGACCATGGACATTGAGATTTTACACCCACTTAAAATTATGATTTTGTCATCCCAAAAGCAGCTACATTCACAGGTATGTGGGTTGCAACGTTTCCAAAATTCCCATTTAATGGAGTTTTGATCACTTCTTCATTTCAATTTAGCCAATAACTAGTGAGAAAGCATATGCATAGCTTAAGACTTTGCATCTAGTATGGCTTCAAAGTTCAAATACAGCTGATAGGAAGGCAAGAATCCTTGTAGCCAACCCCAAGTATGGGCAAGGCTTGTTCTTGTTGTTTAGACTATAAGACTCTTTTTGAGAAAGAAGGGAATTTTTCCGTTTTATATAAATATCATGGCATTTGTTTCTGGTTCAAATCCAACAAGAAGCACTCTTTAATTCAGGACAAGAGTCTAATAGTAGAAGAAAAGAGGTGGGTGTGGGGAGGGGGAACAAAAGGGAAACTGATGAACAAAAATGTTTCTCTTGTAGAATGAAATTATCTTGTCTTCCCTCAAAAGTTCTGGTAAAGTCGCTGTCATGGCTTCAGAAGAAGATGATGCTCCAGTTTGGATTGCTGATAATGGCCCATTTGTAGTGGTCACTGACCCTCTAGATGGTTCTCGGAACATTGATGCCTCCATTCCAACTGGAACAATATTTGGCATTTATAATCGCCTTCTTGAAGTGGATCATCTGCCTACAGAAGAGAAGGCCGTGCTGAACTCGCTTCAGACTGGGGCAAGGCTTGTAGCTGCTGGTTATGTTCTTTACTCATCTGCCACCATATTCTGTGTAAGTTTTGGTTCAGGAACACATGCATTTACTCTGGATCGGTCAACTGGAGACTTTGTTCTTACACATCCCAACATCAAAATTCCCACCCGAGGTAAAGCTATTAGCCTCTCAATTTTTTGATAGAAAATTGATGATTGTACATTGCAATGAACAATAAGTTGATAACTATTGTGCCATATACATTTCTTGTACAACGCTGCATCTTTCTCTTGCTTCTCTGTCTACATCTTACCATGGCTCTATTTGGTCACAAGGAAAATAAATTGAAGGGGAGTGAAAATTTTCAAGCCTAAAAATCATATTTGTAATAATTACACAATATACTTGAATGAATTACTTAAATTTCTTGTCGTACTTGGTAATAATACTTTTTAGTTTTCAAAACCAAAAGATTCAGATGCAAAGTACAGGGAAATTTAGTAGTCAAATGTGGAGTGGTTTGGAGTTTTAGTAATATCACATGAGATATGAATCTCAGAAGCTTTTAGGTTTGAAAACATCATTTCCATTACCCTTAGTTCTGCTTGCAACCTGACAGGAGCCTAAGGGATGGCATATATGTTGACGAAGTTTCAGTTGGTTATCAATGTGGTGTAACCTTTGGTTTGACAATGGTTGGTAGTTCCAACTCCTGTGCGTTGGTTTTCTGTGTGTGTGTTTCTTATCAGGGTTTGGGTTATACTAAGTGAAAAGATGTACAAGAAAGGGGAATGTCATTAAGAGTTGCGCTTTCTATATCTTTCATCTGAACTTTTACTGTTGTAATTTAGACTCTTCTTGCAGTGTTCTACTGTTCACCATCTTAGACTTTGTCATGGACAGGAGGAAGGTTATGTTCATCTGCATTGTTTTCAAATAACCAACTGATGTTAAACCCCTCATTATGTCCTGTGTCTTCATTGTGTAATAATGGGAGCTAGAATTCCTATCAAGGGGTCTTCTTTTGATCTTTCAGTATCATTAATGTCTATAAATACTTTTTATCAACTGTGTTTTCCTTTTTTTTTTTCAGGGCAAATTTACTCTGTAAATGATGCTCGGTATTTTGATTGGCCTCAAGGTTTAAGGCAGTACATTGACACAGTTAGACAGGGAAAAGGGAAGTACCCAAAGAAGTACTCTGCCCGTTATATCTGTTCATTGGTTGCTGATCTCCATCGCACATTGATGTATGGAGGGGTAGCAATGAATCCAAGAGACCATCTTCGTTTAGTTTATGAAGCGAACCCTCTTAGCTTTATCGTGGAACAAGCTGGGGGTAGAGGGTCTGATGGTAGAAGTAGGATTCTTTCACTCCAACCAGTTGAGCTGCATCAGAGACTTCCATTATTCCTGGGTAGTTTGGAGGACATGGAAGAGTTAGAAAGCTATGGAGATGTCCAACAGAAGGTAAACCCTGGGTATGAAGTTTGATGCAGTAGTTATCTACTGATTATGGAAATGGATAATCAAACTTGAACATTTTATTGTTCAATTCTTCCATATCTATTGTAGAATCAGGACATCATCACAATTTTTATGTATTTTTTTCATAACCTAGTCACTTCCATGAATTTGTTTTACTTATCTTGGTGGAGAATATTGTGGTTGCATATTGAGATTGGAATTATAAGAAAAACCAGAAACGAGCAACCCAAATTACTGATTCACTCTGGAGCATTTTTTGAGAATTTTTTACTGAATTTTCATCAAATCATTGTGGATAGAGGCAACAATAGGGTGGTAACCATTATTCACCCTCTGTCGATACTGTTTGGTGTTGCACCAGAAAAATCACATACAAGTTGTCAATTCTTGACTCCTGACATCTATTTGAGATGCGTATGTATCTATGTTCCAGAACTATGTAGGCACCATGAAGAGTTACAGTTGCTGAGG
The DNA here is from genome assembly GCF_041222555.1 of Hakea prostrata. Taxonomy (NCBI): domain Eukaryota; kingdom Viridiplantae; phylum Streptophyta; class Magnoliopsida; order Proteales; family Proteaceae; genus Hakea; species Hakea prostrata. Next base: position 3,828,594 of record NC_142604.1, on the reverse strand, counting down.
TTTTTTTGTGCATTCTAAAACAAGAATTTAGAAGAGCAGTATAGGAGTAAGACCCTTCTTTACAATTGTTCCTTTTCTAGCCCAGACACAAACCAACTTCACTAGAAGTAAGGGGAAATGTTAAGGAACTGCTACTAAAAGTTGCCTTTAGATCCGCTGGAAAGAATATTAATAGAATAACAGCCAGGAATGAAGAGAGAAAAAGAAGGAAAAAAATCAGGGACCACCAAAAACTGAGACCAAAACCCAAAAGGCCCTCTGGTTTACTTCTCTTTCATTTGTCAATACATATACAAGCTTCCATCACATGCGAGGAAGAAGGGAATGAAAGAGAGAAAAAAGAAGAAAAAACAGGTATAATTAAGGCAAAAAAAAAACCTATTTTATTAGGTGGCAATGGGTCTATTGCTAAGCCAGTCTTGTATGAGTGAACGGAGGCTCTGGTTAGGGGTGAGAAACTTGTGTTCAAGCCTTGAGTTGGTCATTGGCGACGTCTCATGTCCCGACCCTAACCACTCTTCTATGGCTTCAAGCTCATAAGAAAACCCATCCGCTGCCACGTATGGATTTTTCATCACCTCCTGCACCCATAAAGCGAAAGTATGCTAAGCAGCCATTCATCGTTATCCAGAACAACTAAAAGGAAAAGAACATGTTAAATGCATGGTTCGTGCTTGGATGATGCTTTAACTAATGTGCAGCAACTTCAGCCTTACAGTCGAGATTAAATTTCGACCATCATTTCGATCTCGATCGCTCATTCACTTTTCAAAAAATGAGCGAACTAGATTGATCTCCACCATATGTAGCACCCAAGCAAAATCATAAATGCACCACCTAGAGTTTTATCATCACTCCTCCTTTTCTTTTTCCTTGATAGGAAATTGGGGGCTCCTTAATTAATGCGCAACACCTGGAGCGAACGTCAAGATCCAAACCGTTCGCAACACAGTGCTGCACAATTACTAAAGTTGAGCCCGGGATTCAAACTCTCAACCTAGGGGTGGTGTAGTGTATATATACTAAATTGGACCCCATTAGACATGTGACAATCGATACAAGAATTTGAATGAGAGAGAGGGGGGCACAAACTCACCCGCAAAATAGGGCAGAGGAAAATGTAAGGCACATCATCTTGGTCGTCTTCTCTGTGGACACTTCCTTCCTTGTCAATAAGCTCTAGTGCCTTTCTCCTGACTTCTTCAATTTCTTTCATCACCGTAGTTGTCGTCAACTCCATGTTTCCATTTGTATCCACGCACCGCAACGCTATCCTTGCAAACTCCACCGCCAAATCCAACGGCCAATCTCCAGCCATCCCATCCAAAATTCTCTGTAAGACTTCAAATTCCACCGCCATTTTTACTTCCTCCACGAGCTCGTCTCCTTCAATACCGGTTAACAGTCGCAGCATCACAATTCCAAAATCTTTTAGTTCTGATCGAAGCTCTGATTCGTGTGAACATTCAGACAACTGGGATACAGTGAGCGAGGCTACTAGGTTGCGATCGAGGAGGACATTGTAGATATTCACTCCCCCATGCAAAATGGGCCTGGGCTCGTACGAGTGTAAAAAGCTTAAGCCCATACATACCTCAGCTGCGACTCGAATTCGTCCATGCCAATACAGAGACTTGTTATTCCTGTAATAACTGCTAGGGTTTCTTTGAGTTGGAAAGAGTAAGTAGTAAAGGCAACCATTGCGCATGTATTGAGAAATGATGCATCTCAGCTCCGGGCATGCACCGATGATTTGGATCACGTGTGGGTGCTTTATCTGGCTTAGGAGCTCCATCTGCACATAAACACCCAGTTAGGACCATTTCTAAGAGTCTCCAGTGAAAGCGTAAAAAAATGTTATGTGCCTAATGGGGTTGAATTTAGTGAATTAAGTGAATAAATGTTAGATTGAGCCAGGCTAGCATAGAGGGTTCACATCTTCTACAATTCACACCCCCTGCAATTTCCTGTTAATTATATAACAGCCACAATTAAAACTCATCTAAGAATTGAACTTAATAAATCCCTAAAAATGTTCTCAATTTTTTTTCTAATTGAATTTTAATTTTAACCTAATTAATTGTCACGTGTCGCAATCTTGAATAGAAATTACAGGGAGTTGCAGGGGACTTCCAAACCTTTGAGTGACTAATGAAGCAAGTACCTAGCCAATATAGGTTTGGTTCAGTGGTAAATATCCATACTTATCAGTGGAGAGGTCGAGGGTTCGACCCTTGCGGACGACATTAAATTTCCAGTATTAAAAAAGCATCAGTACCAAAACAAAAAAAAAATGAAGCAATTACCTAAGCATTTGTATCAGATGATGGAGATAGAGAAAAGAGGGGTAGAGAAAAGAGGGTTATACCTTGGCTCGGAATTCTTCCTCGGATAAAGAAGTTAGTAAAGCATGTAGTTCAATAGCAACTGCCACATGGTTGAGCCTTCCTCTATACGAACGCGTCTGATCAGAAATCTTTTTCAACATCATATGAACCGAGAAATTTGCTGTAGCCATTTTGATCTCGTCTACCGAAAACTCTCTGTAACTGTAATTGAGCTTATCATCACGTTCACACAACGATGACGATGATGATGAGAAAGAGTTGGTGGATGCAGTACAGATGGCTTCTCTTTTCTTGCAGAATTCGATTCTCCGACGAAGCAATTCCGTTTGGCGACGCAATTCATCTGTTTCGAATAGTAACTCCGTCTTTGTTGTCATGGCATTCTCCAATTCGGCTTCGACTTGTGATTTAGCCAATGCTGATGATTGGAGTTTCGTCGATAGCTCCGACTGAAGTTCGATTAAGGAACTCAACCTGCTATTTTTCTTCTCTATGTCGCTCGACACTTCGTGGATGTTCTTTCTGGCTAATTCTATCTTGTTCTTCAGTTCAACTTGATTTTGGTTGACCTCTTCATTAACGCGAGCTTCGAGTTCTGCAACCTGAAAGAACAAAACAACTTGATGCCATCGATCTTCCGTTGTCAAGGAAAAAAAGAAACAAATTTATATAGAAACAGATAGTTACATACCCTTCGATCACACAAACTAATTATACGTTTGGCTCCTCCTTGTCGCTCGATGTAATCCTTAGCTTCTCTTCTTTTCTCATCAATGATATTTCGAGCTTCTTGTATCTTAGCCTTCAAAACTTCTAAATTGCACGAAGAATCCTGAGATTCCACCGATAAATTATCAAAATATTCCACCCAAAAATTAAATAATTGATGCCATAAAGAGAATTATCTCCAACAACTCTTCCCAATTTACTTTTCAGTTCTCACCTTAATTTTTTTTATAACGGTATTTAGATAATCTCATATATTTCAAAGAATAATTTTAAAATTTAGAAAAATAATAATAATAAGATAATTTAACAGTAAGGGATTAGACTCATGGGTCAATGAAAGCCCAACTTTAGAATATCTTTTTGCTTTTTCAAAGATTAAGTGGATCTGAATGTTTAAAATTCTCTCTTGATTATGATACTTCCCCAAAGCAGTTATCAGTTTGTTTTGGAATGATTTTTGACTTTTCATCCCAAGGCAGATTTTATTGAATTATAAACTCTCTGAAGTTTTCTCTTGTTGGCGGATAAGAGTCATAGGTAGGCCCACCTCATAAATACATGATACATCCATTTCCCACCCTCCCTTCCGACTTTGTTTAAGAACTGTGCTGAAATGTGCAGGACCATCATGTAAAACAACTCAAGCCGTCGGATCAAAATTTCGACCAGAATTTCGGATCCAACATCGGTTTGAAATTCCATATGACGTTAGGACTAAAGCAATTTTTCCTTCACCCTCGACCAACACCCCACCCCAATGTTATTGCTTGTTAGAGACAAAAAGGGTGAAGGTCTGTCATGTCTTCGTAAAGGTAAATGTCTATGCTTTCCTCACACCTCTTCACCACATATGATGAATCAACACTCAAAAGTGGACTCACTCCTAGTATGTGGAAGAGAGGCACCAGGAAAGCACAAATAAAGGATCCAAAGTCCAGACTTGGGTCTGAATTTTTCCCAAAAAGCTTTTCTTCATGTATGGATCACCTCCCTACTAAGGACAGATATGTGCTCTCCTTATCTCTCTCCACTACACACAATAAGGGTGAGACCCATTTGAATTCTACTGTAATTCATTTTGCCAGTATTCAAAGGTGGGCTCCATCCTTATCGTGTAGCGAGTGGATTGCTTCAGTGCTACGCAATAAATGCACAGTCGTGCAGCTACGATCCAGATCAAAACTTGTGGTTGAGACGAAATCTAGACCACTCGTTTCGCGCAAGTGACTTTTCCAAGTAGAGTTTAATTGCAGAACGAGATTTCATTTCGACCACAAGTTTCGATCTAAACCGCAGACTGTAGGATAGGCTGCGCAGCACTCAAAAATAGGTCGAGGATCCACACATCTCGTTTTCCCCAAAAAACACAAAAAGAAAATGTAAAAGCAAAAAAAGGAGGCTTTCATTCGAGACCACTTATTCTAATTCATAACGAAAGATTCAAACCGAAACTTTAGAATCAGAAATCATGGTTAGCTTGAATCTTACCGTGATATGATCGCGACCAATTCGTTCCACATTGGCCAACTCTGTGAGACCAGACCGCGTGGCACTGTTCTCTTCTTTGTCTTCATCTTCTTCTTCTTCGACATTTTTCGAAGATGACAACCACTGTAAATATTTTTCAACTTCTGGGGCTCCTAGATCTTTCCACCAATCACGTGGACCAGTTGGTTCCATGTCGGTCCCTTCTCTTGCAGGTGAGAAGCCACGAGGATAAACTCTTCCCTGAGATTCATGTTTTGCTGAGTTATCAATGAAAATCTTACCAAACCAACCTGCCATGCTTCCTTTCTCTTTCATCTTACCAACCATTACTCCCTTCTCATCTTCCATGAACCCTTCATCGTTTTCTTCTCTGAGGAAAACTAGTTTTCCACCACAGATTATGTAAACATCGCAGAAACTGAGTTTGTGTTTGTGAATGTAAAAGGATGCGCTAATGGCGGTCTTGGATTTCCTGTAAGATGAATTAAAAGCAGAGTTGCAGGTTAAGGATTTCAGAAATCAAACACCAGACTCAGCTCTTAGTTTACCCAAATTTAATCACTTACGACTTTTCAACAAGTCATGACATTGTTCATTACCACGATGGCGTTTTGACGACCGTGATACCCAGAACCAGTTTGGTCACCTGATGAGTTGAGATGAATTCAACTATTGCCTTGTGAATTGGTTCTTCTGACTTCTCCAATTTTATAATTTCTGATTTCACCTGCAGAACGAACCAAAAAAAATAAAATTTTGTTAGACCTGTGACACTGGATCTGGATTTGAAATTAGAAACCCTCTGTCAGGCATTTTGTCTAACACCAGTAAGAACTGAAAGAAAAACACAGACGGACAAATATGAACAATACCTTGCCGCAGGCAGCTTTGATCTTCAACAACAGTTTGTCAATCTTCTCCTGCTCTACCAACCTAATAAGCTCCAGCTTCTCTTCGCTAACTGAACTTGCAGGGAGCTTTCCAACTGTATTTCATGAAATTGAAAGAAAAAAAAACAAACCCATTTCAGTTGAGAAAAAGGTTTGAGATTTAAACTAAAATTCTTATCAGGTGATAAAACTTACATGGCGTGTTAACGAAATCTCTGGAAGTGTTGTCGACATGAACAATGACGAAGCTGATGGATTGTCCAGACCATTTTCTAATTGCCCATCCTAATGTTTCCAAACCTTCGTTTAAATCGTTACCCACGGCGATATAGATCTTTTCAACTTGATTATCCATTGTTTCCTCCGTTGACCTGAAACTAGCTAGAACAACCGTTTGATGAAACTAGCAGAAAGATTCATGCCGGAAAATAATCCACACCCAGATGGAGAAATCCAAGAGAATCATGGAAGAAAACAATTAGAAGAAAAAACTAACGCTTGAATGGGGCAAATCTCATGTTTTTCACGGTTCAGGAAGCTTTCTAAACATGTCTGGGAAAACTGAAAAAAAATCAAAAACTAATTTCTTTCTTTAAAGCTTCATGGGGACTTTAAGGAAGGCAAGAAAAGGTCATGTCCCCATTACCGAGCACAGCTGAGCAAGCGGTGGATCCTATTTCATTAAATAATGATATTATTTCTGAAGACGAGGCGAATTTGATTTAATTTAATTAATGAGAAAATGGTACTTATGACGGAGAACTTGGACACGACATCCATGGCGGAGATTGGCCAAGGCGGTCAAAGCAAGAGATAAATAAATATTATCCCATGAGATGATTAAAAAATAATAATAATTATAAAAAAATGATAATAATATTCCAGAACTATGATTAAGTTTTGTTATCTTTAATTATGATGATTAAGGATGCAAATGGAAAATTGAAATACACCTGGAAATTGTTTGTTGCCTCCAAATCTAACCTCTATAAAAAAAATGGTAATCCCATGCCAGCTCTAGTGTTTGGTCAGCCCCTCGAACCCAAGTCACATTTAAAAATAACACAACTTTTTTTTTCCCCTTAAAGAATAACACTGCTTTCGTTGGGCTTTTCGCTCCTTGAGCTGAAGAGTTTAGTAGATAGAGTAGAAGTAAATGAGCATTATCATTAATTGTGATAGGCGAGGGACATTTACAGTATAAATATGCTCGTATGATCTTCCAATTGGCTACGTTGTTGTTCGAAACATCATGGACACAGACTACCATTTAGACTTGGTAGCTCCTAACATTGGTAAGGCTAAGCTGGTTTGACGTAATAACTCCAGTTCTACACAATCGATAATTAGGCGGAAGCTTCGCCCTAGGTTGATATGGGCGAGGTCAATGTATTTTCTCACATGAACATAACCATCAACTTGCAAAGATATGAAGATCTTCTAGACTTACAAATATGGGAGTCCTCGACAAGAGGACTCGACCATTGGCTCTTCTTGGGGCATTGCAGGTAAGCCCCCATGAAAAAAACACTTTAAGGCACCTCTTAAGTGGTTCTCCTTGGTCAATCTTAGTCATATTGTCAAATTTACTCTGGTCGAGCCACAAGTTGATTTATTAAAGGCCTGTTTAGTTACATAAGTTTGAAGATTTTCAAATATCTAGAGATTTCAAATCTATGGAGTCATAATTCATAAAATTAACTATTTGGTTAACCTGAATATATCGAATGAAATATGTGGATTCATCTAAACTGTTTGGTCAGCGTGATTTTTGTGAATGCGCAAATGTTTAACTTTTTTATAGTAGGAGTGAAATCGATATTTCACCTCTTACCCATAAATCTACAAATTCACGTTTTTAATGTAAAAAGATAAATCTCTATATTTTATGAATCCATGGATTTTCACAACCAAAATAAGTATAAATCTTACATTCATGAATCCAGAGATTTGAAATCTTTAGATTCATGTAACCAAATCAAGCTGACACACTTGATGCAAAATAGCACTAACACTAATGCAAATAGAGGTTATCTGATTATTAAGTTGCCTCGTTAGATTGTGTTTGAACATAATTACTAAAAAACTATATAAATTTATCTAAATCTATCCCTAATTATTGAAGTATTATCTGGAACCCTTTTTTTCTTTTTCGGGTCAACATCTGAACCCATCTAAACATTGATGGTATCGTTCATGAACGTATTCCATACACTTATCTCTCAAAAATATGAAATATTGAAAAACCGTCATCTTCATGTCGTCATCCAATTCATCATCAACCTTATACTTAGTAGGAAAGAATTGAGGTCTTTTTCATGCTACATGCATTCCAAGAGTCATGAAAGGATTTTTGTGAATGCGACATGTGTCACGCGTATCATCACCTATGGGTGATTTATAGCTAATCTCATCAAATCATATTCGAAGGAGGGTCACCAGAGTATGTGAGGGATTACATCAAAAACATATAAATGTATCATAGTTGAATAGCATTACAAGAAAATACCTTTTAGATACCTTATCTACCACCTAAAGTAAATCGAGTGAGTCATCACTGATGGAACAATTAATGTGCTAATTATGGATACTAATCCGTGATACGCTTTGACAGAATTTCGAAAATCAGATTCTCAAATTATGATCGAAATATTATTCTTTTATTTGAATAATAATTCAGATTAAAAGGACTAGAAAAGCAAGGGGTAGACTTAAGATAATCTTATGCATAGCTTACGCCTTGTATCTAGCATGGCATCAAACAAGACTAATTGGAAAGCAAGAATTCATGCCGATCCCATTTAGTTGATACAAGGTTTATTGTTATTGTATTATTCTTTTATTCGAATAAGTATCTCCTTGATATAGATAGCATAATACCGAACCCGATTGAACCATGGACGAGTCACCAACCCCGGTTGAACCATGGTCGTGGGTCATCAACTCCGGTTGGCAGTAGCCTTAGCATGGTTGAGACCGATCGTGACCAGGTCTCCACAATTGCGCATGAATGAATGACTTAACCGTTATGGATATGAATGTAGCCCCAAGGATTTTCGAATATGTAATCAAGTCATAGTGAGTAACTTCCATCAAGGAGAGTGGGGATCGTGTTGCTAGGTAACTACTCTTGGAGAAGGTAAAAACCCTTTGACGGCAGTCAAGGAAGAAGGAGAAGGAATCTAACGGTCGGGATAAAGAGGTAAATCATATATAAATAAGTAGCCTACACACAGATAAGGTATCTAAATCATTTCCTTTACAATCATATTTAATTTATGCTCTACAATTAGCCAGAGCCTTGTGATCGGTTCCTTAACTGACTTAGCCTTCGGAGGTGGCCTTCTGACCCCACGGTCGAGCCAAGTTTAACACTGTTTTGCAAGTGTTTCCTCAAGCATATAAGGGCTAAATAGGTTTTTGACACATCACTCCTATAAGAAAAATGTCCAAGATAATTCAAAATCAGTTTTATAAAATCCACTATAGTTGGATTATTTAGAAATATCATATAGATAAACTCAATGTAACAAAAATGAAGACGTTAAAATCGATGAAAGGTAAATCTAAGAAGGATAATATAATGAATGATCATATTAGGAATAACATGTGAGTAATTATGATAAATGATAAATTACAAGAAAGTCGTTTGAAGTAAAACGGTTAAATTCAAGGGAGTTTTGTAAATATTCTCACATAGAGAATTAAGATCCCACTATTCAAATCCTTTGATTTCTAATATGATAAGATCTAAATTTTTCTATCTTTTGGTTATGACGATCATGATACATGCTTATGCTTACCATCAAATTTTTCTTTGGTAATCCACTTACCATAAAGTTGTAATAAATATATATATATATTTTTGGTTTTTCCCCTCTTAGGTGATCTAACACCCAATGTTGATCTCAAGGGGGTTTACTATAAAGGAATATTCCTTGACATCATCAACTTGGTGAATGGTGATAGCAATGTTTTCTTCGTGAATCTCTCTCTCTCTTTGCCGACCAAAACTGAGTCACTGGTGTGGAGTAATCCATGGGGAAGAAGAAGGCTACCTAATTACGCCTGATGCTGACCTTCAAAGTCTCACCCAGCTGTTTTCACTTTTCATTGCCTTTTTCTAATATGAACTCAACTGGTCTTCACTTCTTCCGCAGAAATTTTGTCACAGGCTCATTCAGATTCACGAATTGCCTCTGTGCTGCTATGAAATTGTATTGTTTCACCTTTTTCGAAAGTACTTCACCAAGCACAGACAAATCACTGCACATAATTGAATGTGAGCAATTCACAGCCTTAAGAGGTCAAGAGGTGGCTCACTTGTTTCACATTTGTGCCCACAAGGCAAACAGGGCAGAATTAAGCGTTGTACGTTTAATGCACAACACCTTTGTTGTTATTGAAATTTTAATTTTGACTGTCTATCTCGCAAGTGATTAAAAGCAAAACAGACGGTCGAGATTTTGATCTCAACTGTTGGCAACACAGTGTTGCGCATTTAATGCATATCATTGAAGTTGAACCCAATGCAAACATCCCTACCTCTTTATATGAATACCTATATGAGAAAATCTGACTCCCTTTCCTGTACTTACTCTATATTTGTTTGTCTTTATAAAATTTTATTCTTAATTTTCTTATAAAAGTAAATTTTTATCTCTCCTTCTCCTTTAATATTTTAAAATGATCAAACGTTTTGTCTTTCTTGTTGATTACAATAAAAAAAAATTACATCAATTTTTATTTTAATAAGAATCTATTATAGGTGATTATGTGTATTTTTTCTTTTTCTTTTTTCCCTCTTTTATAGAAGTTTATTTTTAATTTCTGTATATATATTTTTTTTTTCTTGTAGTGAATTCATACAGGAGAAGAAAAAATTTTAAAATACACCTAATCATGTTTAATGAATTTTCAAAAAAGATGGAAAGATAAAAAACATAAATATATCTAATCATATTTAGTGGAAAAAGAAAAAATAAAATAAAAGGAAAAAATTCCATAATGAATTACAAGGAGGGAGAAAAATTAAAAAATTCCAATAATGAATTACAAAAAAAAAGAAGAAAAATTAAAAAAAAAATCATTAACTGAAAAGAGATAAAAACAAATGATAATTTGACCATGTTAAGACAGGTAAAGTTAATTTTTTTAGAAGAATAGTTATGAAACTTTTGAGAGGAGAGATTGTGTAGATAGAGAGTAAATACGAAGGAGACAGAAATATTCTCTTATTTTGTAAATGTTCATCTCTTGTTGAAGGCGAGCAATAATAAAAGAAGTGTGAACTTTTCCCCTTATTTTTTTCATTTTGCCCACTTAAGTTTGGCCCAAAAAAATTTGTGTCCACTTAAGTGGTTAATATTTTAGTTTGCTCAATCTGGTGAACTTAGAATATTACAAAAAAACCCAACATTAGTTTTCTATTAATTTTGACATTCAGGTTGTCATTTTGCACATGACGTGAAGGGGTAAAGGAAAATATAATAATTTTTTTATTTTACAAAACTTCACTTAAAAAATTTTCAAATTTACAAAAAAACTCCATGTTCACCCAATCAAAGAGCGATAGAAAAATACGAAGACAAAATTCAGACCTGGTAAATTTTTTTCAAACTGTATGATACTTTTTTAGGGTGTACCAAGTCAATAATAAGCAGTTTTTGCTACACATTTAAAAAGTAGGAGACAATTGCAGCAATATGTTGTTTTACTGTAACAAAAGGATTGATTAAGAGTCTCCAACTCGCAGCAATAATGTTTTTGTGACTTTCTCTTCCTACGTTGTTCACCATTTACTTTTGTTGTTAGTCTTGATGCCAATTGTCTTCTTGCTACGCAAAAAAAAAAAAAAGTAAAAGAAAACCTATTTAGTAAGTATTGCATTGATTGTTGGAATATCTCTTAACAAGGGGCATATTTGTCCTTTTTCATTATGTAGTTTGTAGTCTTTAGAAGGGCGTCTCTGTCTTTTCTACTGCTGTATATTTAAACCTCTTTTTTGAAGTTAAGGGTTTCATGAGTTTTCAAAGCGTTCTAACTTTTAGTTGTGTTTCGTGCTATTAATAAATGCATTGTTGCTGTGCGTTTCCATGTGAGATCGTTCTATGGTGTCCGGTGTTGTGATGCCATGAATTCTTAGTTGATCTCTTAAGGGTTCCATCTTTTTTATTTTTATATAATAAACTTGATTTATGAAACAGGCAAAGCCAGTGTTACAATACACATGTTTTGCAACCCAAGAATAGAAACACCCTACACAATTTTCCTTGAGGGTTCCATTTTTTAAATGTTGTAATTGTTATTTGAGTTACTTTGTACCCAACTTTACATTGATTTAGTTGTGTATATTATCTTGAGTCCTCTAGACTCATCATTGGATGTAGGTCATTGGACCGAACCAAATAAATCGTTGCCTTTGGCCTTTGATTTTATGTTTGATAGGCTGCGCATTTGAGTGTTCATTCCTAACATTGATTTTTCTTTTCCAGTGTTGGCTTTTATCGCGAGGACGGGGCTGAAAAGAGTCCTTCGAGGCGTATAGTATTAGCTGGGAGGTTGAATGATGAATTAGGTCTAATCAAGGGTTATTTCAGTGACAATGTGACATGAATGTTACAGCAACCACACCCTAAGTCCCTAACAAGCAACATGTCAGAAAAGTAGTTAACCTTTGGGGTTCAGCTCATTACGAGATCTCAACAAATAAGGTGTTCACGCATTATATCGAACAGGTAAACTTCAATATCCTTGCCACTCTATTTACCTTCGAAATAGTGAAAAATTCAAACTTCTCATTGAGACCATATTTTTAATTCTCCGCCTTCCGGCGTGTTTTCTCTCCGCCTTCCGGCGTGGTTATGTTTCCGATTTAAAGCTTGGTGTTGCTTCAGTTAACTGATAGGGTTTCTTTCCTTTTCTCTCATCAACTCCTTTTGTGATTCTTATCAACTCGGTAGTCTGATTTCGTCTATTTAGAGAATGTCCTCGGCTGGAGATCGTCATGACATTTCAGGGACACTTATTCCGGTTCAGATTCAAGGGGTAAGGCACGAAGATCCTCCAGCTTCCTCTTCACACAATGAAAGGTATGAAGATGAATACAATTCGGATGAATCGGATGATGAGATCACGCTCGATGCTGCAGATGAGGTGAGAGTCTCGAAATCCTGGGAAAACACTCTGGCTGGGTATGTCCTGGAAGGCAAGGCCTTCAGGAAGCAAGCGGTAACCGAAGGACTCCTGGGGGCTTGGAATACTTGCCATAAAGTAGAAATTTCGATACTGGAGAATAGGAAATTTCTATTTCAGTTTCAACATCCTTTAGATAAAGAGAATGTCCTGAAGGAGGGTCCATGGACGGTTGCCGGAAACCTCCTTATCTTGGAGCCGTGGAATGAGCGAAACAAGTGGGATTTCAATCTGTGCGATTTTTGGATTCAAATTCACTCGCTTCCTGCTGAACTCTTAGATCCGGTAATTGCTATGAAGCTAGTTAGGAAAATGGGAGAAACTAGCTCGGTTATGATAATAGACGGCTATCAGTATGGCACCAAAGTATCTTATTTGAGAGCAAGAGTGCGGATTAATGTTATCAAACCTCTTCGTGTTTGTATTAAAGTGAACAGCTCCAATGGACTCTTAGTGGAAGCTCCAGTCAAGTATGAACGGCTGCCTTTGTATTGCTTTTTCTCCGGCAGAATTGGTCATGAGGAAGACAGGTGTATTAGGAAGTTCGACGACCTCAAAGCTCATCGCAGCAGCCATGGGTGTGGTGAGGGCACCCTCTGTAGAGACAGACCGAAACCAAGATGTGTGGGTGATATACGAGGCATGTCTACGGATGCAAGGCTCTGTAGATCGGCCAAAATCATCTTCTCTAAGCAATATTCAGTTGAAAATGAAGGTTCTACTTCCGAAGCTTTGTCTGAGAGAGGGGTTCCGGTGACCGGCGGTGCAAGAGACGAGCACGTACCTAGGGATTCCTATGAGGAGACTGCAAGGGAAGAGGAAGGTACGGTGACGCACAGTCTGGCGCTGTCCTCGTCCAATGAAGGTAACCTGAGAGCTGCGGCCGCGACTCCTTGTCTAACCGCGCAGTCTCACTTCCTTTTTAATGCTAGCAGCGAAATGGCACCTTCTGAAAGTTTCACCTGCAATTTACCATTTCCAAATAACTCCGCCTATTTGAACCCTATACCAGAGCCAAAAGCTGTTTTGAGGCTGTCAGAAAATCAGGACCAGCTGCCTCTCTCCATTCAAAACTATTTGCATAGCTGTCCTGAACACTCACCAGCGGTTCTGTCCCTTCTTAGCCATTTGGCAGAGTGCAAGTTAACCCAGAAAAATGAAGCTTTGTCTCTTTGTCCAAGTTTACCTCCATATGATATGGCCCACCACAACACACAAGATTCTCATCTTAGCATAGTGCCATCTCAGCCCAATACTTTGGCCCAAGTCTCATCTAGGAACCTTGATGGGCTCGTCCCCCAACAGAATATATCCATGCCAAAACCTCTTTTGCAACCTAAGCCCACACCTCAAAGCCCAGTGGACTTTCCTATTTCAAAGAAAAGGAACCAACTTCAAATTGCGGAACCTTCACGGATTGTGACTAAGGGGAGGAGAGGCAGACCTAGAAAGAAGACTGGGGAAACTTCTGTTCGCTCCGTGCTTCAGCTGGAGGAGAGTCTGCATTTTTTAGAGTCTGGACCCGTGGAGACTGGGGTTGTTCAGTCCCACGGGCCATTATGAGGATCATTAGCTGGAATTGTCAAGGTTTGGGGAGTACCAGGGCAATTCGGGCGCTTAAAAATCTCTCCAATTCAGAGCTTCCAGACATTCTGTTCTTGGCTGAAACTAAGAGTCAGCAAAATCGAATTTTTAGCATTAAAAAGAAGCTCAAGTTTGATGACTTTGAGTGTGTTAATGCTTGTGGGCTCTGCAGTGGGCTTGCTGTGTTATGGAGAAATGATGTACATTTGAAATTAATTTCTGCAAATAAGCACATTATGGATCTAGAGGTGTTGGCTGAAGGTAAATCTTTTTTCCTTTCCTGTGTCTATGGAAATCCAATTAAATAGTTTAGACAAGAAGTGTGGGATCAGCTTATACATATTAGTAATCAGAGAGCTGGGGCTTGGGTTTGCTTGGGGGACTTCAACAGCTACCTTAGTTGGCAAGAAAAGGTAGGGGGTAACAGCAAAGGTGGCAGGGATTCTAAACAATTTCAAGATATGGTCTCCCGGTGTGGGTTGATGGATCTCGGATCTAATGGGCCTTGCTTTACTTGGAGTAATAGGCGGAGGGGCAATGCGAATATTCGAATTAAATTGGATCGGGTCTTGGCTAATGTTAGTTGGAGTTTGTTATTTGAGGATGCAGCGGTTATTATTAACCCGGCCTATTGTTCGGATCACAACCCGATTTTATTGGATTCGGAAGGGGGTAAATCCATAGGAAACCGGCCTTTTCGTTTTGAGTCTATGTGGTTGAGGCACCCTAGATGCAAGGAGGTGGTTGAGAAGGGATGGAACTCTACTAATTACAGGGGCAATTATCATCATCTTTATCAAAAATATGGGAACTGCAGAAAGGAACTCAAGGCATGGAACAAAAGGGATTTTGGGATTGTTCAAGAAAAAATCAAAAATTTGAAATTCCAAATCGGTTTGATTCAAAAGAGGGCTGATTATGCGAACTACATGGAAGAAGAAAACAAATTGAAGGATCTTTTGGATGAAGAACTGGCTAGAGAAGAAACCCTATGGTATCAAAAATCGAGGATTAATTGGATTAAAGAGGGAGACAAAAATTCAGGTTTTTTTCATGCCTCTACTATCCACAGAAGGAAGAAAAACAGGATCCTAAAACTCAAAAAGCCGGATGGGATATGGACTTCTAGTGTGAAGCAGCTTGATGATTTGCTGTTGGATCATTTTAAAGAGGCGGTCTCTTCTGAGGGCTTGTCTCAGGGTGCTCTCGATCAGGCTTTGGCTGGAGTTCATTCGGTGGTCACTGATGCGGCAAATCTAGAGCTATGTAGGTCACCAAATGATGAGGAGATTCTTGCTACCTTAAAATCTATGGGGCCACTTAAATCTCCCGGTCCAGATGGTTTTCCTCCTATTTTCCATCAGAGATTTTGGGATATCACTAAGGATGAGGTATGTAAGTGTGTCAAGGAGTTCTTTACTACAGGAGTCATGCCAAAAGAACTAAATCGAACCTTCATTTGCCTTATTCCAAAGTGTTCTACTCCGGAAACGCCGGAGCAGTTTCGACCAATCAGTCTTTGTGGAGTGATCGTCAAGCTCATCTCCAAGATATTTGCAAATAGGCTTCAGGATTCTCTTGCAGGTATTATCTCCCCCGCTCAATCGGCTTTTATTCCTGATCGGCTTATTTCGGATAACATTTTTATGGCACATGAAATTTTTCATTATGTGAAACATCGGAAAAAAGGAAAAAAGAAGTTTCTTGCTATGAAGTTGGATATGCGGAAAGCCTATGACAGGTTGGAATGGCCTTTTATTAAAGCCGCTTTGCTTAAGCTGGGTTTCAATTCGAGGTGGGTTGATATGGTTATGGAGTGCACCACTTCGGTTTCTTATACACTTCTGGTGAATGGGGTGGAGAAAGGATCTTTTCGTCCAACCCGGGGCATTCGTCAAGGTGATCCCCTCTCCCCTTTTATTTTTATACTTGGATCCCAGATCCTCAGTTCTATATTGGATGGGGCGGAAAGTCAAGGCTTAGTGAGGGGAATTAGTGTGAAGAACAGGGCTCCTCGTGTCTCTCATCTCCTATTTGCTGACGATTGCTTAATGTTCTCAGAAGTGAATCTTCACCAGATCAGTCACCTTAGAGCTTGTCTGGATCTGTATTGCCAAGCGAGTGGTCAGGCTCTAAATGCAAATAAATCATCTTTCACTCTAAGCCCGAATACTCCTGCCCGGTTTCGCAGATGGTTTGCCAGGGTCCTCAAAATTAAGTATGGTGAAGGTCCAGCTAAGTATTTGGGATTGCCGTCAGATTTTGGTGTTAAAAAATCGGCCATCTTTAAAGATGTGAGCGAGAAAGTCGGTAAGAGAACACAAGTGTGGAAGGCTAAGCTTCTTTCCCAAGCCGGGCGTGAAGTTTTAATCAAGTCAGTTGCTTCAGCTATTCCTACCTTTGCAGGGTCTCATTTTCTACTTCCAGTGAACCTACATAATGACACAAGAAAAGCAATTTCGAACTTCTATTGGGGGCAAAAGGAGGATGAACATCGAGTTCACTGGATGTCTTGGTCCAGGTTATGCAGATCTAAGGACCGAGGGGGGCTCGGATTTCGTGACCCCATCCTACATACCAGAGCCTTGCTTGCCAAGGTTGCTTGGCGTTTATGGGATTCTCCTCAGTCTAATTGGGCAAAATGTATCAAAGCCATTTACTTTCCCCAGTGCAACTTTATGGAAGCAAGGAAAGGATCCTGCTCATCTTGGGCGTGGCAGAGCATACTCAAAGGTAGAGAGATCCTTAATTTGGGGCTGATCTCTTTGATTGGAAATGGAACCACTACCCCGATCTGGAATTCGAATTGGATCCCTGACCTCCCCTGCTTTAGGATCCTATCTGATAAACCTGCTAGCTGTTCTCTCCGATGGGTCTCCGATCTTTTTGAGCCCACCTCCAGAGCTTGGAACCGAGATTTATTACATCAATTATTTACAAACCAAGAGGTGAATGCAATCTTAAAAATTCAGTGGGTCGGACAGCAAATGAGGATTCGATTATATGGGGAGGAGCTAAGAATGGGATCTTCTCGGTGAAAAGTGCTTACCATCTGCAATGTAATAGGAGAGATTTCCTTGCTCGGTTGGAACCATCCTCATCACGGCATCACAGGTGGGAAGATGTCTCGCTCACAGCCTGGAAAAGAATTTGGAAGTCTCAGTGCTACCCAAAAATCCAATCTTTTTTGTGGAAAGCCATGAATCAAGCGCTGGCTCCAGGAGATAATCTTCAAATCAGGCAAATTCGAAGAGACCCTACCTGTTACAGATGTGGCAGAGAGGTGGAGTCGATTGATCATATCTTGTTCAGTTGCGACATGTCTCGGACGATCTGGTTCGGTATGGGGCTCGCTGGAATGGTAGATGCGAACAATCAGCAGTCCCTTTGTGATATCATCAACGATTGGGGTATGTTTCACTTCCCGGATTCGAGATCGAGCAAGGAAATTTTCAGTCTCTTCTCCTTTACCTGCTGGTTCGCATGGCTAGCAAGAAACGATTTTTGTTTTAATGGAGAGAGATGGAACCCGGAACGGGTGGTGGAGAGTTCTTGGAAGGCCTACCGTGAATATTGGAGGGTGCTCTCACCGGCTCCGGGAGAAAACACTGGGGTGATGAGGTCTTGGCTGCCTCCGTCTGGCTCGGCGCTCAAAATCAACTCTGATTTTTCTATGTCGCAAATTGAGCGCGCCGGTTTTCCCTCGGGATCCGTCGTCGGCCCGGTCGCCGTGTCTCCCGGCGCTTGAGCGGCTCCTCCATCGTGCGGGTGAGCTCCGCTGAGGGATGCGGTTGTGTGGGCTGCAAATGCTGGGTTAAAAAATCTGATTTTTGAGTGTGATGCGAGTACCCTCGCTGATTGCTTCCTGGACCCGTTCCTACCATGCGATATGGATGCTAAACGTGTGGTTGAGGATATTCACCACTTCCTGGATCTTGAACCATCATGGTCGATCCATCTTATTTCTAGGTGGGCTAACTCGGCGATTCCCTAGCTAGGAGGGCTCGCGTGGCGTCCTCGTGGCCGTTCCCCCCTTGGCTCGGCTTGTAACGATGTCGGCTTTTCTTGCCCTCCTTCTAATTAAATCTCCTTTTACCAAAAAAAAGAGAAATAGTGAAACAAAATGGTTTGGTACAGTGGAGAAAATTAATGGGTCAACCAAATGAAACAATCATGTGTTCTCTTCTTAAAATCATTGGTTTAGCACTTGGTGGTGTTTGAATCAAATAATTTTGAGCTCGTGAACTGCTGTTTACAGAAGTTCTTTGCCCCTTGGTTGAACATTGCCTCTGTAGTTGGAGACATTACTTATTTCGCTTCAGCTTTTGATAAACGTATTTTGTCTTTTGTTAATAGATACCGCAAGTTCACACACAATACTTTAGCGGATCTTCTAGTCCAGAAGGTTCAATTGAGTCTGGATACCATGGTATAGCTACTTTTCACTCTTTGGCTTTGTGATTCTTCTCATGTAGCCTTGGCTGGTTCTCGATAAGTTCGATTTCTATCAAGAAAAATAATCATTGCAGTATTTGAAATTTTGAAACTTGAACTGGATTACGACATCTTCCTCTGGGTAAGCTATGATTAATGATTCAAAGACCCTGTTTCGTTCTCACCATGAGAAGATCACCCCCATGAAAGTTTAAGCGAGAAGCGGATTTATCCTGCTAAGACAATAAACGGGGATCAAAGCAGAGGGATAGAGGAGGTAGATCACCATGGATTGAAGAACTGCCAATCATGGTGAAAAATTAACGGAAAAATTATCCTACAATTTTTATCTATGTCAAAATTTAATCCAGATCAAATGAATGAAAATGGTGTAAAACCTCAAAAACCCAACCAAAACCGAATGAAACCCTCACCACATCTCAATTTTGTGGCCAAGCTCGTTGCGCGTCTTCCTTATTTGGGGTGCCGCATATTTTCCAAGGGAATATAAACTCTTCACGACCCAGATGCCAGAAAAACTCCTTGTTTCTTTCATCAATTCTAAGTGTTGGTGATATATCACTATGTTGGAGTGGGGCAACACGACACCCTATTTCTACACGACGTCGACAATAATGTCGACGATATATTGCTAATATGTCGTCAATGTTGCTTTTCTTTTTTGTTTCTTGCATTTTAACCATATTTTGCTCCAATTTTATATGTTTATGAGTACATCTTATTTTGTTATCATCTATTATTACATTCTTTGTGTCGATCAATCGAGATTTTATACAAATTTGTGAGTTTTTTAGACTTCCAGTTTCGCCTTCATAGAGTCAGACATGTGTCGATTAGGAATATTAGTTTAGGTTGTATTTTAGGTCAAAATAATGCTCCTAGTGTGTATATAGGCTTTAAGTTATACTATACAATAAAATTTAGACTAAAATGACCCAAAATACCCATTGAAACTAAGGGTTGATTTTTCATCAACACCCTTCCAAGTGTCGGTCAACATTTCCGATATGTTGCTATGTCGGTGGTGTCATTAGCCACCGACATGACGACACAGAGCGATTTTTAGAACCTTGGCTAGAAGGTTCTCAATTTTATTAAATGGTTTTGCCATAAATAATACAAAATCATATGTTCTAATTTGAAGTATCTGTTTGCCTATACGCTTCAGCCATTCGTATCGAGTTTGGTTTGGGTGCTGCAAATATTAGTACGAACCCGAAATAGACACGATGAGCTATATAGCCGTCCATGAGTCTTGAGGCACTATATGTTCCCCCAACGGCTGTTGACCATGAATTATAGAAGGTACTCATAGGGTAAGGTGATGGGATTTATTATTATTATTATTATTTTTACTTGTAGGGTTTACATAATTTGCGGTTGTAACGCCGGTGCATATGATCAACTCACACACTCGCTGTCCATCCCCGGTATTTTAGAAGAATATAGGGGTATTTCTGGATCTGGAAGAAGAAACGGCACGGGTCACGGCATAGCGCGGAGTCCGTGCGTGTACGTGCAGCAGCGCCGGGCAAAAGAAGACGCTGTTTACAGTTTCGAAGTACTTCGCATAGGAACTGTTTACTCAGCTCTGGGTTTTAGAGAGGGATAGAGACGACAGAGAATCAATTGGCTTCTTGGGCAAATAGGCAAAGACATGTCGCCCAACAATGGCGCAGAAGAAGGTAGTAAGATGATTCCCAAGCCCTTCTACGGTTCTACCCTCGTTTTTTCTTTTTCTTTTCCAATAGTGATTCTTTCTCATTCGGTATGTTTACTTGCCTTTCGAATTTAGTTTTGGCTATGTTAATGGCTCCTTTTTTTCTTCTTATACTTTAAGACGAATAAATTCTGTATTTCGACTGTGTTTGTTCGAAGTGGGAAATACGAATTGCTTTACTTAGTGTGGGGGAGTTTTTTCATTTTCTTTTTTCCCCCGAAGATTGAACACATCTGATTCTTTTTCATAACCGATTCAGTTGGGGGAGGGGTTAATACCCTCACATAGGCTTTTGATGGGTCATTTTATTTTTCTCCCCTTCCAATTAATAATAATGTAGTATTACTTGGACTACCTTGATAGTTGACTGTTCATTTGTCTTTGTGTCTATCAACTGGAGAAGCTGCATCACTTTGCTTTCATAGGCACCAGCAAGGCAGCCTATTCTGTTTCTATACTCAACCAAACTAAACTCAGTTGTATTTATATTTATTTAAATGGATTTTTTTTTTGAATTACAAAACTCAGGCTTTTGACTTGCTCACTTGTGCCTGGCCAATATCAAAGTTGGTTATTATAGCATCAGTTCCTTTCTGGGTTTCGGGTAGGCATGCATAAATTCCCAATTGCTAATCAAATTGCACAAGAGGCACTTTTTGTGGTTCAATCCAGTCATTGACTCTACTAGTGTATCCTGATTAATTGTGTAAGAAAATTCCTGCAGTTCAGTTTTTGCTGTTTACTTGTTTTGGTTGATTATTTAGCAGCTAGGATCACAGCTCAAAGTTTTCTGTACCATTGCTACAGTTGTCAGAGGCATTGATAAGTAATGTAAATGCTTACATATTTCATTGGTTAATGTTGTGGCAGCATTGTTGTGCTTTTATTTTCTCAGTGTTGTTTATCTATTATGTGAGATCTATGCTTCCTGGTTCTCAAAACAGGGCAGAGTACTGGAATTAATTGCATTGTGAGTCTCATTTCCTCCTAAAATTTGAACTGTGTGACATATTTAGGTACAATGTAGTGTCTATGCTCATTTGCAGATGTTAATAAATATGCTAGATAAGGATTGGTTTATTCTTATATGGCATTCCATATTTGTTTGTCATCTCAAGTTATAAATAAAGTGGTGGCCCTTGTCAATCTGAAAGCCAATGTTGATGCCAAATGGCAAAGAAATGAGGCCAAACAGTAGATTGGATTGATAATAGAGAAACTCATTCTTTCAAAAGTGCTTAACCAGAAGAACAATATTCAGCTGCTTTCAAAAGAAGCCCAAAACATGGTTTTATAGGGTTCCAAGTAACCCTAAAATAGAGCTAAAACAAAATAGCTACGAAAATGCCACTAAAAACAGAAAAATGCCCCAAACCCCCCTCAAAACGACTTCGAAATGCGAAAAAAGACGTCAATCACCGCAGGGCAATGAGTCCTGCTGCTGGCCTCATTTCGGAGTGATCGGGCAAAGTGCAGCACATTCCGAGCCTGGGACCCTAAGGTACCCCATGTGTTACCTGATGTGCTTCAAACCTCTTCATCTCAACCTCAGTTAACTATATTCACAACCAAGCTTTTAAATGGCTCCCTTCAATTTAACTTAGTCTTTTGCCAAACTAAATGTGATTGGCTACATGGCTCCTTTTTCTCCAGTCAACTCTATCCAGAGTCATACTTCTTCTAGGGGGGATGCTAGGTTTGCAAACAGAAGGGGAAAGGACCCAAGAATCTAGAGTAAACTATTTCTGGCGGGTAAAACATTAATATCTGGACAAGGAAGTCTCAGATTTAACTTCAAGCATGGTGGAGCTTCATATTTCCTGGTAGGACCTAGATTTAGGAATCCTTTTTTGCAGGTTATGCTCAAACTGCTTATGAGAGATAGTGGCACCAGAAGATAATATGCCCACCTTAATGCAACAGTATTTCTCAGCAAAGCACATGTTGACCTGGACCCATTCTCCATTAAAGGAAAAAAATATCATTCTTCTCCTAGGTCTGCACTTGACTAAGTGACCAAACTATACTGCTGAGGAGAAGTGCAAATGAAGAAAAGGTGACCACATCTTTAGAGGCAGTCTCACACAGGCAGGAAAGAGGGTAGGGGACTAGGATTATAGTTCGAAAACTCGGCAAGATCTTGAAGAACTTGCGTAGCTTGAGAAATTTCAAAACATTTAAAGAATCTTAGTGAAATCTTGGTGACATCTCAAATATCTTGAGAATGTTCCCAGTATTGTATTGTTGGACTAGGGTGATAAAGGTGTCTATGACTTATTTATTATTCGTTGCACCTGGTTGGCGCTATGTGATATGCATTGTGAACACCTTACTGTATATTGTGGCTTGCAGTACAAGTTTAAGTTTTTGGCTATTTCTTAAAAGTTGTTCTTTCCATATAAATTTAGAAAATACATCAGGTGTTGAGTACATCATGAATTATCACTTAACCCCATTATTCAGCTGACAGGGTGCTGTTGAAACATAATTTTAAACATAGGAGGTGGATATGTAATAGATAAAATTTCAGGGGATGTAAATGTAATAGTTTGCAACTCCAGGGGATGTATATATAATTTGCTCTTTTTCTAATAACATTCAAAATGTGATTCAAGTGGCAGCAATTATATGCCATTGCTATATCTAGCATGTTAAGCAATCTTCAATTACCCATTGTCAATTAATACCCCAATCTCCCCTGGATCCCTCTCACAAAACTATTTTTTGATGTAGAAATGAGTTGAGTTGACGTCAAAAGAGCTTGCATATCTAATATTTTCAGTAATATTTTATGCTTATGAAGCTAAGGGGGAAACATCTCTTATTTCTTCTGTTACTGACTTACTTCTTTACTGTTAAGGAAGGTTGCACTATTTCCCCAGTTGGGATAGTTAGCTTTGTAGAACTCCTTAGTGTCCTACTTTATGAGCTTTGAACAGTTTGTTTATAATATGAAATCATGAACCTATCTCCCCTGAATCTTCTGTAGGTGAGATTTCTGGTTCTTGTGGCAGCAATTCAAGGGACATGACAAATCTTTCGTGATATCTCCTTTGATTGGAGACTAATGCATTTGGTTTTCTTTGTGCAAGCTACCTCTGGAATAACTTTACCAGTTGGGGAGCCATCATATATCTTGTATGCTTTGCCAGACATCTATCTCCTACCATCTCTGGGACAACATTCTTTTTCATTTTTTCCCCTCTTAAAGGGGGTATTGAAGCCTATCACTAATCTTGTTATCCAGGGGTGCACTTCAGACCTGGAAACACTGGTTATTCTACAGAGAAGTCTCAGTTAGATTTCCTCATGTACTTGCAACTATCTCTCTCATTTTCTCTAAAGGAGGATCTTCCACTCTTTTTCCTTTGTTGCCATTGCCCAACCAAAGTGACGCCGAAGTTCTGCCTGAAAGTCTCTTTGTACCAAATAATGCCTTTCTAGATAAAAGATATTTAAGAGGTGGGTTGGTCAATCCATTTTTGCCATTGGAGAGGTACTTGGCATCTTTTGGAGAGTTCATTTCCTTCATGTGACCATTTTGTGTGAGTGTCTTGTTGCCTCCCTTTTGACTAGCACATTGTAAATTTTGTTTCCTACATGTTTCTTCTAATAAGTTGGCCCTCTTCAATTCCCATTTTCAGCCAATCTTCTACCACATTTTTCTTCTGAAAGATTAACTGTTTCCTTCGAAGTATCCTACTGGACCAGACTTTCTGTGAAGCGCTGCTATCTTTAGTTCTTTCCTGTCAAATTCCTTTACTTCCACAGCTTAAATTCCATGTGAAGGACAAAATGGCTTCTGCAATTGGGCCTGGTACTGTGTCACCAGTAGCTACTTGCCAATCCAACTTCTTCCTTGTGATCCAATAACCACGGTGAAGTTTTATATTTAATAAATGATAGGAATTGTTTCCCTTATCCTAATTTCAATCTTGAAATGCTTTAATACTAATGGAGAAGTACTTCCTCAAACTTTTAATCTTGAAATTGTTTTGCTAACGAAGGATTTTTCGAATTTGATTATCCACATCAGAATGAGCTGAATATCACTGAGTTTTGATTTTGTCTAGGATCAGCCAAACCCCACACTGTCTTCAGTTAAGAATCAGCCATTGTCTGGTGGATCTGTCTGCTTTTTGGAACCGCTGACCATGACATATTGATCCATTCATGCCTTTTACTGCTTGATTTTCTTTTGTTGACATCCACTTGTGTGTGTGTGTGCCTTGGCAACAATTTCTCACAAATTCGAATAACCATTTAGCAAAATGATAGACCAAGAATTGGGTCCTGGCTGTTTTGGGATCTAATTGCTTGTGAGTTGGCCATCAGCGCCAACTGGATGTTATTCTTGTGATTTTTTCCCTAAAGTTTAGTGGAATTCTTGCAGGTTGTGTATTGATAGTTGGATATTTTTTAACAGTTGGTCATAGCTTGTAGATGTTTTACACAAATAATAACCTGATTTTGTTTTCATTGTTAATAAATCACTTGGCAATAAAAGAACTCCTGAACCTTTTTTTTTTGGTGTGTGTGTATGTGTGTGGGGTACATTCTCATCCTTTTAATCGAACAGGCATCCCGAAGTGCTATGTATTTAAAAGTCGGTTACAAGAATATGCACAGAAGGCAGGGATTTCTACTCCTGTTTATGAGACAATGAAGGAAGGTCCTTCCCATGAGCCTAGCTTCAGGTCCACAGTGGTTGTGGACAATGTCAAATATGATTCTCTCCCTGGCTTTTTCAATCGTAAGGCGGCAGAGCAGTCAGCTGCAGAAGTTGCTCTAATGGAATTAGCTAAATCAGGGAACTTAGGGGAACGCATCTCAATTCCAGTGGTATGTTTTACCTTTCTCATCGGTATATGGTGGCATTTGGATGCATAAAAACCATGGGTTAATGAAATATGAAAAATGTCTCAATGGCCTACCTAGATGTTTATTTTGAATGTCATGATTTCTTTATTAAAAGCAATTGACTTGCTAATGGATTCACCTCCAATATATGGCAGATACTTTTGTTGTGCTCATTACCTTTAGAAGTAAGAAGCTCCATTATCGCATTTTTTAAATGACTGTGTATCCTTTAGTTCTAAGGCTGAAATCTTCGCTTGTCACCATTAAAATATCTGCAGGGCTTGCCTTTAGCTTTGCATTTGAGTGATGTGTATGCTGAAGAGTTTGTTAGTTTGTGGGGGTTGTGTGTTTCTTGTGAGGCCGTTATATTCACTTCTCACCATTAAAACCTTTGCAACTGTCAGGCGTTTCTTTAGCCTTGCATTTGAGTAATATGTACAATAAAGAATGTATGAATTTTGTTCATGTGTGTTTGTGTGAGCATGTGAATGTATGAATTTTGTTTGTGTGTTTAGCATGTGAATTTACTGATGTTTACTGTTCCTCAGAAACAGCGACCATCCAGAAGTTTCAATTTAAAGTCCATTAGTCCAGTCAAAACAGCTTGTCAAGAGCTAAGTCATTAAATCCAAAATCAAAACTAGAACAAGTTGTGCACAAATTTCCGAAATAAGTAGATTAAATTTGGTCGGAAAGACAGGCTAGTGTTTTCTCCCCAAAGCAACCACACCCGGTGCCAGGATATGTAGACCTCTGGTTAAAATTTGATTTGTCGTAGATTGAGAAGCACTTGCTCTGAGAAAGTTGACTTATTGATTGCCCCAATAGGGTATTTATTGATTTGCAATACATTAGCTAGAACCAACTCAGAGAAGGAAGATGAGTACAAAAGACTAGGAAAAGAAATTAGAACTAAAATAGGACTAATAAATAATTTAAAAGACTTCAGGGGGAGTGGGGCCCTCAAACTCGCTAGCATTAGCTTGAGGGAGTCAACATGATTATTTGCTGGCCTTCAAATTTGAAGCATCTATTTATGAGTCTGAATGGTTCTTACATAGTTGCATCCCCCCCCCCCCCCCCCCATTTTGTTTCTTCCTTTTAGGAACAGCAGAAAATAGTTATAAAGAAGATAAAATGTACAGATCTTCAAGAAAAGAAAAATCACCAGGAAAGGTTCCCCAGCCCCCACTGCACAAACACCAACCTAGTAATCTACACATGTCCAAAGCCTCCCTCCCAGTAATGGAAAAATCAACCCTTTTAACTTTGGGCACCCCTTCTTCTTATCATCAAGCTTCACATCACCTTTCATCCAAAGGAGATATGCTTCACTGGTATAAAATCAATCAATACTTTTCAGGTCTGAATTTGAATTTCAATCCAATGAGACTAGTCAATAGACATAATACATTAAGGAAACAAGAACTGGAAAAGCAGAACCTCTGCTATTCAATTGAAGAAACAAGGCCTCTAAATGATGTCTTTAACTGAAAACATAGAAACTGGAGAAGATAGCTCCAGGAAACTAGAAGTAAAGCTGACCAGCAACCAAAGAAAATAAAACTTCTCTTTTAGCGATCACCATATTATTTAGCCCATAATAATGCTCATAGAAAAAGGGCAACTGGATCACAGACTAACTCAAAAATTGAGGACACAACTGTATTGCATCAGCCTTTTGCCTTTTCTTGTATCCTGGTCCTCATCATGGTTGAAAGAATTTCATCCAGCATAGTCTCTTAAAATGATTCAGGAAAAATGACAATATGATGAGCTTGCCTCACTAAGTTGTATGTTAATTTTATTGAATCTATCAATTCTGCTGAGTCTACTCTTGTTTTCCTCATATGTCAGAATAATTTGTTAGCACTTCAATATGCTGTTTTATCTGGTAGTTCCTGACCCCCTAAGTTCCTGTCGCCCTACTGTCTTGTTGGCCCTCTTGAAACCATCCCTGAAAAAGGACTTTCATGTGGAAACAATGTCATCATTTATGTGTACACGCACATATAATAGCCATCACCAACTTGACACCATATATATACCTTAAACTTGATTATGTCAATTGACCCTACATCGAATACCCGGCTAGAGCTATACCTAATTTTCCACAATCTCTATTTCTTTCTTTTGGTAGTACATATTCCTCAGTACCCAGCTCTGAATAAATCCAATGATCCTGGTGATGAAACCCTGAATCTAGGGTTAGTGGTAATTTTGTAAATTCCCTAAATTCATAGGGCTGCCCAGGATTTCCAGCAAAAGGGGAAGGATGTTTAGGGTTTTAGGGGACTCTTGAGGCTCGAAAACTCTGTTGTAGGTGGTGGTTCAAATATGAACTTCAGAACTTAGGGTTTATGGAAGTTTAAATTCTGCAGAATTTCTTCTCAAGGAAGAAGACAGTTCAGAATTTGGAAACTTAAAACCAAGACTTAGATCTGAAATTAATTTGCTGGTTAAATTCCAAAGGGTGGGGCGACCTAAATGGGGTGAAAAGGGAGGCTTAAGTGGCTGGGAATAGGAAGCTGCAGGGGGTGGGTCTCTAGGGTAGCCGTAGGTAAGGAGGAGTGGGAGGGAGACCTGCTGGTGTTAGGGGAAGTGGGGGAAGGGGCTAGGAGGGTTGTAGGGCATAAAGGGAATGATTAAGGGAGCCGTAGGGATGGTGAACTGTTGCGTAGAGTAGGGGAGTAGGGGTATGGTGTGATGGCTCAGGGAAGGTGGGGAGCTTTTGGACTTATAAACTGAAGGGAACTACGGAAACTGCTGTTGGAATGCTTGAAGAAGAAGAAGAGAATGAAAAAATTGCAGAACACTATCACAAACCCGGCCGCAGGTCACCCATCTCGGATCCCACGACTTTCTCTCAAAACCAGTTCTTCAAACTCAAATATTATTCATCAATCAATTTGAAAGTTATAATGAAAGAAGAGGGTATTTATTGCTTAAAAATAAAATACTTTGACTAGGGTTGGGACTCCTTAATAGATAAGGATCCCAACTCTAGACTACTCCACTTAAAAAGGAATCAAATTACTACAAGGTCACAAGTTCACAACCCTAGGATTGGAATCTCGTTTAAACACTTATCTTGGAACTCAAGCAAACAACTTCCAAATAAAAACAAACCCTAAAAGATAAGAATCCCTTTGGATAAGGAATCTTTTCTTATAACTAACTAACTACTAGTGACTTGGACATTTCATAATTCAAAGTTGACTAACCTAAATGAAAAAACAAAAGTAGAGCCATGACCTTGGATCGGGGGAATTCTATCAAGACCCATATTGAGCTGTAAAAGGCGGCTGGAAAATGACCAGAACGCCCCTAGGCTGGTTTGGCCCTTCTTGGACTGGCTTCTATCTTTGAGTGGGTTGGGCCCTTTTTGGTTCTTCTTGGGCTGCCTGGGGCTAGGTTATATCAGTTCTCCCCATCTTGGAAACATTCATCTCCTAATGGATGTGCTTGTCATGAGACTCAGAACAACCCTTTGGAGGGCTTGCATGTGAACCCGTCCTCTCATTTTGCAGTGGGGTGGAAGTAGTAGGTGTGTTACTGGTTGCACCTTTCCCTGACAGAACTTTGGGAAGATAGGATCAGTTGCAAATGGCAATGGAGTCTTCAATCCTAGGCGACTGTGTGTCAAGAGCCCTAAGAGGAAACATGGAGTCAATAGCCATGCCTTAGGAGCCTTTCTCTGTCAACACCTTTATCATTACTGTAGCTATAGTCTTGAGAAGGTGTGTAGTATCTTCACCCTGAAATTGGAGACTCAAAGGATGTCCAGTTTCACAAAGGAGTGGTGATGGTATGGACCTCTGATATTTGTGGGCAGCAGTACTCTACCCTTTGATATTAAGGGCATAGGGAACCTCTGGTGTAGTGGGTACCAGCTCGATGGGATCTTAAAGGGCTGCCTCTGGTGGTGGCTATGAGGTCTCTTTGTTAGGTGTTGGTTGATGAATTTTGGGAACAGCAACTCCCCTTCTTTGATGAGACTCTTTGGCTAAGGGGTCTGCCACTTCTAGGGTAGTTGTGTCAATCTCTTCTAGCACCTTCTTTGGAGGAAACTCTTGGATTGGTGAAGAGGAATCACCATTTGGTTGTGGAGCTTTGGCCTTGGAGTTAGTGGTGGTGTCTTGGTTGTTCTCTTGACTGGGTCCTTTAGATTTTGTTGAGGTGAGGCTCTAGTTGCTTTCTTGATTGGGCCTTCAACTTCTGGGTCCACCAAGTGCTGCACCTTGCTATTGAAGTCCTTCTGAGTTGCTCTGAGAGCCTGCATCTTGTTGATTTCCCCTGATTGGACTCTGTGGTAGGAAGTGCAGCTGCTCCTCCATTTTTCTTCCAGGTTTGCAAACCTAGTATTCAGCTTAGTCATTTGAACATGTATATCTTGCTGGCGCTTCAGAATTTGCTCCAGCCATAGACTTAATTCTCACTCATCCATGGTGATTTAAAACTCTAGGAGTTGCTGGAGCCATGCTTTGATACCACTGATGAAACCCTGAATTTAGGGTTAGAGGTAATTTGGTAAATTCCCAAGATTCCTAGGGTTGCCCAGGATTCCCAGCCAAAGAAGAAGGATGCTTAGGGTTTTAGGGGACTCTTGAGCCTCTAAAACTCTGTTGTAGGAGGTGGTTCAAATATGAACTTCAGAACTTAGGGTTTATGGAAGTTTAAATTCTGCAGAATTTCTTCTTAAGGGAGAAGACAGTTCAGAATTTAGAACTTAAAATCAAGACTTAGATCTGAATTTAATTTGCAGGTTAAGTTCCAAAGGGTGGGGCGACCTAAATGGGGTGAAAAGAAAGGTAAGGGGTGGGTCTCTAGGGTAGCCATAGGTAAGGAGGAGTGGGAGGGAGACCTGCTGGTGTTTAGGGATAGGGGCTAGGAGGGTCGTTGGGCCTAAAGGGAATGATTAAGGGAGCCGTAGGGATGGGGGAGGGCTGCTGTTGCAGTGCAGCAGCAAGGCAGGGACGGGGGACTGTTGTGCAGAGCAGGGGAGGGGCACGGGTATGGTGCGATGGCTTAGGAAGGTGGGGAAAGGGTTTAGGGCTTTTGGATTACTTGTAAACTGAAGGGAACAGCTGGAATGCTTGAAGAAGAGGAAGAGAATGAAAATTTTTCAGAACACTATTACAAGCCCAGCTGTAGGTCACCCATATTGGGATCCGACCACTTTCTCTCAAAGCCAATTCATCAATCAATTTGAAAGTTACAATGAAAGAAGAAGTTATTTATAGCCTAAAAATAAAAGACTTTGACTGGGGTTGGGACTCCTTAATGGATAAGGATCCCAACTCTAGACTCCCCTACTTAGAAAGGAATCAAATTACTACAAAATCACAACCCTAGGATTGGAATCTTGTTAAGACACTTAACTTGGATTCAAGCAAACAACTTCCAAATAAAAACAAACTCTAAAACATAAGCACCTCTTTGGATAAGGAATCTTATTTTATAACTATCAAACTTCTTATGACTTGGACACTTCATAATTCAAAATTGACTAACCAAAATAGAAAAACAGAAGTATATTCATGACCCTTGGATGGGAGGAATCTATCAAGACCCATATTGAGCCCTAAAAAGGGGGCTGGAAAATGACCAAAATGCCCCTGGGTCTTCAAGTGGGCTTGGGCCATGGCTCTTCTTTGGCTGTCTGGGGCCGGGTTAAATCACCTAGGTATTGCTTTATTATTCTCTTCCTTATTTTGTTTTCTGATTTATGTTGGCACTGTTTATTTTTCTTATGAATTGGACCAATTGGTAAATTCTAAGTTCTTTCTTTCTGATAAGAAAACTTAGAGCTTGCAACGTGGCAGCCAAATTTCAGTCTCCTTAGGGCCTCTGAAAACTGATGTTTTGAAGAGAAATCCCTCCCAACCAAAGAAATTTTTTCTGGAGCTGCATATTGCGGCATTAGGAAGTGATATAAATTGGTAGGGAGCAAAAGGCAATATTAACCAGTAATCCGACCAGAAATGACAAAGTATGCTTCCTCATGGCTAGCTCTCTTTCAAGTCTGAGTTATTTGAAGAATATGTAAACATCAAAATGGTGAAAAATAAAAAGGCAGAATAAGGGGTTTTGATTCTTCTTTAGCTTTTGGAAATGTTTTTAGTGTATATGCTTCCTCAAGGTTGGGTCTTTTACATATTTGACTTATTTGAAGAATATGTAAACGTCAAAATTAAGAAATATAAAAATTAGAATCAGTAGGTAAATTTTGGAATTGTTTTGGTGCATTATTGATCTGATGAGAAGGTAGTGATCCTATTAGAAGTATGAATGTAGCTGTGGATTCTTAGTTACCGTCTAGATTGTGGGTATGCAAGTTTTCAGAGATTTTTATTTTATTTTATTTTTAAGTGTATTTTCTTTCTGTTGTCCTAGCAAGTCCAACTTTTCTTTCTTTGCCAGTTTACTGGCTGACATAGTAACGAAATCCATTGAGTTTTAGCAATTGTTGGAATCCTGTGATCGCTAATATTTCTTTACTGATATTATTGATTATGGTATAATGTTGCATTTCAATAAACATTTTTCTATTTGATAGTGTGTTTGAATCATGGGAAATGTATGGAGAACCCGGGCTCAGCCAATTAGAGGGCCCCCTCATTGAATTGGACTGCATGGCATCAACATCAATACCTCCTGATATGCAGACAATGAACTAGGGGCATACCATATGGTGCAATTGCATTTGGTTTTGGGGATCCTTAGGTCATCAAACCATTGCTCTTTAATAAATTGAGACCATTGGCATGATATTATTGGTTAATGAACATTTTATCTATTTGAGTACTTAACATCAAAAGTTGCCTGTAATTTCAGCATGAATCAGGCTTGTGCAAAAATCTACTCCAGGAGTGTGCACAGAAGATGAATTTCGCTATTCCATCATATGTCTGCGAGAAAGTTAATCCAGCAGGGAAAACGTCTTCATTTATTTGCACCACTGACATTGGGGGGATTCAGTATATTGGAGCTGCAGCCAGAACAAAGAAGGAAGCGGAAATCAAAGCTGCACGGACTGCTCTATTGGCAATCCAGGGACATGGTGGAGGATCTGAAGTGCGGTTAAATGACAACATTCAGTACACGGTTGTCCCATGCAAGAAAAAGGGTGCTGAGTCAAATAATGCACCTCAAGAAACTACAAAAGCTCTCAAACCAAAGAAAAATGGTTTCAAGAAGAAATGGATAAAAAAGAAACTCAGAAAAAATAAAGGCAATGAAACAAAACTAAACCACAATGAGCAGGCACTTGATACTGTAGTTCATGAACCTGTTCTAAAGGCTGAAGATACAACAATGGAAGAAGGTGATGTAACAAGACTCAACCAGAATGTGCAGGCAACTGCTAATGCAGAAACTGAATCTGCTCGAAAGTCCGAAGATACAGCAGTGAACATGTCCACGGAGAAACTGGGATTGCAGCACGTGGGATCAAAACTTCATCAAAATGCTGAATTTGTGTCCCAAGCCGAGGACTCAGGAATGCTGGTTGTGCAAGCAAATCAGAATTATCAAAGTGCATCCTGTGGGGTATCAGGTCCTACTGATGGAAATCCTGACATCTTAGGTTTGCTGCCTGCGCAGGTCACAGCTGGAGTTCAAGTTGGGAATTTAGGACTCCTGGTTGCGGATTCAACTGACAATTCTCAAGTTGCAGAGACTGTAAACTTGAATTCTAAACAAAATGGACAAGGAACCTCTGACATTGCAATTCTAGAGGCAGTTCAATCAGAAGATCGAAAGGAATTTGTCATGGAAGGGAATGTAATTTCTGGATCTGGGCTAGGAACTCCAATGGTAACCTGTTTGAGCACTGCACCTGAGACTCCAGTTGTCATGGACATCAATACTTCAGCCAAAGATAATGGAAATGGGCAGTAGGATATCGGCATAAGCATGGAATGGGTGTTCTAGTTCAGCTCAGGCTCTCCAAAATGAGTACAAAGTACAAACCAGCAAAGTTTTTGCCTAGTGGAAGTCATTCTTGGTTGAGAATCTTGAGATTAGTTTCTATACAGTTGTCAATTCATTAGATCAGGAAAGTGAAATAGAATTTTTACATATAAATCTTTTAGAAATTACACCATCAGTTCATTTTTCTACCTTAAGCTGCATCTTGATTTTATTCACCTCGTTCAGATGCTTGCTGTTTAGAAACTCATCTTGTTACTTAAATATAAAGATTATTTTGATCCAGACCATATCAATGTGAGCTTAAGCTTTCTCCACTTGTCAACTGTATGGAGCACCCCATGGACCTTTTGCATAATATCATTTTTGTTGGTTGTTAGCTTATCTGGTAGAAAGGAGAATGAGTTGAATTGCCATTTAGTAGTGCTCTGTTTGGTTGCAAGGGAATGATTGAAAGAACCCCAGTTTTAAAATAATAAGAGTAATCAGAATATGTGTATGTGGCAACCTGAAAGGGGACAATTAACAAAACTGCATTAGGCATACATGAACAAAAAGTTGATGTATGTTTGCTTATATGATTTGGTTTGAGCCTTAGCTCTTAAGCACAAGTAGAGTTAGGTGGGTGCATTGCACTTGATAAAGCAAAGCACTTGAATAGTTCCTGTATTGTTCTCTTCACTCTGCCTTGTCTTGGTGCATGTTTGATCCTAAAATTGGGATATATACATTTAACATAGATTTTGACTCAATGTGGTTTATTGGATCATAAGGAATTGACAATGATGAACATAGACTACCAATTCATATCTTATTGCTTTGGTGATTACAAACTTCAAAATAAACTTTCTTTTTTTTTTTTTTTTAAATTACAACATTAGAAAAACCTAGCTGAGTGGCTTCTTTGCTTAAAATTCAAGAGAATGCAATATCATTGGGCTGCATTGATATAAGTAGCCAAGTAGCTTCAATTTTATTATTTTAAGGGAGAGAAATATCAGTTCTAGAGTGTGGCTTATATTGTCACTCCTTTGAATTTTTCTCCCCTGCTCATGTGAAAAGACATAATTGCCTCCCTTTATTATATAGAAAGAGACACAAAAACATAGGGGAAAGTGCTCACGTAAGTCACACTACTATCCAAATTAGGGATCCAGATCTACTACCCTCAGTATTTTTACAATCAGATAAATGAAATCAAGAAGCCAATTACCTAAAACCAATCCAGGGGAAATTCTTTGTTTTGTGAGTTCATTTAATTTTTTTTCTCACTAAGTATGTAGCTTTATAACCACTTGGAGATATAGTGGAGTTTTCTCCTTAGCCCAAAGAAGATTTGAATTCTTGACTTTATACTATCAGACATTGGTCTTCACGAATTGTGACAATGCCTTGAGATTGTGTATAGATGATTTCCATATGAAGTTCATCAAAGTCAACTTATATACATCTTTGGTTACATCCTTATAATCCAAAGAGATTCAAATTCTTGACTACATGTTTCATAATAATTTTTTTAACAAACCCTTGAGGTTATGTATGGATGATTCTTGTTTTTTTTGGCAATTAAAGTTCGCTTGGACTAGCTTATGTGCATCTTGACTACATCCTCAAGAGAATAGCCTTTTATATGTAATTTAAAGATAAGGCAATGCTTCGCATCTAGACCCAAAAGGATATGATTTTCATTCGATTTTTTTAAAAGTGAGACTCAATGTTGATGTGCTTCCACAAAGTCAGTAAGTCTAACGAATTCATGTGTTCAAGTATCGTTACAACATTGTTAGACACAAAGTCTTATATAACAGTCATGTGTTTATGTGTTTGATGATGAAAAAAAAAAGAAAAAACACAATATACGATAGTGTTGCCCACGTGGCAGACAACATCGTTACAACGTTCAACATGGGTCCCACGTCCAAGGGCGATAGGTTGGTGATGACTACTTTCAGTGCCGTTTCTTCTCCCTGCCATTGTTCCCCTACCCGATGGCTCCAAAGCTAAATTTGCTCCTTTCTTAATTAATTAATAATTAAAACCTCACTCCTCTCATTAGTTAAACATATTTATTTCCACCAAAAGGAATCTAACTTTATTTAATTTCTTAAACAACAATTATTACTAATTCACAATATAATATAATCAAGTCCCCTTCTCCCTAATGTACATGCACGGTGCACGTCCGTAGGGAGAAACTGATAAGAAGCTCTACTCTGATAATAAAAACTCTAAAGCCAATCGCTTGCAGTTGCAGGCAATGAATTTCTCCAGGTAAGTCGACCAAGAAAATTTTAAATGCAGAGATGGGTCAACCAAACACTAAACTAATAACCCTTCAACCACCTTCTCTGTCACTTCTCTCATACCTGGATCCTTTATAAGCAAACCAGTTCGTTCCTCCCTCTACACTAAGACATTTCTTCGAACACGTAGCAGCATGGATGATGATACCATCTTTCCTTCAGATATGATCTGGATTTCAGCTTCACCAGCTCTAATTCCAATACCTTCACCTCTTCTAGTGCTCGTAGCAGTGTTTCCCTGAGCTTCAACGACACCCACTGGTCCCACCACTCCACCACCGCATCCAGAGCAAATCTCGGCCGGAGATTTGACCCACATTGGTCTGCAATCAACGCCGCCACCAATTTTTCCTCTGACGGCTCTTTACACCTCCACCACCTCAAGCTCGTCCGCCACATTGGTACCGGCGACCTTGGCCGTGTTTTCCTCTGTAACCTCAAAGACTACGACCACGGCGTTTACTTCGCCCTCAAGGTTGTCGACAAAAACGCTATTTCCGCCAAAAAGATCTCACAGGTTCAAATGGAATCTCAAGTGCTATCCATGATCAATCACCCATTCCTTCCAACCCTCTACGCTCGCATCGAAGCTTCTCATTACACTTGTTTGCTTATCGACTACTGCCCCGGTGGGGACCTCCACGCCTTACTCCGGAGTCAACTAGGGAATCGTTTCCGGGTTAACACGGTTAGGTTTTTCGCGGCGGAGGTTCTAGTGGCGTTGGAGTATCTACACGCGCATGGAGTGGTTTACCGAGATCTGAAGCCAGAAAACGTCTTGATTAGAGAAGACGGCCACGTAATGTTGTCTGACTTTGACTTGTGTTTCAAAGCCGATGTGGTCCCCACTATCGAAACCACCATTTTAAAGAAGAAAAAGAGCCGTTATAGTTTCCACCACGGCTGCTTTGGGTGGCGCCGCTGGAGAAATAACCGGAAAATGGAAATGAAGAGGGAGTTCGTGGCGGAACCCACGGCGGCGTTCTCTAAATCGTTCGTTGGGACGCACGAGTATCTTGCGCCGGAACTGTTGAGTGGTGATGGTCATGGTAATGGAGTTGATTGGTGGGCTTTTGGGGTGTTCATATACGAGCTATTGTACGGACGAACGCCGTTTAAGGGTTCAACTAAGGAGGCAACACTGCGCAATATAGCGTCATCGAGGCCATTTAGGTTGCCGGAGAGTGACATGATGGTGGCGGTGGCTCCGGAAGAGGGGGAAGAAGAGGCCATAGATCTAATACAAAGGTTGCTAGTGAAGGACCCCAAGAAGAGGCTAGGGTGCACCAAGGGTGCCACAGATATCAAGAAGCACGCTTTTTTTGATGGAATCAAGTGGCCATTGATACGCACGTATAGTCCACCAGAAGAGGTTCGTGGTTTGCTGGGATTGAGAAAGAAATCGACGCGTTTGAGTAGTAGGTTTTCTGCAACTTATTCATCTTCATCATCATCATCATCAAAGAGAAGACGTCGGTCTTGGACTTGGAAGGGCTAGGGAGATCTTCTGGGGGTGGAACTGTGGAAGAGGGTTTCCAAGTTATAACTTAGAAATGTGTAGGTGTCGTTAGGGTTTTTCCAATTTTGGTCTTCCCTCCTATACTTTTTTGCTTTCAGGCTCTTCACAGCTTTGTGTGTTTCTTGAGATCAATCACCAGCATTACTTGTATATAGATACATTGTAATTACAGGGATGATTCAATAGAAAATCTATCTAATAAGAAAAACTTATTTATTTATTTATTTAGGTATAAAACACTTCCATTCAGAAACCATCACTCTTACAGAGATCTACCAGCCAAGTGGAGGAAGACCACCTGACCACCTTATCAGGGAATGATTGAGGGACCTTGGTAAAAACTCAAACAAACACAATTCAAAAAACTGCAACCTAACTTCAGTGCTGCACAACATTGTGCTATGAACGGTCGAGATCGAGATCTCAAAAGTATAATGATACACCTTTTAGAAATGGATGGTTGAGATTGAGATTTCGGTAGAGATTTCAATCCCAACCATTCGCTATAGATAATGTTAGAAATATTTTTAAAACTTGCCAATGGTGGGTTAGTAAAGCGGTTAAAGGCCCAACCTCCCACGGGGAGGTCTTGGGTTAACACACATCCATTAGGCGGCATTAATATATATAAGAAGCTCTTAATCCAAAAAAATATATATATGTTTAAAACTTTATGTTTGTTATTATTATTTTTAATTTAAATATATATTTTTTAATTAGGTATTTTTTCTTATGATTTCTATAATGAAAACTTTAGTCCCACATTTAATAGAAATGAGCTAATTATCTCGTTTATATATAATAAGGACTTGTGTAATATATCTTTGGGATTAAGGATAACAATGCAAACCAAGTTCCTGAACCCTAGTTGTGACCCAGCCATTGTGATATTGTTATATATTAATTAATATTAGTATTAATAATTCTATATAACTTGGGACTTGGGTTATAGACTTTTAGAAAAGCCTATTGCTTGGTGGAAATGTGGAGATGCCATTAGAGAGATACTTTCTCTTGGGAAGGCCAGTTGAATAAGTACTCTCACAATAAACTCATTTTTTATATGAATTTTCTCCTCCTCTTTATCTATTTATCTCCCTATTGTTATTCTGTTAAGTAGTAAACATAACCTGATTACATCTTAAATAACCTTTATGAGGTGTAACTTTAAAGGTTTAGGCTAACTTGATATTGAGGTAAAGACTAATTTGATA
Organism: Hakea prostrata; assembly: GCF_041222555.1. Taxonomy (NCBI): domain Eukaryota; kingdom Viridiplantae; phylum Streptophyta; class Magnoliopsida; order Proteales; family Proteaceae; genus Hakea; species Hakea prostrata. The sequence goes on along the minus strand of NC_142604.1, from coordinate 3,790,358 downwards.
CTCGTATTGTACAAATTGGGGTGTCTAAATATCTCAAATAAAGTATCTTCGATACATTTCAACTTTGATGAAGTGTTGTGATTACAACAATCTTTCAAGTGTGTTCGTACAGATTCATCAACAAGTTTCAACACTTAATAAGCTCATATGCTTGTTCACCAAAAGCAGAAAACTATAATTGGCCCCTCCCTCACCTTCTTGAAGGTGGTTGTGGCAACATTTCCTTCAATGGACACGGTGAGCGAAAGCAAAATCTTACCAAGCCATAGGAGCCATGTAGAGAAGCAAATTAATGGATTGAAGTTTTTCTGCCTTTGATGTCATTAGCAATCCTAGAACCACCAATTTCAAAGCTTGGGGGAGAGAGGATCCAGAGGTGGTGAGGCTGGTGTTGTCGGCATCGAGGAACAAGACCCGAGAGAGAAGAGGGAATAGAATAGGGGACAAAGGGTAAATTTGGAGTTTAAAAAATTATTTGGATAATGAAGGGTAAAATAAGTAATTTATATATTTATCTAACAAAATATTAACAATTGACATCATCATTTAACTTCAATCCTATATAATAAAGGGACATTTATAATTATTTTTTTAGTAAGATAATTAATTCTTTTTAGAGCAATAAATGTAATTAATTGCAAATCTAAAGGGTGTGTATGCAATTTTTCCTAAATTAAATAACTCAAGGAGTCACATATTAACATTATGGGATAACTCAAGGGTGGCACTTGAAAATATTTCAAAATTTTAACTGTATAATAATGTATATGTCAAAATGGTGCTAATAATTTCCATAACGATTTACCCAAAAAAAAAATAAATAAATAAAAATTCTGTAACGGCGTTGCAGGGGCCACGCGACCAATTTTACCGGCCATGTTCTCTCAGTTTTCATTGTAATCAAGACGGAAGAGCGGAGGTTTTCCTCTGCAACACGCGTAGAGGCGCCCAATCTTTCCTTCCCCCTCTGTTCTTCCTCTTCTGCCGCAAAGATCTCCCCCTCTTTGTGTGTTTGACGCAAAGAGAAAATGCACGGACTTCCTCGAAAGGCCATCAAACCAGACGACGCAGTCACAGCTGCGAAAGCTGCTCAACTGCGAAGCCTCCAAGATCAACTTCTCCAATATCACCATGATAAGATGTGAGTTTGAGTTTTCTTCCTCATTTATTTCTGTTCATCATCTTTAATTCATTCTATTGCATCGTGTTTTATATAGTTAAAGCAATGGTTAATATCTTCTTATTCATATAGTACTATGTGTGATTGATCTTTCAGCTACACTAAGGAAGCCCTAGAAAGTTGTGCGAAACTTGTAGACGTAAATCCCGAACACTACACTGCTTGGAATTTCAGAAAACTAGCTGTGGAGAATATTCTCCGATCCGAAACCGATTCCGATGCCATCAAAGCTATTCTCAACCAAGAACTACGAGTCGTGCGTACTGATACTCTATTTTTTCTTCTTCTGAAAATCTTGTTTTACAGTCATCTTCTTGTACTTTGTGTGATTGAATTTGTCGATTGTTTGGTGGACGGTGTAGGTAGAGAATGCGTTGAGACGAAATTTTAAGTGTTACTCAGCCTGGCATCATCGCAAATGGGTTTTGAACAAAGGTTTTCTTTCTTTGGATCATGAATTTCGACTTTTGGATCAATTCCAAAGACTTGATTCTCGAAATTTCCACGCATGGAATTACCGGAGGTGAGGATTGCCCAGTGGTTTTAACCAAATTTTAGCATTTGGGATTTTTTTTTTTTTGCTTATTCATGTCCTTCTCAGATTTGTTGCGTCTCAGAAGAACCTATCGCTGGAGGAAGAGCTACAGTTTACCACGGACATGATAAATATAAACTTCAGCAACTATTCTGCGTGGCATAATCGTAGGTGTGAAGATCTTTTTCTCTAGCTAGCTATAGATTATAGTTGACTCATGAGACTGCAATTTGAAAGACTAAACTAGCATCTCTATTTTTTTCTGTGCAACTTACAAATCCAAGTTACTTGATATTTTGTAGCTCATTTTCAATAAATTAGAGGGAGAGATGAATTTTTTAGCAGGGAGGTGATAAACTAATGATCTGGTTGGTTTGGTAGTTGAGTTGTGCTACACTTCTTTGCTTTCTTATTCACAAGGACCACATATGGCAGTACAAAGCATTTCCATTTGGAAATGATGTATAAATACTTAGGCAAGCACATGTGGGTTGGGGGATTGAGTCAGTTCTTATAAAGTTAGTGAAGAAGAGCTTGTCTAAATTAGTTTTTGTTGCCTACTTGCTTCTCACAGACATGAACTATGTCTTAATCTTTTGACTCAGAAGTGATGGCTAGTAGTTTGACTTTTATACAGCTCTTGATTTCAATATTCTCAGATGGGCAACCAATATGCTTTTCCATCTTTCTCTTTATGTTTATGTTATCAATTACTGACTCATGCTCTGGAAATGTTGGCTCTTAATTGGTAGATTGATTCACATTGCACAATTGACTTCTGTAAGAGTAAATATAGGAAACATAGGTCAGCTCTTGGTTGTTTTTATAGTTGAATGTGCTAAGCCTGTGTGCTTAATAACCGCAAAAGTGGCACTCGGATGGCTGCACCAGCACAACCAGCTTTTGGAAACCCAAGCCTGGACGAAGCAAGATCAACCTGGGATTTTGCTCAAAGCTTCTCCTAGATCCATTTAGCCTATTCCCTTTAGTTGGGATAAGGTTATGGTTGTTGTTTGTAGTAGTTGTCTAGTTATTTATTTGCATTTAATTTGTAGTACTTCCTTCTTTCTTTCTTTTTTTTTGTGGGGACGGGGGGGGGGGGGGGGGGGAAAGAGAGCTTGGGGGACGGGGGGGGGGGGGACGGGAGGGAAAGAGAGCTTGAGTGCATTTTGGTTTCAGTTTTACAAAAGTCTTTTTGCTCCTAGGAGAGAAGATGCCACTCAGGGTCTTATAATACTGTTAGCAGTTCAAAAAGGGAACACCAAGTTAATAATAAGAACCCTATTCTAGGTTCAGAATCTATCCTGGTTGCAGTTTAAATATCCCATAGAAAAGGAGCTGAATGGGGAAAGGGTATCTTGTTTGAGCCTTCCAGGCAAAGGGTTCCTTTTGACTAAAAGAGTAAGAAAGAAAGAAAGAATAAAGAAGAGAAGATAATTGTTCTATAGTGGTTATAAGGGAAGATGGATTTGTCTTACCAGGGAGAAGGGAGGAGAGAAAAGAAAGCACCAACCTCAAAGCCATGCTACTCAACCAATGTCATGTCCCAATTGGTCTGTCTGTAGTCACAGAGTACATTTCAACATATAGAGCGGAATAAATCTGTCCCTAGTCCTGGAGTACATCTCAACATACAGAGAGGAAATAAGAGTCCCGAAAAGGAAACTAATTACATTCAAACTCTGTCTCCTATATCCTTTGGTCTTTTACTCAAAGATAAACTAGATGAAATAAAATATAAAAAAAAGGGACTACAAATTAAAGCCAAATAAATAACTAAACCAAAAAAAAGTCTTCCCGGGGAGGGGCTAATGTACTGCTTCACAGAGAGGCTATTTCCTTCATTTGAACCTGTACCCATAGTTTTCAAGGCGTTGCCTAGTCTTCCAGGTGCTTTATCAACTTGCATGCCTTGGCTGCCTAATTGGTGTTGCCTTGATTTTTTACTCAGTCCCATGGCTTGATTCGCTTAGGGGCCATGATGACTATGCCGTGACCAACAGCTTGCAATAGAGCAACGTTATGACTGTGCATAGTTGTACCTCTATTGCTGCTTGTTTTGCTTCTATACTTCACTTTTTGTATCATTCACCATGGCATTCAAACTATGTGATTTCTGCAGTGTACTTCTGTCTGAGTTGCTGAAGCAGAAGGCTCAAGGATTTGCCGAGAAGGAAAAAGTTCTGACAGAAGAATATGAGCTTGTACACCAAGCTATTTTTACAGATCCAGATGACCAAAGTGGGTGGTTTTATCATCTCTGGCTTCTGGAGCAAACAGTTAGACCGGATTCCTTAGTGCTTATTGCCTGTTGGCCACCTCAGGGTTCGGATCTGATGGTATCTTTTGAACATAACTTGAGTGGTGGTGTATTGTCTCCATTCAGAAGTTGTTATTCTGATAAAGGGGTTTTCCCTGTTGTTCTTTATTTTAATCAAGCTGTTGGAGGGGTAGACTCTTCAGCAATTACCATTGAATACATGTTCAGTAAGAATGAAGATCTTACTTGGATGCCACTTTCAACAAACAAGTCAGGAAGTGCCCAAGCTTGGGTAACATATTTGAATTTTCCTGATGGTAAAGATCCCTCGAAATCTTATCCAGTTGATGTTAAGCTTGGACATTCTCAAGGTATTGTCACTTCAAATGGGTGCCAGTATAATCATTCTTCCGAACTTGCGTTCACTGTGAGATTACAGTCAGTTGATACAGAATGTAGGGAAGTGGGGTCTGACATTAAGATGGTTGTCTGGAAGGATGACAGTTTTAGCGTTAATGAAAGACCTGCTTGGGACTTGAGTTCTTTAGACCAACTCGTAGTTGACAAGGGACGTGAGCAGACCTATAGCTGGCATACTGAGACCATCTCTAATGAGATAGCTCTCTTCCGGGAGTTGCTGTCAGAGATAGACTGGTTTGTCCTTTGTACCTCCAGTCAGAAATTTTCAGAAAAGATTTGCTTCTGTTGATCCCTTCCATCCCCTTATCTTCATTTAACTCTGTATTTTTTTGGGGGCTTTGTCGGCAGTAAAATTGGAAAGCTTAGCCTTGCACGACTTTTAATGGCTCATGATGCAATGTTGTCATATCAATTGCCTTCTCAACAGAAGAGGATTCATTCCGAAGAAGTTCTAGATCTATTTATGGACTTGATTAAGCTGGACCCTAGTCATTTGAGATATTACAAGGATGAGCACAGCTTAGTCCTCATGGAACAGGTTTTTCTCTGCTCTTTTTTTTTTTTTTTTTTTTTTTTTGGGGGGGGGGGGTTAATAGAACAGGTTTTCCTCTGTTGGGAGCATTATTTTCCAAAATTTTGTTGTTTCCAATATTTATTTGTTCCTTTGGTAATGCTTGCTATGTAGTGGCTTTTCTAATTGAATGTCTTTCATATTACATGGGAATAGGATAACAAAGTAATGTATCTCCCCCTGATCATTACAGATATGATAATGCTATAATATATGAAAGTATGCATGTTCCCGTACAGCCATACCCTGGTGCCATCTTTTACTTGCTTTTGCCAACATGCTTGTCAATAGAATAAGGTCTAGTAGTCTACGGAGCTACTAGATCTTATATGCATTGCATTCTTACTATTGAATCCATTTCCAAAAAATGGCTGGAAGACCTGGTCTAACTCAAGCCCTCGTGTTTGGACCTACTTTTGGACGTCTATACTTACTAGTTTCCTTGCCACTAGGAAACGATACTGGCTTATGGATGGGTTTCTAGATTTTCATTTCATTCTTCAATGTCTAGGTTGTTCTTTTATGCAGAAGTTATAATGCAACCTCTTAGATCAAACACTCTTAGCCTTTGCACCTTGGACTGTCAAATTTACATCTTTCCTTGGAAATTTTTTCTCTGTGTCCACCCCAAAATCTTGTTTTAGAGTGCTTCTATCCTGTGGATTTTGGATTCTTTGAACATTTTACCCTGCTGCTTCCTATTAGACCTCAATGAAGAAAGCTAGCCATTTACTGTGTTTTGTCATTTAAGATATGCTTTATATACTGATCCAACTTTGCCAGTTACCAACCTTATTATAATTTGTTATATTCTCATATTTGGGTTGATTGACAGATGACCTCCACTACTGATTCTTTGCTGAGGCTCTGCTGCCAGTATAATGACCCAACTTCTTTGAGTCTCAACAACTTGATCTGCTTACGACTCAAGAATATGGCCCTATCACGAATTGGATTTTCTGAGCGTTTACTGTGGGTACAAATGTTAGACCTCAGCCATAACGAACTTCATTCTATTGAAGGTATTCTTGTATTTGGCTCTCATTTTTCTTTCGTTAGGAGGATCTCTGCACCACTGCTTACTGTGTATGTTGGATTTTGGATACCTTCTATCATAATTCATTTTGATTGCATTATAACACATTTGAACATATTTGAGTTTCAGATGGTTTGTGCTATCCATGATCCTATATTTGAACATCAAAATTACATTCTAAACATCAGTAGCATACAAGCCTTACTTGGCGAGCTCTGATGAATTAATAGTAGATATTCCAAATTTTGGTGAATCTCACACACCCCACCCCCCCCACCCAACAAAAAAAGAAAAAAAAAAAAGGGGAAAAAAAGGGCTTAAGAACCGAAGGGGAAAAAGGGCTTAAGAACCGATATCTCTTTTGGAGGGCCATTGCCAGCATTAAACTTTATCTCATCAACTTCCACAATTGCCTATTACCATGTGGGTATCCCAATTTTTGTACTTTAGGTGTTGTATGATCTCTCTTGCTGCATCTATGGCTTTTGACAACTTCAATAGCTTCTCATCAACTTCAACAGCATTAAACTTTAGGTGTTTTTCTTTCTCTTGGTTTTTTGTTTTTACGGGTTAGATTCTTACTAACAATCTTGAAAATCTATTATGCAAGCTCCTTTTCATGGAATAGCTATTTTTGTGTCCAGGTCAATGTGAAACTACCTGTGGTGTTTGTGATGATTTACATTTGGTTTTTTGAGTTTGTACCATAGAATATTTATCTTTTCCTCATTTTCTAATTGCTGGTCATGTATGGTTGTACTGTATGGCTGTGTGATACAACAGTTAATGAATGATTCTGAGTTCCTTTCCTCTACCACGCACCCAAAATGCTTTATATTTTTTACTTTATATTTTTTATTTTATTATTATTATTATTTTTTGTGGGTGGAGGGGGGGGTTGTTTGATGTAGGGGTGGGAAATCATACTGATGGAATATTTCATAAATATTTCCCGGTAAAAAACACTTTTTGGAAAAGGCAAATGCAAGTAAGGAGAAGTTGCAAAGACATAAAGGATAATCAATAAAGAATGAGAGAACCGAAATCCAAAGTTGATACTTGGTTTTTTGAATCTTGTGACAGGTTTGGAAGCGATGCAACTTCTCTCCTACCTGAATCTAAGCAACAACAAACTCAGAAGCCTTACTTCATTGCATCCTTTGAGACCGCTGAAGTCCTTGAAAGTGTTGGATATCTCCTACAACGAGATTGGTGCACATTATATTGACACAACCAGGTATTTGTGTGCATCTCCCCTGTCACATGCAGTAGGACCCGATTGGAATATTGATGAAAATGTAACTAATGGTGTTGGTGTTGGTGTTGGGGAGTATTGGGAGGCTGTTGTGATTTTTAAAGGCTTACATTTAACACAGATCGATGTAGTGGGAAATGCAATTGCTGACAAGAGATTTAAGATATTGCTGTCCAAAGTTCTTCCTTGCCTCAAGTGGCTTGATGGTGAAGAAGTACATTAGCCAAATTATCTGTCTAGTTTGGATATCAATAGTGTATCGTTGTATTACTCATAGTGGTCGAATGAGGATTTTCTTGATTGCTAATTGCTCATTTTTGCGAGTAAGAGAAACGTTTTTCGTTTGACATTAGGAGTCACCCGGAGGGGGAGGGGCTACCTTGATAATTCTTGTTATAATTCAAAATGGGTCATTCTACTAATGTGTGGCGGAAAGGTGTGAGAGGAGCACATACCTCTACCTATCATTTTTTGTGTTGTTGGCTGTGATTACAGATACCATGTTGTCCTTGAATCAGACAATTTATGCCTATGGTGAGTGGATTCTTTCTTCACCATGGACAAAAGGAAAAGCTAAATTTTTTTGAAACGTATACCTAACTGCATTGGCAGAAAGTTCGGAAGAATTGTACACATCCAAATATTAACAATTATAAGTTCCAAACGGGTTTTTTTTTGGGTAATAATTCCAAATGGGTGTAGCTATGTTGAATATTGCCATCCAAACAGCCCTATTTGAGGTCATTTTTTTTTTTTTTTTTTGGTAATCATTTGAGGTCATTTTTCATGGAGGCATAATATGCATGGTTGTTGGATGAGTTGTATTACTGTACAAATCAGCCAAGGCTAGTAGACGGTGATGATGTGGACACTTCTTCCCAAAAGTTGAGTGCCGATGTATTTGTATTGGATATTTTGGTTGTTTTTAAAAGCCAAATTTATGAATAAGATGGAAAACTTATCTGATTAGCCAAATTCAAATCTTACTTGTTGAAATGTAGAACATTTCTGACCCACTAGGGGAAAAAAATTCTCTGTTGTACCCATCTCTCTACCATGTACAAAAGTACACTTTTATTCCAAACAGAAAGCTGTGATTAAATGTTTAATTTTGAATTAAAAAAATCTTTAATGCTCTTTCAATTTTTTAGTTTTCTCAGTCATTTGTTTAACATATAAGAACACTGCTGTGTATAGTGTAGAGACGTGCACAACAGAAGATGTATTTCAGACCCACTAGGGCAAAGTGGGAAAGCCACGACTCCATTGCCATCAATACTTTTAGCAAGGTTCAGGATCTCTGTGAGGCTTGCAAGTTGTGCCTAATAGGTTTTGAAAACCAATGCCTGGATGCAGGAAATTACTTAGATGCCCCAACTAGGAACCTGTTCAGAGTCTTTAAAAACTTATTCATCCTTTCACATAGGCTGCAAGCTTCTTACCCTTGATTTCCTATTTTACTTGTTGGGCAATGAATCCCTTGCTTACCTTCTAAACGCTAAGAGCTGAACAAGACCAGTAGACTGAATCCATTGTCAACCCAAACAGTGAACCTTGAAGTTAGGATAGAGGTAGGGCTTCAGTCAGAGATTCAGGTAGTTGAAACTGGTGGACCATGAAGTAACTCTTGAGGAAGACTACTGGAAAGATCAGGGGATGCTCCATGGAATCTGGGTTTATACATTTGAGGCTGTAATAACATGTATATCTGGGCTGAGCTCAAAGATAGGCATGCAGTGTGCCTTGTATATAGGGTTCAGGCTCCCTCTGCTACAGTTCTCTGGTCAGCCATTTCTCAGTAAGATTATTTCCTCTTTAAGATATCTACATTTTACAATCAAATAACTGGATTCAACAAGTAATATGTTATCTGCTTAATGAAGTTCACTCTGATATATGGATTTAGATTGGGTCAACATGATATGGGATATATTAAAGGCTTAATCATTCAACCAGTTCCATTAGCTTTGATTTTTTTGGCATATTGCTCGAACACCTAACATTTTGTATCAGAATTAGTATTACATTAGAAGAAGGTTCCTCGGAAGAAACAACTTCTACTTCTAGAGAGAGGACTACCAATTTTTTCTTCAGCGTGTTGGTTTTTCTATTCGGTAGAAAAACCGATCACCGAATTGTCTAGCCCCCACTAATGATCAAACCCAAAAGAGTTGATCAAGAAATTTTGTTCAATTATTGGGATGAGTTTGAAGGTTCTATTTTCATGGATCCGACTTCTTCAAAGTAGAATCTAAGCATTAATGGAGATTTCTTCAACTAATCACTTTCTAGTTATAAATTTATCATCTCTGAGTCATCGATTCGGTGCCTTTTGACTTGTTTACCTCAAAAGAAACCTTCAAATTGAGAATATGCCGACAATTCAGATTTCAGTACCTTTTTTTTTTCATTTTTTTTATTATTTTATGATAGAATTAGGCCTTGTTTCTGAATATCCACACCTGATTGTCACCCACCATCTTGTTCTTGTCCAGTTGTCTTTTATAAAAATTCATTGAAAAGTTTCTGCAGAACAGAGAAATTTGATACCTTGTCCACCATTTTGGAATTTTTCTTTACTCTGGATTCTGGGGTGGAGCCCAACTGTCTGAAAATTCTGTGCTTCGTACATGTGGGTTCTCTGTGTTTCAAAACGAAGAATCAAAGGAACACATGCAGAGAGAGAGAACGGTTACTCATTTCTTCCTCATGTACTTATCGCGGAAGGTTGTGAGAAAGGATTTGAGTTTTGCATTTAAAAAGATGAACTGCACGTGCGAGAACAGGAAAAAGTTTCAGTAGTATGAGTCAAAAGTTGTAGGCACACGTAGTGTTCGGTCAAATGCCAAAGAGAAAAGCGACGCGTGTTTGCAGATGCAGCAAAGGTAGATGAGAATACACCGGCCTCGAATCTGCGGTGCTGACCATGATCCGTAAACACAAAGGGAGGAAATCATCATCAAGGTTTTCTTGTTTGGTTCCAAATGAGTATTTAAGAATGATAGTCATGAATCATGATGATGATTATTCAATGTTGAATCTCCTAATATGTAACAATAATTTTACATTGTCCACCTTTCAAGTTTCATGTGTGACAGTAGGGAGGCTCTGGAAGCTTCAACCCCACAACAGAATGCTATCCTTGAGATGGTGTTCTCATTTGAGACCAGATTGACACCCTTACCTTTATCTCAAAGATCCACCCTGGAATAATGTTGATACAGCTTGATGTGATTTTTAAAAAGTTTCCACTTCAATTCTTCCCGTCCAACCTAATAGGACATTACAGTTAGGTGATATCAAATTTGTTGTGATCGATACCAATGCATAATCAAAAATGGTATACAATTTTATAGGAGAAAGTGTTTGTTAGAAACTCAAGAAATATTTGATATTGTAAACTAAAGTTGAACTCCCTAGCTCACCTGCAGAAAGGGAGTCAAGAATTGCTTTTTAATCAATGTATATCCAATTGCTCAAAGTCCTGTCACCTAAGGGGTGCTCAACCCACAGGTCCTTTTTTTATTGAATGTTGTAGGTATGGGGAATGATCAGAGGTTTTATTTGGCTTTTGGAATAATTCTGTTTCAATTAGAGCAGCAAATGTTGTTATTGATGCTTTAGCTAGGTGGGCTCTAACTGTGGTAAACAGTACAGATTGGCACTTTGCCACTTAATGGCTTTCTTGAGTTATGCCCTATAGAAGGTTCTTGCAATTCTTGGCCTTTCTTTCAATGAAATTTTTACTAATTAAAATAACCCAATTAACTCGCTCAACTCATCTGCAACAAAGTTTAAGTTCAATCTAAGAGACTAGGATATCATAGATTCATAGGTTTAGTTAGCCCTGGTTGACACTGACAATTTTATTTTTGCTATATCAAGGCTAGAGAAAGCTAAGGATAGTGATTTCTTTCTTTGGGATTATGATGTTAATATATAATTGTATATTTTTTTATCAAGTTTAAATTATAAAATCAATTGGGTTTTTTTTTTTTTTTTTGGGGTGGGGGAGGGGATAAACAACTAATTTTACAGGAAAAACTAACAGAGTAAAATAGTTGAGAAAACACTCAACAATAAATGAGTGAAAACAGACCATACAGTCATACTCAATCATCAATCTTGAATCTAAGTTTGATTTGATCTAAAAATTTTGAATCCTTGACCAAAGGTTGGAAAACTCAAGGTTGAGTTTTGCATGTTCTTACCCCTCAAAAAAAAAAAAAAAAAGAGTTTTGCATGTCAATATTGCATCCCCTTGTTTGACATACATTGAGAAAACCATTAGCATTAGCTTAGAATGATCTATATATAAGATATATTTCTTTTTTGGTAAAAATCTATATATAATAAGCTTCTGGACTTACAAGTTCTCTCTCTTTGCTTGAAGATTCTTAATGATTTCTTCAATTACCCAACTGAAAAATTTCTTGCATACTCCAAATATTTGCTACTAGTTATCTCAGAATGTACTATGGTTCATGTCATATTTTTCACTTAAAATTTTGCTCGCTTTGTGCTTCATTTGCAAAAGTTAGACTGGATTTTCTTTTTACATGAAAATAGCAAATGACAAGATCCAAATCTAAGCCAAAATTTATTGTCAATCGGATAAAAAACGTGATAGATTTAAGCAAAAAAAAGACCTGCAAGGTCTTGTAAAAGCCGGCATTTTCATCCTGTAATTGGAAGCAAATAGAGAGACACTAGTGATGGTGACACGTGCATGCATATATTCAAGAACATAGATGCTAAATCCAAGTAACCATCAATCCCTATCTCAGGTGTCTATCCTACGTTACAAGTCACCGAGCAGCTCTAGCGGACAATAGGGGGCAAAGCATTTGGTGCACCCAAAATTTCCACTAAACAAGTTAAGTAATCTTCAGTTGTAGCTGAGGTGAGTGCGTGCGTGTGTAGCAGCTTAGCTCTGTTGTCTTATGCTCTCTTCTACGCATTTGCTTTTGCTGCTACATGCAAATCTAACACAAACACCTGAGGAGAGGACCTAAGGCTATTGCCTATCGCGCTTTTTCATTTCTTTGCTACACTCCAAAACCCTAAATTCCGTGTGAGATCAAAATATATATTTGGATTTTTATCTCTCTCGTGCTTTTTGTTTCCGGAAAAAGACATATATGGTCGTGCTTTTTATTTCCAGAAAAGGACACTTGCAGCCGTTTGCTTTCCTACAAATCTCAAGTACCTCCAAAATCCTCCTTCAAAAAATTGAACTCTACTCCATTACTTAACTTGAACCCAGACCCAAAAAAATAAAAAATTCCATTATCCCTGGGGTATTGTTTGGTTGAAAAAAACATAAAAAAATAAATATGTAAGACTCTCCATATGATAAAACAATAAAAAAAGTTAAAATTTGAAATTCTACTTTATTGTTTTTTATAAAATTTTACTCATTTATTAGAATTTTAAAATAGATAGCATGAGAAAATTAATATATCACTATCACTAGAAAAGCTTTCCAAGAATTTCATGAAAATTTTATTTTTTTCAAACTTTTTTTTCACCCTATTTCAAAATAAACAAACAAACAAATTGTGCTTAAATAAAACAATGTCATGTCACGCAAATCCTGCGCTACCCTTTTTTTTTTTGTGACTATAAATGGTATATTATGGTGGGGACTATACCACAAGGAGTGTTGAATTTATAACCCCTTCATTAAGATATACCCGTCATTATCTCTTTACCATATCATGACTGCGTGCATGATAACCGCATAATATATGAGAGGGTTCAAGGATAATGTGACCACCACACCGCATTGTAGGTATCTCATAGAACCAGTTTGACAACTTATTCGAAAACAATTTCTGGTGCTCGAAAAGCTAGAAAATTATTTGATAAAAATATTTTGTTTCAGGTGATTTTAAACACAAGTTGAAATTTATAAAAATGTATATTTTATAAAACAATTTTAACCAAATAATAATTCTATATTATGTTTGTTTCTCGAAACAAAGGGTTGCATGGACTGGATTTAAGTGAAAAAGGTTTAGATTATTATCAAACGGGTCCTTAATTGGTTATTTTCATGAATCACTTTTCCGTGAAAGAAGCCTGGTTTGTCCAATTTCATGCGTTTGGTTTCACATTTACTGTTGGTAAATTGGTAAAGTAAATTAGTAAAAAAAACAAAAACAAAAAAAAGTGAAATGAAAAAAAGTAAAAACACTAGCAGAAAAACCGGGCCCTCAGTGCCCATATTTCCTGGCACTGGTCTAAAGACTCTAAATCGCTAAAATCCAACCCGAAACCCCGTGTTCCGTTTCTCACTCTCGCTATCACGGTGACGACAAAGTCAAACATGAGTCCCTCCTTTTCACTACAATTGTTGACCGCCACGTAATAGTAAATAAGCAATGATTTTGACTAAAATACCCTCAATCTTACTGCTCCACCTGGTTATTCAAGGAGGGTATTATTGTAACAGAAATCATAAGCGAATAAACTGGTTTTCAGAAGAGGGTGGCAGCATCGTCTCTCTCAGTTCGTTCGGCGCCCGATCTTCCGCGACATTGTTTAGGCAGACAAAAATAAAGTTTCTTATCCACTGCCGTTGCTGCCAGAAATTCTCCAGACCTGAAACAAGATTTATATAAATATATATCTGGCCCTTCTGTGTCTCTCAATCACTGTCAAAGTCTTGCGTTTCAGACAGCTTTCAAAGTCTTTATTTGGACAGAAGAAACCGCCAAATCTTACATGAAAACCCTACTGAGTTACCTTTCTCATAATCACTGAGAGAGCTTCTCTACGTCTCTTTCTCTTAGATTCTCTTAGAACTGAGGTGAACATTACTATCCGCTGGTTCTGTTTCAACTTCTGTTTACTGTTTACTGGGTATAAGCTCTCGCTGCATGTGGTTTCTGGGTTTTGTTCCCAACGTTTCTAATAAAGAGCTTTTCTTCTAAGTCTTTTTGAGTGTTTTCCAAGTTTTTCTTCTCTTGTTTTCCATTCCCTTTCTGACTGGTTCTGGGTTTTTTGAATCACTACTTCACTGAGATAAAACCGTAACTGTTTAACTGGTTTCTCACTTTATTTTTGCTTCTAATAGTTTTACTAGAGAAACGAGAGCTTCTTAAGGTTTAGGGGATCGATCAACTAGGTTACGCCAACAATGGCTCCGGCGAGTACCTGGATTTCATTCGCTCTACCACCGCTCATGCCCTTCGATAGCTCCGCTGACTCTTCTCAGAATCACTACTTCTTTGACGCCTTTGATGCAAATGGTATGCTCATTTACAACAATTTCCTTCCACTGTCTTGGTTTATGCTAAGCTTTAACTGTTTTGTTTGTTGCAGAGTGGCCTAACCTGAAGCCAACACCTCAAATGCTTTACCCAGAAGAAGCCAAAGAAGTGAAAGAAATCAAGGTCCCGACTAGAATCAATGGCTGCTTCCCTGTCTCTTCAAAAGTCGACCACCAAATCCAGCAAACAGTACCAAAGCTGGAAGACTTCCTCGGCTGCCATGGTCACTCATCTTCCCTTGTTCAATACTCCGATAGGCAGACGGAAACTGAAGATTCTTCGTTTAGTCATTTCTACAAACAGGGTTTGGGCATCCTTGGCGACCAGGAACCCATCAAGGACTTCGCTGCTGTACCGTCCATGTTTCAAGCCTTCACATCTTCTAACTCCGGTAGATCGGAGGTCGTTGAAGATTCCGTCTCCGTAAATGAAACTGGTCAGTTAACATGCGGCGGTGACTTGTTTTTCTCTGGAAGTCCCCAAGCTTTGTCGTTGGCGGTTGCCCAGAGCTCAGTCTCCGAGAAAGCTGCCGTTCCCACTGTAACAGAATCGTTGAAGAAGAACTCTGAAACTTTTGGGCAGAGGACCTCTGTTTATCGAGGCGTCACAAAGTAACTATAACCATTTTCTTCTTTATTTTATTTTTCGATTTTCAATTGAAACTTTATTTAATGGTGGTGGTAATGGTAATGGTTGCAGACATAGATGGACCGGAAGATATGAAGCACACCTCTGGGATAACAGCTGTAAAAGAGAAGGACAAACCAGAAAAGGTCGTCAAGGTAGAGAATAAAACCAGCATTTATTTCCTCTGGTATTTTACAGTAGATGTGTAAGGGAGAAAGAGATTCAGGTTTTGAACTGTTCTTGAAACTCGAATGACTGACTCTATTCGATTAGAGAAGCAGGTTGCATTTGTTACGTAATACCCATATTAGTACTATTTAGTATTTACTTCCTGTATCATTATTTCTTTACTAATTTTTTGCTGTTTATATGCCGCCATTACTATCTGGAGTTCTTGAATGTCTTTCTTTTCTGCTGCGTTTCAATTTCAAAGTGAATCGTTCTTCTCCTGTAGAAGGTTTTCAGGCTTCAGCATGTGATGCGTGTAGTAATTTCCAGGATTGACATTTGACAAGAAGTTGGTCTGAACCCAGATTTTTGTGATGCTGAAATTATTGACACGATGGACATGATTGTACAACATCAAAGTAGACTATGACATCACCCCCTCTTTTCCATTTCTTTTTCTCCTCTCAAATCTCAGATTTCGCAGAACTGGGATTTCTTCTCTTTTTACTTTCTTTTCCCTATTTATCTGTAGATTTTATTCTGTTCACTCTTTCAAGAAGTTTACATCAACTAGGAAATGCTTCTCCATGTTGCTGACCTCACTTTTTGGATAGCCTTAGGTCATCTCTTTCTATGTATGTAAAGGAAGTGTGGGTAAATATTAGAACTATCATGCGTCTTGTTTTTCTGATAAATCAGAAGCAACAAAGGTGTAATGAAGGTCTAAATTTATGGCTGTAGGTTGTCATTTGTCAAGATTTAAAAACTGGCAAAAGCTGGAGGTGGATAGAGATGTATATCCTATAGATTACAGCTGGGTTTGTTTGACCGCAATTCTTTTGATGTTCGTTCCATTTGACAAAAGGTCCAATTTTTTAATTTAAAGTTTTTTGTTTTGTACCCTTTTGGTCCAGTCAGTCAAAAGTTAAAATGATTTTGGAGAACCAAACAGTATAGAATTTATAACTGGAGCAGAGTTACTGCTTCAGGTTCTAGTCATTTTAGAGCACCTGGTTATAGGTTTCCCATATCAGGGTTAAGTCTGGAGTCTGAGATGGAATCTGCTCAATTTGAAGTGACTGATTCGAGGATATCTGGATCTAATTTGTTGGGTTTCAGAGGCAAAACTAGGGTTCAACATTTTTTTTTTAGTGTGTTGGGGGGGGGGGGTAATGACCTTTCTACCTTTTGTCTTTACCTTTAAAAATTTCCTCCTGAAAGGGGGGGGGTTTAAGTGCTGATATTTCATACTGGAAAGAGGCCAAAGACCTATAAAATGGGCTCAAAGAAGGTAATTTTAAAAAAATGGGTGGGGGGGGGGGACACTGGAGTTTGAGAGTTATTCATGGAGATTATGATTCCTCACTTTGAGTTCAAAGCCTCTGGAGTGGAAAAAAAACAGTTGGTGTGGTACTCATCTACAATTGTGTATAGACTAATATTTAGTTGTGCTAAGTGAGAGCTTAGTTTTTGTTGGAATTTTGTGGGCAAATAGATTAAATTCATCTTAAATGTAATTTATTTATTTTCAGTAGAACGAATATAGCTTCTCAAGTGGAAACATAATTTGCAGTTCTGTACTTCTATTTTTTTTCTTTCTTCTTTGGTTCCTAACTATCCCTCTTTCTTGCATGAAATGTTGGATATACATTTGGTTGTTTTGGTTGCTATCGTGAGCGCAGTCTACTTGGGTAAGTTTGAAGTATTTTTACGTGGTTCGTTTTTTCTTGCTTTAATCAGTTTGTTTACTTTCATATTAATTTATAACAATTCTTAATGTGATTATAAGTCTTTGCATTGCTCTAGTTATCCTGATGAGAAGATTGCTTGTTCTTGATAAAATTGTGTATCAGCTGTTTAATCTGCCATGTTCTAATTAAACTTTTTTCCCCTTCTAAAGTTTATACTTTGAGCACAGACAGCATAGTAGAAAACTCTGCTTTTTTTAGATTACTTAGAAATCTCTGGAAAACCTTAAACTATGATAGAACTCAATTTACACTGCCCTGAACCCTACCAATAACCCTTCTAACAGCAAAACAGAGTTTCATCCATTAACACAAAAGAAGTAATAACAGCAACCTGAATTAACTCTGTTTATTTAATGTCATTGTTAATCATTCATCAGAGATGTATGCAACTATCAATAGATGAATACGAATCTTGGAATTGAAATACAGCAAGTAACCATGAACTCTCCTCCTATTCAGATTCAATGGTTTCCTTACATTACGATTCCCCTAGCCTGAGAGGTACTCCTCTCCCCAGCAAGCCCTTCGGCTGCTACCTTTCTTCCTCCCCTCCCTTCTCTCCCTACCCCAACTCCTTACATATCCCCCTTCTTCTTTGATCCTAACCAACTCAACAAACTCCCCACACATAACTAAATTTCTCACTCTCAACCAATCATTTGTTGCCAGCTGGATAGTGCCCTTAGTTGCTGCTGTCCACTTGGGTGTTGCCCACTCTCAACTAATCATTTGTTGCCAGCTGTACCCTTAACTGCTGCTGTCCACTTAGGTGTTGCCAGTTGGCTTCTCTTTAGCTGTATTCCCCGTAGTAGCAGTAGGTTGCATCTGAAGTCCCTACCCTTCTTTCTTTTGTACACCTTGACTATTAGGGGTTTATCAAACTAGAAGCTCTCATTCTTACACTTGAATGTTCTAGGATGGTAGAAGATGATTTGGTATGCACATGGAACGGTGATGGGCTCCACCTGGACCATATTAGTGATGATAATGATTGAATTTTGGGAAAGTATTCCACATGCCAGAGTAAGGAAATCCTCCACCATGTCAGTGGTGGCACAGAGAATGGTATTATCTATATGGGACCTAAATGACAAGGGTTTGAGAGGTAACAATGCAAAACGATATGATGGTTAAAAGACATTTTTAATAAAAACCATATGATAGTTAAACACATTCTAAGTACTTAATTAATATTGAGAAATGATGACGCTATCTCGATATTGACTGTCGCTATTTTATGGTTATGATGTTCAGGTGGGTATGATAAAGAGGAGAAAGCAGCTAGGGCTTATGATCTTGCTGCACTGAAGTACTGGGGTCCCACTGCTACCACCAATCTCCCTGTAATTAAACTTGATTCTGTCGATGTGTCTTATAGTCTGTTTGCATGGTGTTTCAGTAGAGTTGAATATTTTCTTTCCTCCAGGTTTCAAACTATACCAAAGAATTGGAGGAGATGAAGAACATGACTAGACAAGAGTTCATTGCATCCCTTAGAAGGTTGTGCACCACTTGCTAGCTCCCTTTTCTCTCTTGTTGGTGAATTGCCATGAGATCCAATTCAATTGATGATTAATTTTTATTTTTTTTAAAATATATTCTTTCAGAAAAAGCAGTGGTTTCTCAAGGGGTGCTTCCATTTACAGAGGTGTTACAAGGTAAAGATATAGTAGCAGATAAATTGTTGGTCACCTGGTTGCATTGATTGGCCATTCTCAGTTTGGGTTGTAATATGACATATGGTGCAGGCATCATCAACAGGGCAGATGGCAAGCCAGGATAGGCCGTGTAGCAGGGAACAAAGATCTGTACCTGGGTACCTTTGGTGAGTAAACTTCCCTATCCACCTGGTCTGAATTTTTAGATACACCATTACTCTTCATACTACTGTATCACTATGAAGTTAGTGATGAATTGAGGTTGTTCGTGGGTGGATATCAGGAACTGAGGAAGAAGCAGCGGAAGCGTATGATATAGCTGCCATAAAGTTCAGGGGAGTGAATGCAGTGACCAACTTTGAGATGAGCAGATACGATGTAGATGCCATTGCTAACAGTGCTCTTCCTATTGGTGGTGTGGCCAAACGCCTTAAGCTCTCCCTAGATGCATCAGCCTCACGCAAGGAAACAGTCTTTGAGATTGACCATTGTAGTAGTAGAGACGGAGACAGAGATAGCGATAAAGATGGAGAAGCTCAACCATTTCAGTGTTGTGGTAGTGCCACCAGTAGCAACAGCAGCTGTGTTCACAATCCTCCAGGCTCTGGACTCTCTTTTGATACAACATCACCTGTTCTGCAGCAGCAGCAACACCACCACCCCCACATTCAGTCTGACAATGGCAGCTTTACTGACTTCTTTCCCAACTTCATGGCACCTGCCACAACCATGTTGTTACCAGCAGCCACGCCTACATCTGAATTCTGTGGCCGTAGTTTCTTTTATGGGTTCGCTCCACCGATCAATATGAGCAGCAACATAGAGCGTATTGAGCCATTGAGCAGCAGTAGCTGTACAATTGGTGACTATCACTAGAAACTGAATGTGGCTTATGCCAGCTGACACCTGTCTGTTTTGACCAACTGGAATATCCTTAATAGTAGAATACAGAACCCCTCTCTCCACACCTTTCTTGTAACCTCTTTGTGTAATCAAATGAAGATGGGTTCTGAGTGCTGACCTCAATCTAACTGAGACATCTAAGTTAGGAACCAGAGTAACTTGTAGACTCTTTTGATGCTGATGAAATGTATATGGGTTTTAGATGGGGCGTTTCTAATTCTCAGTCTACTGTTTTTATTTTTTTGTTGCCAACTAGGTAGAATGAGGCGACAGATACGTAGTCGATTCCAAGAAATTCCAAGGATAACGTGTCTCATATCTTCTTGAATTCCAAAGTTATTCCTCGTTTCTAAGATTCTCTGGATTTTCTCTAGAGCACCTGATCTCTGTGGATTAAATATGCAGCACCTACTGTCGAACTGTTAATGCGCAGCACCTGCTGTCCAACTGTTAAGGTGCCAACTGTTGATATTGAAATGTCCACTAAGATTTTGATGGTGCTGTCAAGCTGTTAATGTGCGAACTGTTGATATTGAAATGTCGACTAAGATTTTGATTTCAACGGTCCATCTCACAAGCGGTTGGGTAGCTGGTAGTTTTATCTGTTCAGGCAGGAAAGTAGTGAGAGGACATTTTCCTTCACCATGCTTTTTATATGCTTGAAATGTGTTCATGCCCAATGGTTTTAGTTAGGCAATTGTATTCTCAAATCTGTAATCGGTTACATGCCCAAGACTGTGTAATGGCATGGTGCCGTTTCACTAAACGTATGAGACCCCTCTACAATTTAAAATGGCATGGTGCCATTTGTACCTCCTCTTTTACTTTTGTGAATGTGATATCAGTAAATTTGTTATTCTAACGAGACAATTGAGAAGCCTTGTTGAACAACCTTTCTGTTACATCCTGCATTGTCAACTAGGCTATAAACCATCTTTTTAGCTTCATAGTTCTAATTTGATAGGTTTGTTTGGATTTTATTTCTCAGAAACTATATCATAAGTCTTGACTATAAGGTAGTGTTATTCTAATCTTTGAATTTTATTTAATAATTTTGTTTTTCCCCCTTTGTCTCTACTGTTTTTGATTTAGAGTATATGATGCTTTGTATTTATGCTTGGTTGTTGTTTTTCTTATTCTGATAATTTGGGTATTCTATCAAAGTTGTTTTTGTTTGAGCATTTAGACCTGCCTGTTGTAGTAGGGAACAGGTTTGAGTGCACCTTTTTAGTTTGATCTTGTACTGCAAATAGTGGAACTTGATTGTCCATTAACCATCAATCTTATGACTTGAATTTTTGATCAGGTAGTTTGTCACCTGATGGATAGCACTGTGATGCTCTGAGCAATGCATATCAGGAGTTTGTAGCTGCCCTAGCTGGTTTGTAGAATACTTAGCATAAATTTATTGTACATGATATGATTTGGGAAAAAGCTGTCTACACTGGAAAATCTGGACTTTCAATTAATGTAAATTACTTCAAATGTTTTTTTGTGTTTTTTTTTGTTCTTATCGTTTCTTTTCTGAATGACAGAGATTTTTATAACCAAACGGGTAAAATCTCAGAGATTTGAAATCTCTAGATTCATGTAACCAAACAAGCCCTTAGGAAATCCTTTTGCTGCAATAATGTAAATTACTGGATCATTTTCTCGTTAAATCAAAATTGCAATTTTCCTTTCTCAGAAGACTAATACCCCACATTTTTAGGAAAAAGCTTTAAAGAACTGAAAATTCGACTTATAGAACACACCCCCACCCCAAACCACCCATAAAATTGCATTGTTCATTGTGAATTTAGTACTCACTTCAATGGTAAAAGAATGAATCAAACCCACAATATACATGTAGTCGCTTTTTTGTTAAATCCATATGCACGTACTTTTTTTTTTTTTAACCAAAAGAAGGGATTCATAACCTTCGCTACGCAATGTTGGACTCTTAATTGAATGCAATCTATGCAAACAATAGCCCTATACACTACGAGCTCAAACACGAGTGTCATCAGCAGAGCCTCACCGGAGGCTTAGTATAGCCCACACAAGCTGGTAGCATCCATGCCCAAGCTAAAGAGCACAAAACTGTTCAATACAAAAACAGAAAATTCAAATCTAAGATATGAGGTTTACCATACCACTTGGGAGTGAACTTCGGACCACTAAACCATCACCCCCGGTGGTCCATACGAACTTACTCAAGGTTAGTTAGGATGACATCACAGTATTACGCCTCGTTATAGGAATTTTTGCTTCCTATCACATGGGTATCTCCTGCATAACTCTTCAATGGCGAGGAGATTCGAATCTAAGATATGAGGTTTACCAAACCACTAGGAATGAACTTCGGACCACTAGACCATCACCCCAGTGGTACTTATGAACTTACTCAAGGTTAGAAGAACTTAGATGGCATCACACTATTAGGCCTAGTTATAGGAATTTTTGCTTGCTATGTCATATGGGTATCTTCTGCATAACTCTTCAATGGCGATACCTGATTTTCCTTTTTCCCAAATTTAACAACCATGATATACCACCCTCGTAATCACAGCCGTTGAATCTAAAAGAAACGATGCATGACAATCCAAAAACTACAGCAACAACTAAAGATTTCAATCTCCAGGAAGGGCAGAGAAAGGGTTCGAAAAGGACTTATGACTAAATGGTGGTTAGGTGGCACTTTCAAAGATACAACTCTAGAAAGAAATTAGGTAGCGAGATAATAATTTAACAGTAGAAAGGTTCTGCAAGGCATTCCTTATTTGCTCGCTTGCTCCCTCCTCCATTCCTCAGGAAGAGATCTAATCCTGACACAACCACCATTCTGTTATTCGAAGCTTGGTGATCCCATTAACGAAATCGTTTCACTCTCAAAAGCCCAACTGCAAAAATTGATTCTTGCATAGCAAAATAAATACAACTTTAATTAACCATTAAAGAGGGGATAAAAGAAAGCAACAAAGACTGATATAATATTAACTAAGATTCTTTTGTTCATTCCAAAAAATTATAAAATTTTGATCTGTCTAGTCTCCCTGATTAGGGTTTTTCCTCTTGATTGGGTTTGAACTTTGAATTTGTTACCGGCGATGCAAGACGATCCAAACCCTGACGGGCGATGGAGGAACTGGGTTGAATCCTGATAGCCTTCTCGTACGCCTCTTTGGCTTCTCCCATCATCTGCTTCTCCTCATACAATTCACCCAAGAGGGAAAACGCCTTGGAATTTTCTGGGCTAAGCTTCACTGCCTCGACCAAATCCGATATCGCCGAGTCAATTCTGCGCCTCCGATTCACGGCGAACTGCAGCTCAGCACGCTTGAATAGGGCGTCACCACGCTCGTTATCGGAAAGACTCTTGACGGCAGGTGGAGAGAGAGCGAAATCGAGCGATTTAAGAGCAGAGGATTTGTGACCCAGTAAATCAAGAGCTAGGGCTTTCAAGATGTGAGCAGCGGAGTCTTTTGGATCGAGAAGAAGAGCTTTATCAGCCTCATCGACGGCTTCTTTGGCGAGCGTTACGCAAGTGGATTTGTTGCGGGCAGAACGAGCTCGACCGAGAATCTGAGCGCCTTGAACGAAGTGGCGCTTCGCTTGAACGTTGCCTCGATTTCTCAATCGCAACTTTGCTAAGGCTTGTCTGGGGAAATTGTGCATCGCTGCGAACATTCCTAGGCTAAGTAAGAGAAGCAAGACTTGAATGAGAATATCAGACACCATTTCTTCTCTGATTCTCACTCTCTCACTTGGTCGATTGCTTTAACTTTGCTAGATGCTGAGCTCTAGCTCTTCCTCCTTTCTTCGAGTTCTTCTTTATTTGATGATGATGGGAAATTAATGCTCTTTTCAGAAACCGATCAGAAAATGGTCTCTGGGTGGTTGTGTAGCATTGAATTACTGAGGAAGAAAAAACTCATAAATAAATGAAAAAATATTGAAATTTAGATTTGTATTTTACTTGCAATAATAATGTAGTCTTATAATTAATTTAGGAATTATAAAACTATTCAAAATGACATAAAAGAATTTACTAATTTAAGTGTATTATAATTAAAATTTAAAAGACATTATGAGAGGTCATTGGGATTTTTTTTTTGCTGTTGCTAATTATCTCAAAACGTCTCTGAAATTTTTTATAAATTAAAATAATTATTATAAAGAACAATTTTTATAGTTAAAAACTAAAATTATGAAATTAGGGTAGAAGAATAAATAAATAAACCACATAATTAGAAACAGTGGAGAATAAGGTGGTAATTCCATTCCATCTTTCAATTTATGTTCTGTTTTGTTAGGCACGAAGTCTTCTCTATTTAATTAGTTTGTTTGTTTTACTTTTCTGTTACTCATTTTCCTGGCATCTTTATCCTTAAATTATAGTATTATGAATTATATATATATATATATATATATATATTTTTAAATGATATATATTTTAGTGGACTTAATTGTTTATTTTTTTAAGAAAAGACACCTGTACAGTGATTGAAAACTATCTTTTTTATTTTTTTATGGTACATAGGTGGGTCAAAAGACCAAAAAAAAAAAAAACAGAAATAAGATTAGCTAGCTTGAAAATCAACACGGAGAATCTCCATCAAATCCAGAGGAGGCTCCTGAATAAAAGACCATGAATTTCCTGGATCCATAGAAAATCTAGACAACCAATCTGCAGCTTGATTATCATCTCTTCCCACATGACTGAAACGAACATGTCCTCTAGAGACGAATAGATGGTGAATTCCTTCAATTATCTTGCTAGATTGAAAACTATCTTTCCTAATTGTTTATTCCAGTAAAAATGTCAATTTAATTACCAATATTAATTTTTAGATCAAAACAAAGAGAATAATCTAACCAATGGGGTTGGTTTAAGTGGTAAGTAGCTTGGTCCGCTTAAACAAGGTTCCGATAATAAATCTTTGTAGATGCAAAAAATCCCCACTGGGAGACTCACCCACCACAACCAGGTGTTTGACCCACGGTTTATAAACCGGAGTTGACAAACTCAAAAAAAAAAAAAAAAAAGAGAATAATCTTATTTCTTTGATTCTATCATTCATAATATTGTTTATGGAAATTATGAATCCTCCATTCTCGTTTTCTATGAGAACAAATTGATTGCCGAATAATTATCCTTTGCTTGTAAAAGAGTTTAATAAAATTATATATATTCTTTTATTTTCAAATTCCTTTATTTCTTTCCTTCATTTTCGTTTGGATGATTAAATTTTGAATGCTTGCTAACCATTTCTTATAAAAGAGAATAGTAAAAATTTTAAAAATTCTTCTATTCCAAAGATCTAGAAATTTAACCTTTATCTGTAAAATTATTCTTGTATAAATCCAACTGTTCTGTTCTTTTTTTTTCGATGAAAAATCTTTGCCAACAAAATAATTTAATTTATCTTTTAAAAAGACTCATCAAAACTATTTGATTTTTCTAAAAGACAAAAATAAAATATATTAATTATAGTAAATTACACTGGCATCCCAAAATGAAGGCTCTAAAGCAATGACACTTCACTTTATGTTTGAAAAACACAAATGCCCCATTCATTAAATATACTAGTCCATTCTATTAATAAAACTATTAACCCACTGTTTATTTTTCTTTCATTTAAAAATGCCCTTCCCAATATCGGAAGAGAAAAAAAATGGGTCATTAAATGACTGACACGTGTTTTATTTATCTTCACTTGGCTAGCTAAACGGCTCTAAACATTCACAGTCAAATTTGTTAAATTAAATCTGAATTGTCAAATAAAATTTCTATTTTTCCTCCTATTATTTATGGGTTAGTTAAGTTTAACCTAATATCATCAGTTGTCGATTCTCATTGGCGGTAATGTCTCTTTCTTCTTCAAGACGACAACAAAAGAACTACTGCAATCACAATCAAATGGTCCAAATTTGATGAACGCAGATGAAACTACTTACCACTTGGACCAACCCCGTTGGTCCACAAACGGGTCCCGGAGAACCCTGCCATCAACAAATTAATTTGAGAAAAAGGTTTGGAGAAAGAAAAAAGAGAGAAGGAATAGAAGAAAAAAAAGAGACGTTATTCTAATCGCCAATGAGAATCTAGGGTTGTATAGAGAAGGAACAGAGGAAAAAAAAAAGAGATGTTACTTCTAACTGCCAACAAGAATCTAGCATTGTTTTTTTCTTTTCTTTATGAAAATTTAATCCGTAATAGAAGGTTATCGTATCTAACCCATAACTAATTAGAGAAGAAATAGGAATTTCATTGGAGGATTCAGACTCAGTCAACAGATCTGACAGTAGAAATTTAAAGCCATTCAGTTGACATATTCACATGTTAGTTTAGCTACCGCCTTCCCAAATAACTCTCCATCATTGATTCTCTCCCTTATACCGTTTTTTATGCAAACAAACTAGATAATTATCTCAATCAATGATTTTCTTCCCCATACCTTTTTTTATTTTATCCTCTTCAGAGTGGATTCCAAAATTCGCATTTTTTCCTTTCTCTTTTCTTTCTTTTCCTTTCCTATTTTTCATTCCAAATCCTTTTTTCCTTCAAATTAATTTGTTGAAATGGCATGGGAATTCTCCCGAGTAGACACCGTTGGTCCAAGTGGTAAGTAGTTTGATCCGCTTAAACAAAGCTTTGGTATCGAATCTTTGTGGATGCAAAAATTCCCGCTGGGAGACTCACCCACCACAGCTAGGTGTGCGACGCCGGCGAACATCAGTTTATAAACCGGGGTTGACAAACCAAAAAAAAGACACCATTTGTGGACCATATGGACTATGAAAGGGGGGAAATTTATCTAGTCCATTTCCTTGTATGAATGATATGTGTCCCGATATCACATCAAATGGTTGAAATCTATTTATAAATTTGCTATTAAATTAAAAAAAAAATGATGTAACTTGTAAATGGATTTCAATTTTGATGTGATGGAAAAATTAAAGGATGTCAATTGCATATCGAAACCGTTTAACCATACCCACAACAGCCGTCTAAAACCATCGATCATCAAATGTGGTACGGTACGATGACGTCAAACCTAATTTCTTCTGATGCGATTCTTGTTTTAGATACTCAGTAGCCGTCATCAATTGTTAATGTACCAAATTAATAGATATAAATTGTAAATTTTCAATTAAAACATTTTACCTTTATCCTATCCCTAATTCTCTATTTCAATTTTTTTGTTTAATTATTCCCTCATTTTCTTAGATTTACTTGTTTTGTTTATATTAATTAGATTTACTTGCTTTATCTATGTTAATTTCAAATTCTATCAATTGGTTGATCACAATTTCATTAGGATATTAATGAACTAATAACAAAAGTGGCATAAGTTCATTCGTATAAAAATTGTACAGCCCTAGATACCGTGTTTAAACCGTTTTCCCATACCGAAACCGTACTGAATGTTTTTGTAAATACCGAAACCGTACTGTACCGTTTAAATTTGGTACTGTACAGTTCTGATTTTCGGTATTCAAAGGGTACTGATTGACACCAGTAAGATACAATGATACATATCCCACATCTTAATTAATTAATAAAATAATAATAATAATAATAATAATAATAATAATAAAAAGAATGCACACGATATGAGTCCTATAAAAGGCCCCTATGTTTGCCAGCCTGTATCCCCGTTTGTTTTAAGGACCTGAAGAACATTCCGAACTGTAAGAATCATTCTAGGCTCCAACATTTGGCGCCAAGAAACTCTAATGTTCGAACTTCGAAGCTTTCATCAATGGCGATCATCCTGCAACTCAGAGTTTTACGATCTCATTCTTCGTTGCTGTGCTGCCTCTTGCTGACGAGCGCATCTGTAATCAGCAAAGCTTCTCTTACCGTTCCACTTGGACCGGTAGCCGCTTCAAGAAGCTCAAAAGTGGACTTCTCGAACTACTCTGTATCGGCCGATCTTGGCGAATCTTGTTTTCTATCAGCTGGTGTTGAGATCATACATCCGGAACTCTGCAGCGACGGCGTGACCGTAGTTCACTGCCTCAACTATCCTCTGATGCAACTAGTGTGGGGATGCCATGTTTCGTCTGCGCAGCAATGGAATCGGCGTTCTGGCTATCGCGATAAAATTCAGAAACTAGTCGGTCTCAAAGAATGTGATTATCTTCGCTCTCCAAGAAGAATTGATCTTCGCCGGGATCGGACATGCCTGTAGTAGCAGTGTGAGATTTTATATGGTGTCGAATCGGCAGTTGATGACCGCCGATCTACCGGTGGAGACGGTTCTGCTTCTAGTGAATGTTGGATCTAATAAGCCGTCTCACACGAATTTTTTGATCTTGATTTCTGTTTTCTGGAGTTCGTTTGATGAATGTAGGTCTTCATCCGATCCATGGTGATTTGCTGTTAGCGTTACCCTCTTATGGAAGAGACGGACAATCCATGATGTTTTTCTTGCGAGGTATGCTGATTCGATGCGCAATATCAAGATTGCAGTCCGTAGCGTAGCCTGGTCGTTCCTCACATTCATCCAGCTGCATTCTCCAGGACCGGCTCTCTCTTCCTGGAGAAAGTCTAGCTACGACGAACTTGTCGCTGTCATCGAAGATTTCTGGTAACAAAATTTACTTGTTTTCTCTGTTTTTGGAGTTTTCTTTATCTCGCTTATGCTTCCACACTATTTCTTATCTGATATCCTCGATGATTACTATATGATATTTTCAGTTTGATTTGTTGTTTCTCATGCCAGTTACCTCTCTTTTTTAACTTTGGAATTCCTATTTTTGTTCTTTCTTTTGGGGATATTTCCAGTTCATGCTCGAAAACTCAAGCCTTAGTTGAATCTGGAGAGGTAAATTGATGGAATAGAATAGCCTAAATTTGTGTGTATGGTGCGAGATGTCGAACAATAGAACATTCAGGTGAAAGAAATGGAAAATATGTCTCCTTACATCCACCGAGTCTATGTTAGGTTGCGACTGAAAACATTTAGAATCTTGTTTCTAGCACTGATACATGACATGAGAGGCAGATGAGAAACAGAAATCATTTCGAGTCTTATATGTGACAACCAAGAAAGAAACAGCTTGTACTAACTGGTAGAAGTAAATAGTGTTTGTGTTGCAGATCTTCCACTATTACCATTATAAAATTGAGTTTGTTTAACATATTCAGGATTTAAAAAAATAAGACTAATTAAGTGTTGTTCAAGATTCCATCAATACATAATGGTCTTGTATTTTATTGACTGTGTATTACCTGAAACATCTGATCTAGATGAACATCAATAGCACCTAGAAAATGTGATATAGTGGCCTAAGTGTAAGGGCTAGTATCCATGATCTTAAGCAACTAAGAATTATTTCTGAAAGTATATATTGATTAAGACATGTCACAGGACAAGTTATCAAATATGTTGGATACACCACTGAAACTGCTTTACTGAACTTGAGCTTTAACCAGCTTCAGTTTTTCCATCCTCAGTGGATCTTTATCATCTTAGGTACAGAGTTCACTATATCTTATGTTGATTGTTCATTTCAATTTCAATCTGTTGAAGAGAAAAAATCATTATATGGTCACTAACTCATCCAACCTATAATTCCCAACAAATTTAAGATGCTGCCTGAGACCGCAAGTGTTGAATAACGTTATGTATCTTCTGGTGCTTAAATGAATGTCGCATGGTAGGTAATGATAACATTTTGCTATTCATGTGCTTTTCTGAAAATTGCTTTGCTTCCATAATGTGATGGCCGTTTTCTGTTAGTTAGAAGTGGCGCTTTTGTGATCGGCTATGATTTGCTTTTTCTGCGAGGGCTTGTTTTCATATCTTCTCGTTATCCTGTAATAGTTTTTTCCCTTGCTATGTTCATTGTACTGTTTTACCTGTGCTCTCAATCCAAACCTTAGAAGGATTCTCCCAGTACCTAAAATCTATCCTTCAAAGTCTGAACATATTTTACAAATGCAAACTACTATTTGTACAGTTGTACTGTTCAGTCGATTGAAGTTCCAGGTTGCTCAGAATTACTTAAAATCAGATTTAAAATAACGTTTCACTTGTGAGATAGTTCGGTTGGGAAGCTCGGAAACGGGGATTATGAGTCGGATTGCTCTTTTATCAAACTTCTACGTTAGTCTCTGATTTAAAATTGTTGAAAGGGGAGAGCTTGCTAGTGACTTGATTCATTTGCATTTATATTTTATCCGTCATCATCATTATCATCATTAAATATCTGAAGAAACAGAACATGTTTTGACCCAAGTTTTGTATTGAATTAATAGTAGAGTGAGGTAATACCAGTAAGATGACAAACAAGGGTATCCACAGAAGGACTTCACTGCAAAAGTACTTGAATAATAGGTGGGTTGGATTCATGTGACTTATTCCAGTCTCAGGAAGGATTGGTTTAGTAATCCTGAAAAAATTGTGAACTTAATGTGTTTGATTTTTTCTTTTTCTTTTATGAATGAAAAAAATTCATCAACTAAAGGGGAAGAAAGGGGGGCTTGGGGGTAAGAGATTCAAGATGCAAGAGCGAAGCCCAACAAAGCTAAATGGCAAAGCAATCACAAGAAAATACCAAGCCAGAGGAAAAATACAAAGCCAAAAGCTGGCACAAAACAAGAAGAGAGGCTAGTTGTTTTCGATTTTTCTTCTTGTTGTTGTTGGAAGAATGTAGCTCCACAATGAAATTTTGGTCAAGGTGATGCCGACCTTTGGTAGACCGGGAGCTACGCCTACAACTCCGAAGGGGTAGGGGGTTTCGGAAGAGGATGAGCCCTCAAGGTCTGAATTGCAAGGGTCATTGCTCAAGGGGGAAAATGGGTTAGAGCAGAGGGGAGGAGGGGCCATACAAAGGATTGGAGGAGGATGGCTGGAGGTGGAGAGAGGGGTGAGATGAGCCACGGCTGGGGAATGGAACGAGGGTAAGTGTGCTAGGGGGAGAAAGGTGGGATTGACCGCTGGGCAAGGAATGGGAGGGAGAGGAGAGATGGGTCCAGTGATGGGCCAGTAGGTCCAGAATTAGAAAGGGGAGGGGAGAGAACAGAGAGTGGGCCAAGGGGGAGTTGGGCCGATAAGGGGGTTGGCCCAACACTGAATGGGCTCGAGAGAGGTTTGAATTTGTGCCATGGAAGGGAGGGATTTTTGGAATGTGGAAAGCAACTGAACAAGTGCGAGTTGCAGGGGAAGAGGGATGAAGGAGAGGGGACAGTGGGAATAGAGGAGAAAGGTTGAGAGGTCACAGGGGAGAGCTAATATGGCAACAGGGCAGGGGGCAATAGTGACAGAGGGAGAATGATCAATAGGGGTGTCGGAGCCGGAACCATCAGGAGAAGCTGTTAGATAGGCTGAAGGCAGAGTTGCGGTGGGGTCCCAACGACGTTGGAGGGTTGCGTCAAAGTCGAGAGAGGCGACGGAGTCACCGGCGAAGGCACTGCAGCAATGTCAAGAGAGATGGAGGGGGAGGGATCTGCAGGCGGCAGAGGAGTGAGAGGCGAAGACGCTGAGGTTGCAGTGGGAACAGGACCACCAGCGGCAGCAAGAAGCTCTAATGAACTCAACGGCCGGGGATATTCGGAGTTGCGGCGGTAAGAACGTAAGACTGCAGGGGTTTAGGGATGGAGGAGAAGGTCGGATTGCGAGAGAACAAGCGGTAGTAACAGGATGGTGTGGCAAGGGAACCGGCCGGATGGAGGGAGAAGGAGTTGAGTTGGAACAAAGGCAATCACAGGATTGGATTGCAACCCAACCATCCGGGTAGGATGATCGTTGGCAGAAGGGTTACCAGGTAGATGCTGCACCACCGCGGGAGGACCCTAAGATGATGTCCATCGGAGCAGCGAGGAGTTCTCCATTCAAAACACACTTCTTGGTAGAAAGAAAAACCTGGTTCTTCACCGATGGAGATGGAAAAGAGAGGGGAGATTCAATGGAGATGTCCACGCAGATCCTTGTAAAGGTGAGGTGATCTTTCTTCATGGTGATAGCATCTGAAGTGATGGGGGTACCCAGGGCAGAGCGGGCAATGCTTAGCCCATCAGCATGCTAGTAATGGAGTGGGCTTGTCTTCAGCAGCAGAGTGAACAGGACGAATCCATGGTCAGGAAGGAAGATGTTTAGAGCTCCCGAAAGCTTCCACGATTTAGAGAGCGAGGCTTGCACCAAAGGGAAGGGAGGCCTCGATCCTAAAGGATTGCCCTCCAATTAGTTGCTCCAACTAGCAATTTCATCATCCAAGATACCATCGGGGCTCCATGCAGTGATAGGACCATCTATTTCCTGAGGACGGATGAGTCACAAGGGGATGCCAGAGGAGATGAAAGAGGAGGCGGGGGAGAAGAGGGAGGTCCAAGGGATAGAAGCCGGAGGTGGAGAAGGAGCAGTGGCTGGAGGCAGAGTCAGGGGGAGAGGTGGGTCAGACATCTGCCCTTCACTTATAGTCAAGTTGTTTCAAGGTGTAGTTATGGTCGCATAATCATGCACAATAGTGGTCGTGATTCAGCAGAGCAACTTCACACTGATGAACTTCCATCATTTTCCAACTATCGTGTTTGATCGTTGTTAGTCGGTCAAACTTATCCTCCATTAGAAGAGCTCTGGAAGGTGGGTTAATCAAGAGGAAGAAAAATTCTGTGTTGAGAGTCAGATTGAAGAGCTCAAAGGAGATTGTGAATTGACTACGAAGAGCTTAGAAGATGAAGCGTTGTTTAGGAAGAATGAATCTGGATTAGACAAATCTGAAGGATCGAACTCATGCTTTCGAAGAGGTTCCTTATTAGTAGCTTGGCAGTTCCCTTGGTAAATGAGGTGACTGAAAAGGCTTGGCTCAGAATAGAAAACTTCAATCGTACAACACTTGGCAATATCAGGAGTTCTAAATTTCCTGATTTTCCTTGTGTTTGCCATAAGACTCAACATTTGGGTAGCTCTAATGGTGAGAAGGAGCTCAAGGGTTTCGTAAGCTACTAACAAGATGAGTCCAGGCACAGAGTGAGCCTAGTTTAAGCATCCTTAATCTCCATCGACCAAATGCTTACGGAAATCAGGAAGTATTTATCTAATCTAACCTTTAGTTAAAACCACTTTCGAATTTTCCATGCTCACAATGCTCAATGGGCAAGTATATTTCATTGTGTACCTGCATATCTCTTGAGCTTAAATGTTATTGTTGTTGTTACAACCAACTTTCTAAGGGTTTGGGCTTGACCCATTCCTTAGCCAGGATGACCATGTCTATTGCATGTATGACATTTGGTCAATTTCCACCTTTTGATTCAGATCGACCTTGGTTCCAGTTATCTTTTGTATTTTTTTTTTCTTTGCTGTGTTTGTGTTTCTTCAGTTTTGATGGCTTTTGTTTCGCCAAGCTGTGGTGGTGGTTCTAATCCGCTATTTTTTTTTCTACGTCAGATTGGGAGCCAAGCAAATTGCCATGTCGACTCCCAATATGACAAAAAAAATAGCTGATTAGAACTAGTCTTGCCACCACATAGTACCCGACTACCCAGTGCTCCAAGATAGAACTTACAGAAATACAATCCTACAAGAACAGCCATCAACAAAATTTCTGGGATGCCCTTCGCGGATGGTAGTTATGGACGAATGAAAACACTTTTTTTTTTTTTTTTTTGTAAACAAAACACATTTTCTATTGATATCTTTTAGCTGATCATACAGGTTTGGTTCATAAGAAACCCTAATATTACATTTAGGTATGGACACGTTCAAGACTCTGACAGGGGGCTAAGCAGAATTTTAGATACAACTACAGAGACCAGTGAACTTCAGCGAATCGAAGTACGTATCTGGGAACCAATAGAGAAAGAAATGGGTCAGATTAATCAAAACGGCATTATGGTCCTAGCTGCCAGTTGGCGAAGCAAAAAGAGTGTTGAACGATCTTCCCTCAAAAATCCCTAGAGAAAATTAATCATCTTAATCATCTCTGCTTTGCCCGATTCTGTTGTTGAGCAGTCAAGCCTTTCGAATGGGTCTGAGAAGCAAAACCACCAGACTCGCTCCAAACTGTAAACGTGGGCAAGTAACAGAAAATGGAAGGTTAACAATGCACTGGTACTAGAGGATAGTCATGGTTAAGCTTGGACCCTGAATTGAGCCTGACTTCCTAATTTTGCACATACTGACTCTGATCCAAAAGGAAATTCTACTCGGTGTGAAGCTCCCCATTGTTCTCCTTGCTGGTCCTCATTTCTATTGATTGTGGTGGAGACCTGAGCAACTTTTTCAGCGAATTAACAATATTGGTGAAAGTGGGACGCTGTGTAGGGTCACTGTCGAATAGAACATGCCACACAAAAAAAATTCTTATAGCGATAGAAATTTAATTAAAATGAGCTGGAAATGTTTCCTAACTGATGCGGGTTTGGAATTCTTACTCAGCCCAACATGATTCCATGAGCGATGCCAATACAGGGCATGTATTGGATGGGATAACAAGTCTTCTATTCTGAAAAGCCACAGCTCCAACCACCTGAAATATCCATACGTCAATCAAGCATTGCATGGTAGACAAACCCAAGACCTGCCAATTTAAGTGGTTATGGGACAAAAGACGCTGCCAACCACATTGATTTTGCAATGGTTATATGACTCCTCCAAAATTGTGACAATGGGAGAAGGGGGAAGATCTGGTTCCTCTCCAGTGAGGCAGTCGTTCAACTCTTGGCTCCCTCACTGGATGAGTTGTCACTTCTTAAAAGGAAGACAGTACCTGCACCGGGTTGAGTCCGTTCCAGGGTTGTTCCATGGTAACCAGCTCCCATAAGATCACTCCAAAACTATAAACATCAGATTTCTCATTTGAAGGCTCTCCACGAAGGAATTCTGGAGCCATCCATTCAGGCTGAAACATGAAACAAGAGAGTTACATGCTGGTAAGCACATTGTGACGAAGAAAAGTCCCAACTTGCAAGATATTAATGACCTGACTTCATAAAGAAATTAAGTGTCTATCAGCTCGGTAGTATTTGAGAGATATTGTTGAATTGGTATTTGCTTCCTTGCTACTGATTAAACAGACATGCTGAGGCTAAGATGGAAAGCAACTGTAGCAGGAAACTGGATATTACACCTCAAAGTCATCACATCACTTAATTGATTGGGAAGTAAAGAAAATACTTTCTGATGTGGCTCATAAATTACCAGAGCACATAGACGATTTAAGATTCTCTTCACCCCAGAGAGGGAGTGGGGAAGAAATAACTTAAGCACAAAATCACTGGAAGATGCATACAGACTTGGCAGGTATTCACCAAACTCAAGTGGTCAACTGAGAATAGGGATAAGATCAGACTAAACACCCGAACAACACCACCGGAAGAGATCTTCTATTGCCATGCAAACGCAGACGTCAGGGTCAGCTGGGTTGCTGTTTAATCTCATACTCAACTAACAAATTGTCTTTCTTTTTCTTCTCGTTTGATTGGTAAAATAAAGAGTGAAGAGAGGGGTTAAAACAATTAACCTATGTCACTAGAAAAGATTTTTCCAGGATGCACCAAGCAGTCAATAGATCCAAACTGGCGGGTCCCTTCTGACCATATAATGTTGAAACCAATAAAGGCATGTTGAGTACCACAAGTACAAACCATCTTCACATGACAATCAACCTTCTAATTACACTGCTTGTTTTAAGTTTTTTGCATGTGAGTGTGTGTGTGTGTGTGTGAGAGAGAGAGAGAGAGAGAGAGAGAGAGAGAGAGAGAGACTCACAGTGCCAGCAACAGATTTTGATGATATGTAGGTGTTTGCCTTGAACCTGGACAATCCAAAATCACCTACCTACATGCATTGCATATAAAATGATTAATCCATGTTTCTTTAAAAAAAAAAGATTTATGCATGTACAGAAAACTCAAGGAAAGGTACCAGAATGAAACTAATACCTTCACTGTCCAATTCTTGTCAACCAAAAGATTTGGAGATTTAAGATCCCAGTGAACTATAGGAGGGTTTAGGCAATGAAGATAATTGACTCCCTTTGCCTGCATCCAGGAAATCTTGTAAGTATGACACTAAAGAAAACCCAACTAAAACAACCCAAGTTTAACTGGCACAAACCACATCTAGTGCCATGCGTAACCGCCTCCTTTTATCCAAGATCTCACCTGCAGCTGCCCTGTGTATGAGACGATAGAGGCTACCTCTGTTTCATGAGGATCCAGGATTTTAAAAGAGTTAGGTACTTGAATAATTGAATTGTTAAGCTACATTTATCGGTTACAACATCATAACAGTAAAACTGTTTTTACCTAGGCAAGTATTCAGTCACTATGGACAGATGCGGACGCTTTGTAACAGCACCCATGAAAAGGACTACATTAGGATGACGGATTCGTTTCATTATTGCAACCTATTGACAGCATTAAAGAACAGGTTGGCAAAGAGTTGATGGGAGACACAAACTTTTATGATGCCAAACCACTGGTAGAGAACAATGCACACAGCAGGACAATAATAAAACTTTTACAATTGCACTGGCATCAACACAGTATCTTCATCTTCCACTTCGTAGCAGTATAAAATTCAAGATAAGAGCAGTATGATGAAGATGATGAACATGAATATTTCAAATGCATTAAATATTAGAATCTTCTGTGTTTGCCCTCGTTTACAACATAGGATGCCATCATCAAAAAGTGATGTCATCAGTATAGTACAAATAGAGGATAAGATCCCAAATATATCAGTATGCTGTGCAAAATACAGATAACAGAAAAGCAACAAAAGTTTAATGATAAGACAGACAGGAGGTCTACAACATGAAGCATTTTGACAATAATAAAAACACCTGTATGGCAGTAGAGAGTTATCATTTATGATCTCATCCTTCTTATCTACTTATACATTCCATTGCCATGGTTCCCTATGCTGATCATGAAACCAAAACTAGACAGAGTATACTAAGATGATTTGCCATGGATAACAAAGACCACTAAGTGAGCATCACTGTGGTGCAGGCCAAAGGAACTTAATGGAGGTGGATGACAGTGATAATATAGTTCAATAACTATTAAAAAAAAAGTGACTGCACAAAAAAAGACGATGTGATTGCAACAATAAGAAGCCAATGA
Organism: Hakea prostrata; assembly: GCF_041222555.1. Lineage (NCBI taxonomy): Eukaryota > Viridiplantae > Streptophyta > Magnoliopsida > Proteales > Proteaceae > Hakea > Hakea prostrata. The sequence goes on along the minus strand of NC_142604.1, from coordinate 3,753,652 downwards.
ATCAAATACATACCTCTCTCAGGAACTCCTTCAACTGCTCATCATGAAAATCCTGAACAGTTAGGACCTTGACAGCAACATCCTACATCACATGTTTGTGTCTTTATCAGCCCCAGGAAAAAGAAGAAGATAGGAAAGTGAAAAATCTTCTTAAACAGAGGAGGAAATGCATCTGATAAAGAGGATCAAACCACATGACTACGGCTATACAGGCAGTTATGCAACTCATGTGTATCAACCACTGGATGTGAGCACTAGGTGGTCAGCATATGAGCAAACATATACCACTCAATGCTAGAACATGGAAAATGTCAAGCAAATTGAACCTAAGTCCTACATACCAGCACATGAGTGTCACCTAAAAACTCAATGTGCATGACACTAAAAACACTTATCTGATATGTGAAATTTGTGTGGAACATAATGAAAAAGTAGGGGATCATGCAAGTGAAACAATCAACTCTTAGTTACCCATGTGCAAGCAAGGAAAAATATCTTCTAAAACATAAATATTCACATTCTAAAATTCAACAAGACAACAATTTTACATTGGTTAAGAGAGGATTTACACTAAATCCCAAGGAAGTACCACTAGCCAATTCCCATAAACAAGATTAATCTCAGAAGATTTATGACAGAAACATTTTAAGTGACCTCAACAAATCACAGATCAGATACATAATTCTTGCTGTGAGCAAGGAACACATTAAATGAGTGGTAGCATTTGGAAGACAAGGATGCCAATATCATCTTCAGGTCAGGAAAACATTACCAAGCAGGACCTATTTATTCTAAAGGCTACATCTAGCCACTTTAACCAAGTGATTTATGTTATGGATTTCCAATGGGAAACAAGAAGGTAAAGCACAACCAGATGCACCTCAGTAAGTAAAGCTGTAAGCCTGTAACTAAGTCTACCTTTCCTTCTGTCAGATAGTGAGGGATGGATAAAGAAGAGAGCTTCCCAAGTTAACCAAACATCAAACAACTACCTGAAATTTTCACCAGCAGTGAGCGAAAGGTTCCGATACAAGATACCATATTACCGCCTGGAAAATTGGGCATCACATCCGTACTCAAAACAACTCAACTGCAAGAGCAGCATTCCATCAACAAAGCTGCACCCACTAGGGTGAGGTGACAGTCACATAGAGGACTCAGGAGTTAGATGCATCCTCTAGAGGAAAATGTTTGCAACACTAGCTATTGGTAAATACAGGTAATCACACCTCTATGAACCTTGATTGAAATTCACAAAGGTGACCAAAAAGGAACAGAAACTTCCTTGATGATAGAAACTTGAAAGTACTCAAAAGGAATGAAGTCAATAGAAGAATATGTGAGCACAAGCCAACTGGGAATTTATAAAGAAGAAAACTACTCTTCCATCACTGACAAACCATTATCGGGTTACATACCATTGATACTCAGAAGGCTCATATAGATACCACATACTGCTCATAAAATCGCCTAATAGTGAGATGATGCATGTGAATCAGATGCATAAAAAAAACCCTAGTTAAGTACATAATTTTAAGGGATAAAATTAGCATTGTTGATGAAAACATCAAATTCATAACATGATGTGTATAAATTGATCTTAAAGCAAAGTGATAAGAACTAACCGAACCATGCCACTCAGCACGGTGCACTGTCCCGAATGAGCCTTCAAAAAAAAAATGCAAGAACTAGATTAAGTACATAACTCCCGTGACTAAAGCAATATTTCAAAAATGGATTTTACAATCTTTATGCACAAGAAGTGAAAAGCCAAGCAACAAATGAAAAATAAAAGTTACCAGCACCAATGAGCTCCTTTATTTGTAATTCATCCCAAGAGATCTCAAGCCAATCCATTGCAAGAGAGGGCTCAAGATTCAAGTATCTTGGCACCGTAGCAGTAGCAAATCCAACCTGGTTATCAGGTTTTCTCTCGATCTCCCTCACTTCCATTCGACCGCATAACTGTACTTTTGGTTGTTCAATCGCACTGCCACCAACTGGACTTCGTTTTCTAATTAAAGAACCTTTAGAAGTTCCATATGTAAGATTTTTGTCTGTCTCAAGTCTTGGATGCCCATGCAGGGACATTCCAGGAGCAGCATCTAAAGCTTCTGATGAATTCCTCTGGAAAGAGTTGGCCTTATCATCTCGGCACTGCAGAGTCATTGGTGGCAACTTACCGCTTCCACCAGCATTATCAAGTGAGACGCAGATAGAAGGCTTTGGAATTGTGAATGGATCATCATTGTACAATGGTTGTTTATCTTTTTCCAGGCGTGCAAAGGAACATTGGGTATGGATGGAAGCAAGCATATCTGCTGCAAATGGAGAAAGACGATTAGCTTGGCAAATCTAAAACCACTTAGTTTCATACACATTGAGGTCCAAGTCAAGAAACTAGAAAGGATAGTCAGATCTGCACAGGCAAATTGAAACAACAGGAAAAAGCATTTCTGTGGTATTAATGTATAGGATAATCAGGTATAGTCGTCTAAGAATACAGTAGTAAATTCCCATGACATGTTATAGACTATCATCAAAAAATCCTAGAGCTGGATAGGAATACGTGTAATCAACTTGACACTGAAAGAGTAAAGTAATCATATCCAAGCAAAACAATAAATGAATAAATAAAGTGCAAAACTGAATCTTCCATTTAATCCAATTAGCAGCTCGAAATTTTAGCTCACTCATGCAGCAAGCTATTCTAGCAAGCCATGAACTTCATACTGCTGCTGAGATTTGTTCAGCAGACTTATGCAATGAAGTAACAAAGAAGTAAAGCAAGCAACACCATAAGCCCAAAACCACCCAAGAAAGGATGGGAAAGAGATAGCACAGTGATCCCGGCAGCCTCAAACAAACACAAGAGTAAGTGTCTGTGTTAAAAGATCCTGCGGCACACCACACACTGCTATGCAATCTGTTCAGTTTTAGCAAATGAAGACACCATAACTAACTACTCTCAAAATTTGAGGTAAATGATGTGACGAACTGACAATCACTTTTTCTATATTCTAGAGTTGAATGAGTCCAAATTAAATCAAACTGAAACCACAGTGCTCTAAAAAATTGCAGTATTGTTTTCTTTGTTTCCTTTTTAATTTTATTATAGGGTAGTTATCCATGCAACAATATAAGGTGCCCAAATGGATGTTTAATCACAATCGCTAAGTAAATATATATCATCATATATCATGCATTACATATGTGCTGCCTTTGCCAACAGCTACAGAATTTGAAGTACTTGGTTCCTTAGCAGTTTTTATCTGAGAAAGGGAACTTGCCACCTGAACAATGCAGAAGTGCCAAAAAACACAAACTCAAGTCCTTCTCTTTCACTATCAGTGGAAACTTTTTATGCTCCAACTCAAGCATAAAAAATAGAAAATCATAATTAAAGATAAACCAGTACAAAATCATCTAATAGATCTTCCAATCACCATCCATATATAACTTAGTATCTGTTTTCAGGCAACTTCACCTGAATCTGGAGAACTTTTTGGAAAAGAACATGAGTGCTCTGGCTTTGGCAATGGACTACAAGAAGCATCATCCATATAAGGTTGGAGACCTTTTGGAATGGAAAACTGCAACGGTGAAGGTATTGCAGAAAGTCTTGCTCCATTGATTGAGGAATCTGGACCATGAATATTTCCTGGTTGCCCAACTAGATCAACTACGTATTCCCTGTTAAATGAAATAATTTGCATACTGGATATTAAAAATCCACCATGTATTTACATAAATTAAATAAATAAAAAATGCAAGAAATTGCTGGCATTAAGCACCAAATAGATCAATTACCAGATGTACTGAATAGTGATATATAGTACACCACCATGCAAGAAAAGTGGTGGGACAGGATATGCATAGCTTAGGTCTTGTATCTAGTATGGCCTCAAATATAGCTAATTGGAATGCAAGGATCCATATAGCCGACCCCATTTAGTTGGGAAAAGGCTCGTTGTTGTTGTTGTTTTTATTGTGTCTATGGTTTTTCTCTTTGTTACACACCCCAAATGGTTGGTTGGAACACAAACTTTGCATGAATAATTGTCAAATTCATATGGACTCCACCCCTAAGTGCGAATTCATGAACTCAAGAAAATTTAGAAAATTTTCAGAATGAAATACCAGAAAAAATAGCTGGGTAAGAGAAGGAATATCCAAACCTTAATGACTGTTCATTATCTCCAACTTTGACTAGGCAAGAAGACTGATGATCGGCCACACAATACTTGCAACCACGTGCTATCCGGCAAGGCAAACCTATATTGTCAGCCAACTTCTGTAAATACAAAAACGGCATTCATTAGGTGTTCTGCAGAAGACATTAAACAGGCTTCTGAATTTGTATTACCATAGGATCAATAACTTATTTGAGTCAACATACTTAAGCTATAGAAAATAGGATTACATTTCAATCAATATTTAGAAGCACCTCTATCAAAATAATCAACGCCTAATTACAAAATTTAGCAGTACTTAAACCTCTTCTATTGGAGGTCGAGAAAATTTCTGTGAAGATGTAGCCAATTCTTCTTTATTGTTGTTAAAAGTAATCCCAGCAAAAGACTTAAATAATTAAAACTTGCATTAAGAAGAATTTCCAGTTAGATTCAGTGCTAAAGCTCCATACATCAAGACATGCATATTCTGAAATCCTACTTGTATAACATTTATCCATGGGACTGTACATTTGGTAATTGGTATTCCAAATTGAGTAAGGGTGTGAATCTTAATTCGAGTTTTCAAACAATAGGATATAATATAAACTTAAATGATAAATTTTCAGAACACCGTGCTCATTTTTAACTGAACACAAGGGGGGGGGGGGGAGCACAAGCTGTCCTACCCTTATTAGAATAAATAAATAAAAATAGAATCGATCAAACAGTTAAGTACTTTGTGCGAGAACCAGAAGAATCATACATGAAGTTACAGAATTCTTCTTCACAAAACCAAAATGTGGAAAATCTGCTTTCAAGTCTCAACATTGATTGCTATAACTAGCATAACATAAAATGGAATCACAATTCGAAGGCAGGAAACAAATCCTGTAACATAGGAATAGAAGACGTTTATCAGGAAGCACAGGCAGTGTCCTTGAGAAAAAAGAAAAATCTAATGATAAAAGCACACTATGATCACACAAATTTATTGATGTTCATGACATTACAGAAGTTCCTCACTTCAAGCCAAGGATTATCTTAAGAAGTTGGTTTAGATTTTTTTAGTAGTGTCTTGATGCTTCAAAATTGAGTTGCATGCACATGTAAGACTTGTCATCCTGGCCAGACATTCGAATTCATTTTAAAAACAAAAGCTCCCAGCCGTACAAGAAAGCAGAGGACCTGATAAATGTATATTTGTTTGTTCTGCAATAGAAACAACAAGGCTGATTCAGCACAACCCAACAACAGTCCATAAGAAGGTTTGATTGTTGGTCTGATTTGAGTTGACTCAGGTTTCCCAGAGGACCATAGGGTCAATAATATAAAGACAGAGGATTGAGAAAATCAACTCAGAAAAATAAACTGCCAACCATACAATACTTGTACCAAATTTTTTTTTTGGTAAGTTGTACCAACTATATTATTAAATTGGACATGAAGGTACTTAATTCTGCATAAGTGAATTGCTTCATTCTCATGTATTTATTTGTTTAATCTTTTGATAGGTAGGATGGGGAAACGTAACAACCGCCAGCAGGTCTGAACTGGAGACCTATGAGTCAGTGTGGGCTTACCACGACGCAGCATCACCAACTGCACCAGGTGCTGTTGTTAAAGCTTCTTTAGCACACATTGGATAAATAGTTTAATGAAACCAAACCAAATAAAGGAACCTAGAATGCATCATAGCTGAGGTAATCCATCAAATAGAATGCTCATACCTTGAAAAGAATTGCACGATGCCGACAAAGACCCATGGATAGGCTTCCAATTGGGAGCACAATACACCTTCGGTAATCCTGCATTCTTTTACTAACAAATTTCCAGTGGTTGTGGAGATCACCTTGCTCCACAGGAAAGGCGCCCCTTCAAGTTCCCATCGAATAAGATTTCAGTTGCAAGAGTAGAATATAGAGCTCATATAACAGGCCAACAAATATAAAAAGGATGTTACCCCATATAAATAGAAACAAGTTTCCCAAGCTTCTCCACCAACATTAACGTATTTTCTGACGCACTGTGAAGTTCTCGTGCCTTGGCTTCAAGCTCCTTAAGGCGTGAATCACCATGTCTATCAACAAGAACCACCTCCATTGAGGAATCACGAGGATCAATTGATTTAAGGGATAGTAAAGGTGGAAGCCGCCTCCCTTCCTCCATATCATTACACATCACCCATAGGTACGGATTCATCCCCATAATGTTATAAAAACCATCCAAAATCTTGTCCGAGTATGATAAGCATCCACTCACCTGAAAAAGACGCGAAGAAGATTGAAAACCTTGGCACGTCAAACAAAGTTTATCTTAAAAACGATTATCACAAGTAAACGTGTTTTGAAAAACATTACGGTTAAGAACGGTGCTCTAACCTTAATTTCAAGTTATGTTAAATTAGTTCCAGTCAATCTCCACTGCATCGAACAGCTTCAAACAGATGAACCGTCCACTCAACAGTGAGATGACACTAAAACGACAAATATTTACTGCAAAATCCGTCTAACCTTTCCAGAAACCCATAAACAACAATAAAAATTACTAAGAGAACCTTATGTTTCCTAGAACTAGGAATTCCAGTTGGAAAAAACGGTGACCAAAAATCAAATCGAACATAACAAATAATTACTTGATCTAACTAAGGAAACAGATCGAAAGCATAAAATCTACGTACCCATAGGCGATAGGAAACCATTTCCACATCGGAAGAAACAGCACGGCCATCAAATGGACTTCCTCGAATGAAATCTGGTTCATCAGCCAGACAAGCTTGAGAGGTCAGACGAGTTGCAAGTGTTAACTGTAGATAGAAACCATCCCGTGAGTTCTGCGCCGAGCTTTCGCTGTTCCTGTCCTCCTCTTCTCGCGTTGTTGACTGCGTTGTTGACTGATGTGATTCCTTAGCATCAGTCGACACAGTCTCTTCTCCCGTCGTCGACCCCGAAAGCAGGCTTCCAGCATTACTACTCTCACTTGACAACCTACAAGACGAAGCTTGGCGGCCGAGAATACGATCACGGCTGACAATCAACTCAGTCGGTTCATCTGGCTCAAGCAATGGCACGCTGTCTTCATCGCCCTGTCTCAAGTTGACGGGAATCGATCTATCTGATCCTTTTCTATCCAAAAACCGATCACCAAAAGCCAAAAACTGCTTCCCTAAATTAATTTTTTTGGCTGTGATGAGATCCAATGCACTTTCATTTTTTCCAATCGAAGCCTCCTTCAGAGTCTTGGACGCTTTCTGGTCATTTTCGGCGTTGACGGCCGGTTGAGGAACCTTCTTCTCTTGATCCGGAAGGGGAAGCTTAAGCGCAGCAGGATCATATCCTTCAACTGGAAACTGCCTCGGGAAGAAGTATGTCGCTCGATGAGGCATTCCCCGAACGCCTTAGAAAACTAAAACTAAAATACTCACTATCAATCACTAACAATCTCAACCTATTCAAATCATCCGCGAAGATCACTAGCTACTTTTTAATCACGGATCCTCTCCAACTACAAATTCCTCTCAGCAGAGCATTCCAGAAGAAGAAGAAGAAGAACCAGAATCAGAATGGCATACGAACATTAAAACTTCCTTTCCTTAGCTCATACGATGAACAATAAATACAAAAAAATTCGTACAAGTTTCTTATCAACTGCCAGAGTTTGCAACAGAATCATTGGAACATTTTTGCTGCGATTGGGAGAGTTTGTGGATAATTAAACGCGCTCACTCATTCGTTGTTCAGAGCCGAAATCCGATCTTCAGCCTGCAAAGTTATACGTAAGAATCTGCTAAACAACAACAATGGCGGTGGCGGTTCCACAGAGAATTCCAAACCGAAAACCTTTTCTCTGGCTTCGGTTTCTTCTTTTTCCCAATCGCACTGTCAGAGGAGAAGGAAGCGGTGGAAAACTAGAAATTAAAATGTAAAAGTTACTAACTAACGCTCCCGGCGTGATACGCACCCCTTTTTCCACGGCTACACGTGAACATGAAAGGTGAAGCTACCAGATTAACACGCAGGAAGACAACGGTGCGCATTGAGCACCTTACTTATAGTAGAAATTTATTAAATATATATAAATATCAAAATATTAAAAAGTTTCCACTTTTCTGCTCCGCCATCGTCATTGGGAAGCGCGAAAGCGTAAGCTTCAAAATTCATGTGCAGGATTTAACCCCCAAAAAAAAATATATGTGAAGGAAAACGACTTCTTCACTTGCAGACAGAGTTTTTAAAGCCGGTGTCTTATCCGGGTCGGGTTATCCGGATTTCCGGATTAAAAGTTTAGAGCGAGCATGGAATTGTATTTTTATTTCTTGCAAGCTAACTGTTTTAATCTCGTTATTGCACGATAATAAATCAAAAATGTGTAAGAGAAAATACAGGGGTATGCATGTAAATATGAACTTTTTTTTTTCTTTTTTTTCAAATGTTTAAATTTTTTTTTTATTTATAAAATGAATCTCTTAGTTCTACCCGACTCAACCCCTCCCTATTTTACAAGCCCTAGATGCAAACAAGTCTTCTGCGATTGCAAGAAGGAGAGTGAGAGGCAGACATTTTCATCTTCAAAATCTATATTTTAGTCTGTACTGCGACTGCAAGAGGGAGAGTCATCTAAAATTGAGCAAATTTCGTCTCAGATACTTTGAATTTAGCCCCAAGTATTGTAAATCCATGACTAGAATCGAAATCTGCAACTCTATTCTAATTACAAAATTTCCATTGTGTGGTCCCTTATTTTCCCTCTTGGAGTCTCGGAAGAGTTGTTTGCACCTAGGGCGTGTAAAATAAAGAGGGGGTGAAGAGCAGTTTATTTTTTAGATTTAAAAAATATTAAACCTTTTAATGAAAAAGAAACACTCATATTTATATATGTACCATGTTTTCTCTTAGATTCATTGTTGAATAAGAATCTCTACTCTTAAGTATGTAAGGACTGGGCATGAGTGCTACCAACTTCTATGGACTATATTAGGTCTTTGGTAGTGCTCCACTGATAGGACTAGTGCTTGTGTTGGTAATGCATAGGGCTAATGCTTGCACAAGTCTCACTCTATAAAAAATCCGAACATTACGTAGTAGGGGCGCTAGATTACCGCTACTACATCCCCTCTTTTGTTTACCAAAAAGAAAAGAAAAAAAGTATGGAAGGACTTTTTCTACAAAGAAAGTTAGAATGAAGGAACCCGAGTCTGAATGGTGATATCATTGATCCAACCCACTCTAAAATCGGTCAAAATCGATCCGATTTTTTAAACTTGCCTCCAGCTGATGCCTGATCGCGGACTCACTGAATAGAAAAAAATTATATAATTTAATAGTACCGACTACCGACTTTTCTTTGACCGGAAACCCTAGACCGTTACGGAGTCAAACTTAAAGCTCTTATATGACCGGCTCTTGTAAATTCAACTCAAGTGATATCAAATATAACCAACAAATTGATTTCCTTAATAGCTCAAACTCAAAGCCTTGCATTTTGTTTCTCTTATTTGAAACATGCTAGTACCTGTTGTGCCAGAATCTTAGGATTTATTTGGTTATCTAAATCCAGAGATTTCAAATCCTTGTATTCATGAATGGGAGAGAGAAATGCATGTTAATAAATAAAATGATAAATCTATACTTTTGTTGTTGTTGGACAGGATTGTTGATTTGATTGATGTGTTTTACTCACATTTGAATTTTCAAAGTCAAATGTACTACAATTTCTATCATTATAATTTGATTACATACATTATTAACCATTTACTATAATCATCATTCATAATTCATATGGAAATTTTCAAAAACATTTCATTAATTATTTTTCATTTTGGGTAAAGAATTGGATTAAGTGTTACAAGTCAAGGAAATTTGTAAATATATGGCATGAACAGATTCAAATATTCAATGAATATAGATACTATACGATCTAATCAAATCTATCAACCTTGGGATTTAATGATTTTCCATGTAAAAGGATTAGTTTTATTATAAATAACAAGCAAAAGTGCACTACAGTCACCACACTATCACATTACACCAGTAATCCCTATATTTTGAAAACATGAAGTTCTCTTTTTCTATTCCTTGCATTCTTGTTCTTCTCCTCCTTTTCTCTAATGGTAATTAACTAATCTTCCCCTCCTTTTCCTTTCCTCCCTTTTGGGCTATTTATAATATATTTTAGCCAAATCGATTGAACTGATTGCTTAATTGATTTTCATTGCTTTGTATGTCACAGAGAATATCATTGGAGAAGGCCAAAGAGGTTGCTTTTCAGGTGCCATAATGGTTGGTTGCACCAATAGCAAGTGCACCAAATTCTGCACTAAGGAGAATTTTGGTAGGCACACGGATGGACATTGTGAAGACAGAGGAGCCATCCAAGGCCCAGATTGCGTTTGCAGCTGCCCTTCCCCATCTGCCAATGATAAAAATTAATTTTTGATGTTTCTTGAGAGGCTATGTTGTCATTAGCCTAATATCTATTATTAAATAAATTTAACCTTTTTAGGTGGGAATTATTAAATAAATTTCGTGTTTTACATTGAATAATCCCATAGCATTCCCAATTTTAATTTTTCTTTCTCTGTTTTGATAAGATTTTTTTCTTTTTCAAGGCTGGGCTGGCTGTATAATAAGTTTTTTGAAGTTTTAACCCAAACAATTTTGTATAAAGACATGAAGTAGGTTATAAGAATTCTAAATGGGATGAAACCAGTTCTTGACAATAATTAAAATCTGCATGTATAGTTGTGCACGGTAGCTTGGGATGTAGTTTAAACTCTAGGAGTCTATTTTAGACTTTTACTGAAATCTAGAAATGGTCTGCATATCCCAAATACAAAATTTATCCTTTGTTTTGAGGCGTCTCTCCACCTCGTCTCATCATTTCTTCTCACTTCTCCTCGCACATCTTTCTCCTGTCTCCACCTTCCTATTTTTTCCTTTCTTCTTCTTCTTCTTTTTTTTTTCTTTTCTTTCTTTTTATTTATTTATTTATTTCTATTTCTATTTCTTTGTAGATGCTAGACCTAGAAGTGCATCCTATAGATTTGGAGGTTATGCTCTAGATCTAGAAGAGCATTTCCCAGAATGGTTTGCAAAACCTCATGCTACCGCTTTGAGGCATCTCTCCGCCTAGCCTCCTCCTTCCTTTTCCTCAGTGCTCACTCTCCTTAACACCTTTGTCTCCTTCTCCACCTTCTATTTTTTGTTCCCTTCCAACTAGTTGTCTTAGATGGTCACGATGTAGTTTCTCTGCCCTTGTGGCGTCGTATCTCTTCCGCCTTGTGGGGTGTTTGCCTCCACCCCTATGGTGTGTTCTTGTCCCTTTGGACACTTGTGATGGTGGATGCATTTTTCGCATCGTTTGAGCTTATATATTATTGTATGTACAACTTTATTTCTAAGGTTCTAAATTTTACCCATACCTTAGCCTGAAAGACCATATCTATTGCATGTCTGACAATTTGTAAATATATAATTTTGGAGAACTAATCTGTAATTTTGTTCTTTGAATTGTGGATTATCTGGTTTGATCTTATCTGAATGGGCACCAAATCTGTATGGATTGAACCAAAGCTTATATGCATTTTGGATTGGTTCATTTCATTTTGTGATATGAGATTTGGAGCTTTTAGAGCTTATGACCCGCAATTAGGGTTGTTTCTCGGTTGCACTCAATCTTAATTGTTTCTTGTTATGAGATATCGGTTGAGAGATCTAGCTTTGGTTATGGCTTTTGTATAGCCATATAAGTATTGTAATATTTCGGCTTCTCTATTATAGTGCATTGAATTCTTATCTCGCCTCCAGAGGTGTATGCCAAGAATGCCTTATATTTGGCTGAATTCCTTCATCTAATCCTTGTCTCTCTTCTCTTTGTTATTCTTTGTATATTTTATTTAAATTAGCATTGAATTGATTCGCCAAGACACTGCATAATTATTTAAAATATATAATAGAGCTTTGCTTCTGTTCCCAAAAAAATTAATAATAAGAGAAGTTTTTTTTCTTGAACAAAAAACAAGAGAAGTTGAAAATTGTTAAGAGATATTCGAATATTTCTACCCTTCTTTTAGGCTTTTAGCCGTGGCGATGTTCAAATTCATGATCCATTAAAATATAACACTTGGTGGCACATAAATTAAAAAAGGAAAAAGGAAAATGAGTGAGATATTTTGGGTATGGGTGGGTAATACCCGTTAACTAATCACCAATAAATAAACAATTAATTAGGTTCACATGTTTTTTTTTTTTTTTTTTCCTTTTTCCAAAGGCTAACATGTATGATGTATGTTTGAACAAGAAAAACATGAATATTGTGACGTTAGTGATATGCTTCCACTTTTTGCAGTGACCTTACTTTATTTTATTTTTAACTTAGATATTTAAAAAAAATCTTACTAAAAAAGACATTAAAAATATAAAATTTATCCATGTTTGGATTTGAAGTGATCTTACTCAATTCTCAATTAATATATAATATTATCACATAAGCGAAACAATAATCAAATTATAAAATATTACAAGTTGGCAAGACCATAAACATTCAATTAAGTACCATAAGCGAAGCAATAATCAGACTATAAAATATTACAAGTTGGCCAATGGCCTCATTATATCTACCACGGAAAAAAAAGAATCGTCATATTACTACGCTTGACAATCTACAATATTGTCTTATCTATCATTCTCAAGAATATAATTTTTGAACCAACAAAATTAGATAAATGCAAAAGGTAAAATAATATCATACTTCAAAAGATAATATATTGAATCGAGATTGCTAGTTATACTCTTTTTTTTCTTTCTTTTTTTTTTTTTTTTTTTTTATTTTTTTATTTGGTAAAGTAATTATACTCTATTCAACAGTGGTTTAAAGAATTTTTCTTATATTTTTTTTGGAAAAGAATTATTATGTTCTATGTGAAATATTGGTGCTTGGTCCCTTGTGATATTAAGTCTTGGGTCTGCCCCTAGTTTTTAATATGACGATCATTAATCTTGTATTGTTGCTTATTCGTTGTAAATGTTATCTTTATTTATGTTTTCGTCAAAAGAAAAAAAAATACATAAAAAATAATGCACGTTAGATTCGCCTTCCATGCGACTTGATAGATTTTTTTTCTTCTAGCCAATAATAGTGTAGTGCACCACCCAACCCTAAAAGCAAAGAAGAAAAGAAAAAGAAAATTACTCTAAATGGTTTATATAATAAGGGAAATGAAGTGCCCCACTTTTCCGCTAAATGGAAATTAAGTTAATAACTTTTGATTACATTAATCCCAAGTGGTTAGTGATTTGAGGGTCAACTTCCCTTTAAGGAATGGAAAAATATTATTAAAATGTGTAAGATGGTTTTTGATTTGGCCTTGTGAATCCAAAATGGTGGGATGGAAGAGGCAGGGTTTCCACTAGCCATCGTGGTGGGTCCCCTATTGGAGGACCAAACGGAGAGTTGAGATCTCTAGAAGGGACTAATAGATTTTAGAGCAAATTGCACTGGCACCCCAAAATGGAGGCAAACCACACCCCCCCTTAATGTTTAAACCCCCATTCATTAAACACACTAAGTCCATCCGTGAACCATAATCCGTTTTTCTTTTTATTAAAATACCCTTGTCAATTGAAGGGAAAATACCATTGGTGGTTGCCGTGTCTTCTCTCCTCTCTTCCCTCTCCACCTCGGCTCCTTTCTGGCGGTCCCCCGCGCCCGCTCTTCCTCTTTCTTTTGGGTTCAAAACCACTGCGCTTCTTTCCCTGTTTTCTTCATCTTTCCCTTCATCTTCTTCATTGCGTTGTTCTTCTTCTTCTCTATTTTCAAATCAAAATCGCTGCGCTTCTTCGCTTATCTTTGTTTACACTCATCATCTTCTTCCACTTCTTTTCCGTTTGGTGGGCGGGCCTTTGGGTTTCAACTTCTTCTAGCTTCTTCCTTTCTGCTTTTTTTTCTTCCAAGAATACTGACTTGGATTTCATGATGCTTCGGAATTGACTTTGAGGAAAATATGATTATGGTTTAAAGAGTATATTTTAAATGCCCAATAAGTTAGTGACTTGAGATACGAGCTGTAAAGTAATGGGCGAGGAAATTCAACAAGCGAGTATGGGCGGAAATTAGTGCAGCCAATGCTGGGTGTCGTGACCGTAGTGTGGGGTTCCTGTGGAGTGATGTACTGATTTAATCGGGACCGGTTTAACTCTCTCGGTTTCCACCGACGAGATCTTCCCTGGAACGGCGATCGATTTCATCACTAATATGAAAAACACAATAAAGGAGAAAAAGAGTAATTAGGCCATGTGAGATCATCAACAACACCTTATATTCGGTCCTTCCGATTTTGCTTTGTGTGGAATTTTTCTTCTTCACCCTCTCACGAGATCTCTCTTCTCCCCGGTGTCACGGAAGTCCGGTTCTCCGGTTGGTTTGTGTCCTTTCCGCTGTTCTCTCGGTCCTCTCTACCTCCGCGTGGTGCCTGGGGTTTTAGGGGTTGAGGGTTGGGAGTCTCGTGGAGGTTGAGGACCCATTTTAGCACCCTCCCAAGGGGAGTCGGGCGAGGAATTAATTATGGGATACTGAATGGCATTGTTAGAAGTGAAGAAAGGGGTGAAGGTCTTCGGTATATGATGGTGCCAGGAGGTGCCATTATCGCCGGAGCAAGAGGGAGAGGAAGGCGGTGCCGCGGTGGAGCCCGCTATGGAGCCCAAGGTGGAGGTGAGTAGTGAGAGAATAGCACGTGGCACCATCTAATGGCTTATTTTTTCTCCTTTAATTTTGATAAGGGTATTTTTGGAATTAAAAAGAATAAACGGGAATTAATGGTTTCATTACGGAATGGACTGTGTGTTTAATGATGGGGTGTCTGTGTTTTTAAACATAGTGGGGTTCGGTGTTTTAAGCCTCCATTTGGGGTGCGTGCAATTTGCTCTAGTTTTAATTAACATTAAACTCTACTAAGTAGTTACTCTTGTGTGGTTTTGATTGGTTGTGATTAAGGTTGGAAAAAGAATATTCTTATTCTAACCTCCTCACTTCCCCATTCTCTCACTTTCTCGCAAGGCAAAACAAAATATCATAACTTTAAAACTCAGCCAATCACTGTGTCATAGGATCCTATTCATCGTTGGCGGGCTTTTAAGTTACGAATTTGGATCCTTTACCTTTAAGATCAGATATAACTTTATCTTAATTTTTTATTTTTTTCGGAGGGTCTTTTTTTGAAGTTGACATAGGGACTTTTCTAAATGTATGATATGATATAGTAATATGTACTCTTATACTACTACAATCGAAAGATCATCGACATCTAATCACTAAGAAGTGTTGACTTTATCTTAATGTCTTTTCTATTATACATTTCAGGAGGGAAGATTGACAAGATAAATTTTCCTAAATGTATGATAATAAATTTTTATGGTGTCTTCTAATTATCCCTATATACCAATGTAAGAGAAACTTTTAAAATTTCTTTTTACTAACAAAAGATGGTGATATCTCCATACATTTTGACAACAAGATTTTCCAAAAACAAAAAGACTTCAAAAATTTGGATGCGAAGGAAGCACAGAACTCTACCCATCAAGGTAGAGGATTCGGATTCATACGAAATGCCTTTCTATCTTCATTTTCACACAAAATGTTGTCTTTATCCTCTTATACTCACCAATGTGCTGTGTTACTTGCGCAGTTGAGAAACCTCTTCTAATGAACAACAACATCTACAAGCAAACAATTTTTCTTTTTATGTGAACTACTGACCTAATGGGCACGAGCATGACAACTACAACGATGTGAATGTTCATTGAATGTACAACTTTTTCTTTCTGGGTTACAATTAAAAGTTATAAACGCAAGGCCTAAAACCATTACTCGTGATGGATTTCTTTAAAAGTAGAATTCCTTCTTGAAGAAAGAACTGATAAACATGACCCATTTAAAGTATTCAAACAAGATGGATGATGGACTTCTCCATTTTGGCTAATAAGAAGGTAAATGACCAACAAGGGCAGCAAATTATATCACAACCAACTACTATTCTAATGCAAGTTGCATGTGGCGGTTGAGGTCATGGATGTAATTAGAACGAGTATAATCATCCAAATCACAAGCATCCAAGAGAAGTGGCTTTGTTTCCCTACCAATCACTTCAATTTCTCCATCCTCACCCCTCAGCTGTTGCAGAACCTACATCAAGATCAAGTCATTGAAAAACAACTATGAGAAACAGAAAGAGAAAGAAGTTTGGGGTGCAGTGACCATCCAAGTCACTAGTCTAGGATCTAGGTTGATTAAATCCTGAGAAAATTCTACTTCTTTGGTGCAGTTGAATCATGATTTGCTATTTTCTTATTACATCTCCACAGTATGGATTACAATTAGGCCATATGTTTTAGGGTCAATCCCATTGTCATAATAGAAGCAGAAGATTTTTTTTCTTGCCAAGTCTATAAATCATGTACTTCTTTCATATTTCTATAAGAATCTGTATGAAGACATGATTTGATTATTGAACACATTATATAGTCTGAGATGGTTAAAGATAAACGATGGAAATTAAGGAAATCCCATAATTGATCTAGGAGGAAAATCCCTTACCTGGCTCATGTTTGGTCTCATAGTGGATGAATAGTGAATGCACCTTGATGCTGTCAAGATAATACGCTTCATTTCAATAATGTCATATCCACTTCCTAGGCTAGGATCCACTAAATCTTCCAAATTATTCGAATCGAGCAGTGGCTTCACCTATTAGTACACAGACACAGACACAAACGATGAACCTGTCAGTTTTTTTTAGTCATTTAGAGAAACTGGTCTTTTTCAATGAATCCCCAAGTAATGTCATAACACTAATATCATATAAACAATCAAAATCTAAAGAATATAAAAATCAGTGGTGGAGACCTACTTTGAAAGGGACAATTGCTGTAAATGTGCATTGGCAATCCCAGTGGACAACATGGCTTGAAAAGACTAAGTAGAAAATTTGCAGAAAGTATATATCCTTGAGGATATTGTTACCCAAGATAGGTAGATACCGAAAGATTAAGATGATGGCTTAATACTTGATGATGGTAGAATCATACCCAAATCACAAGGCTTTGGCGACAAGAGTCCAAAGCACGCCGACCTGTTATGAGCTCTAGTAGTAGCACTCCAAAGGCGAAAACATCTGTTTTCTCATCGACAATTCCATGCATGAAGTACTCCGGTGCCAAGTATCTGAGATGGAATATAATAAAAGATACAGCACATAAGTTCCAAGTAAAGCAGGAAAAGGAAAGTCTTTAAGTGTGTTATCTAACCCAAATGTTCCCTCTATGGGATAAACTATGTGGTGACTCCACTGTTCTGGTAACCATTTTGCAAGACCGAAATCGGATATCTGCACAATTATAATAACATCAGAAGCTACTAATTACTTGTCTGAAATAAGGTTGATACAGAGGTCAGAGAAACAAGTAAACCATCTCTGTTTCTCAGCAATACCTGAGCTTCATAGTCTTGGTTTAATAATATGTTAGAGGCTTTGATGTCTCTATGGATTATACGTCTGGTGCAGCCATGATGAAGATAGTGTAACCCTTCTGCTACCCCTAAAGCAACCTTAAACCTTATTTCCCACTCCAGAGGCTCCTTTGAACCTGCAAAAAATGTGTTTCTTCTAGTTACTCATAAGATACAAACTGAAGTCACTCCTTGGACCCCTAGATGAAGGATTTGTGGCCTTTTATTCTCATGGGCAATACCAAAACCCATGATAGACAAGCCATTGAAATACAGGCTGAGTAAAGAAAGCCCAAGCCCAGCAAATTTATGTGTCGCATCAGGAAAAAAATCAACATAATTATGAGGGCCCAAGCACAGCCCAGTATGTATGAATCTTGTTGACCATAAAAAGGATAGGTTGGAAGCTAGGCCCAAGCACAGCCCAATTCAAAATGGGCCCATAATTTTATTTTATCTTTTAGGCGGAGGAACGGATAAATTAAAAGGGGTACCATTATCTTGTCCATTTCTAGATGTGTGACATGTTTCACAACATCACATCAAAAGGATAAGGTTCATTTACAAATCACATCAATTTTTTTTTTAATTTAATAACAACTCTTTGATGTGACTTATAAATGAATTTAACCATTTGATGTGATGTTATGACACATGTCATACATCTACAAGGCATAAATGGATGTCAGAAATGGACTAGATAAAATTTCAGTAAAAGGGGCGTTAATCACATGCTCTAGGTTTTGGGGTAAATGTTAAGCCCGTACCTAGAGATAGCTGACCCAGCCCATTTACTGCCTTTTTGCGCTGGTACTCTTTAATATTGAGTCGGATTCTCTACCCACATAGAGAGAAAAATTTTCAATTTGCATGGCGGCATGATTGTGAGATCTTCTTTTTCTTAATAATCCAACCATTTAAGATTCGTGACATGTCAATAATCCAATTATGTGGGTTGACAAATTTATTCTTCATGCACAAGGGATTTAGATTTGTTAATGTTGAAGGGTTTACATCCTCTACAATTCCCTGTAATTCAAGATTATAATCCAATTAGGAACTAAATTATCCAAGGGCCAAAATTATAACCCAATTAGGAACTCAATCTAATAAACCCCTCTAAGTTTTTCCAATTTCCTCTCTCTTCTTTTCTTAAGGCTTAATTTTAGGGGTTTATTTTGGGTTTTAATTCTAACCTTTGAATAATTAGCTATTCAATCCTAGATAGAAATTACATGAAATTGCAGTTGCAGGGGTGGGGGTTGTAGAGGATGTGAACAGCATTGAAATTAGAAGAAAATTTCTACCCAAAAAACAACAATTGAAGAAGAGTAAAAGAGTAAATGAAAAGGCAGGGGAAGAGAAGCAAAATACCGTGAAGCAGAGACGCAAGGCTTCCATGTGGGGAGAATTCTAGGACGAGATGCAAACCTTCTTCCACGCTGAAGCCAAGCAAACGCGCTGCATTGGGGTGATTAATGTGGGCGATGATTCCAAGTTCCGACAAGAAATCAGCCACGCGTTCTTCCTCTTTCTTATCTTTCTTGTCTAGCCTCTTCACTGCTACAACTTCACCGTCTTCCAGACACCCTTTGTATACCTCCGCATGCCCTCCCTTACCTATCAACTTCTCTACCATAACGAATTTGAACCACAGAGTAAATAAATCGAACACCTTGTGCGCATATGGATTTGAAATCCCAAATAATACTATACAAAGATTGAATTGAATCCGTAAAAGCTACAAAGATTCAAGTATGGAAGATCACTGTTTTCAGATACTACTTTAGCGATAGATGCGGCATTGACTGCGGTTCCACTCACCACAGATTGATTTTCATCGATGAGCAGACAACATGGACCACGCACGGAATGATTGTAAGATTTACAATTATCCTTTTTGCGCTTATCAAGGCTGCGTTCTATTTTTTTCAACTCCAAGGGTCAAAATTAACATGCAAATCTGTGCGAACAAAGCAACAAAAAAGCTTGTGCCCTCTAATTAAAGGCTGCCATGAATTGTTTTCTCTTCAAGGGACCACTTGTTAGAAACTTGTCGCTTTTTGCACTAGTATACCAAGACGTACCAGAACCAAACTCCTAAAATCTGGAACAGATCGATTCGTCCCAATACGAATTAGATGGTTTTGGCCTTGTGGCCTTGTGGGTTCTGATGGTGAGAGTGATTGATCGCCAACATGCGCTGATGCAGCGCTAAATGACCAAATTCTGTATCCGTTGAATCAGATGCGTCTTTCAACTGAAGGCTTTTTCATCTCTGTTATCGAGAAAAACACATCTGGTGGAGCCACGGAATTAAGAATCGCCATCGATAGTAGTTAACATTAGCATCAGTGATCGATATCAATGCTACACTCATGCGACACTAAAGCTTGTCGGTTGACACAGAAAAATAAAAAACTAAAAAAAAATATCTGTGAATAGATGCCAATATCTACAGGGATGTTTTCCGGCGCCGGCGCCGACACCGGCACCGTCGACAATTGTGTGAAGTAATGCCTAGTGGAGTTGACGTAACCTGCTCAGCTAAGTCTTCTCTTTTGATTTAATCGGATTTGAGCTTAAGTCTTCGAATATAACGAAGTTTAAGCTTCAAACAAAAGAAAAGAAAGAGAAAACTTCAGAAACAGAGAAAGCAAGTTAGTTTTGTTACCAGAACTGAAACCATCGGTGGCAGCGGCAAGTTCTTCATAGCTAAAATTCCTCCATGAAGGTTTAGGCACTGATGGTCCTTCGTATTCAATTCGATCTTCAGCACAGCGAATCCTAGCTAATCTCCTACTTAAACTTCTTTTCGACACTTCAGAATTCGCCAGCATCGGAAATGTAGGAAACCTTCTCAAGGATTTTCGTTTTATCATATCAATCAAATTCCTCCATGAACCATTTGATTCAGGAACCGAAGCTTGGTTCACTATCAATTTATCGGTAGATGAGGTACTGCAACTGCTGCTACTGTTATCTGAATCGACACCCAAAACAGGGATTTCCAATACACCCCTTGGCGAGCTGTTATCCTCATTAAACTCTGGCTTCCCCGGCTCATCCTGAGATTCTCTTTCTGGGTTTTCCTGGTTTACTTCCATTTCTACGAAGGAAAAATTGCAGAGAAGAATTAAGCGATTTTCATTTTTAACACAATAAACTTCTAGTAATCAAACAAAATCCATACCTTTCAGCTGCTTTGTTCCATCAATCTTCTTCCAGAAACAAGTTCAAGATTCAGGGTTCAGGAAATTTCTGTAGTTATACAAATAAATTTCAGATTTGAGGTATGGCGGGCTTCTTAAGAAAGAGGAACAGTGTGGAGAAAGAACATTTTGTTTTCTTCCAAGCTAGTGATTCTTGAAACCTGCGCAATTGGCTATGATTCGACTCCTTCGCCTATATTTATATCCTGTGTAACTGTGACGCTGCAATCTCAACCGTCAGATAGGAATGATTATTTTATTTTATTTTTTGGTGAAAATTTTAATCTCTATATTAGGTGGAGCTTCTTTACGTATTTGACGAGTTGACCCATAACTCCCAGACAATAACCAACGGCAGAACGGCTTCCGCACACAACGTCACAACGAACCAGATAACGGAAATTACTAATTTAGTTTTAGTGGGCTCCAGTGAATAAACGACAAAACCATGACCGTACGATGATTTTCTAATCTCGCAAAAGCGTGGTGGAGTAGAATCTAATTTTCACATGCAGTGTCGCACCGGATCTACTAAGGCACGAGGACTTGAGGAGTGGTTTAAAAGAGGGTTTAGCGCATTGACGTATCTTGAGTATGTTTACCGCACGAGCTGGTCCCACAAAATGATTCGTTTGATTTGATCATATGTATCAATAATTATTAGCATCCGATACGATACGATTCGATACGGATACTGTTGCAACTCTTTTATTTCGCGGCAAAAGACAAAGTGAAATGTAGAATATGCGTTTGGCTTACCTGATGCGAATGGTGAGGATCAATTCTGGTTTTTTTTTTTTTTAAATTACACCACTAAAACCCAAAACACAAAAGAAAAAACAAAATGGGTGGTCCAGATCAAATCTCGACCACCATTTTAGATCTCATCCGTAGGCAAGTAGAATATATAAGATACAAATATAAAACCATTTTTTTGCACCATGTAAAAGATAAGTCTCTGAATTCAAATTCGTTTGAGACAGAATTCTTACACACACAAATTAGTGAGTGGGAGATGTATATTAATATTATTGAATTACAATTCAAATATGTGAATTTGAATTATAATTTGTTTACCATCAAACTCTACAACTTGTTGATACTTTAACTATAACTCAAACTCTTCTTAATCGGTTGGTGATAAATATCAATCGATGATAGAGTTAGTTATGGTGAATTTGAATATAAATTCAGAGACTTATCATTTACACACCAAACCATAAAATCAATTTACTCACAAGTAGTGACATCGTCCTAGTATGAGAATCTGAACCAAGGTCAACCCATTGCATCCTTTTCTATTTCTAAAGCAATCATTATCGGCCAAGATTGAATTGGAGTGGGCAACTAGTCCTTTGCCATTGATCTTGCTACAAGATTTATTTCTTTATAGCAATAAGTGATTTTTCATTCCACTACTTCTAGACATGGATAGAGAATCCACTAGTCCTGCAATACAAATCATGACATTTTATTTTTCATTCCACTACTTTTACACATGTATCGCCGCACATGGCGAAACTTCGACGTATCGCTGGGGGCGACATGAAACCCCCCAACGATATGATATTTACCTTAAATCAGCAATATATCGCCAATTGGGCGACATGAATCTACTCCGGAGGAAGCAGAGACGAAAACAGAGGCTATGAAGGTGGCGGGCGAACCTTAGGGGCCATTCCAACGGTGATGCCACTTGTGTATCCCAGAGTGGAGGCAAGGGAGATGTACTTGCCGGCGGCGATGGAGGCTATGTGGGTGCCATGACCATTGGAATCCCTGGGAGAACCGTATTTAGTAGTCTTGTTCATCTTACCATTGGTGGCTTCATAGCGATTGCAGAAAAACCTAGCTCCAATGCCTTTCCAGTTGCATGAGGTGGCGGGGAAGTCCTTCGAAACCACACAATCGCCCTTCCATCTGCTAGGAACAAAACCCCGATCGTTGAAGCTCTTCCATCTGCAGATTTCGGTGTCGGTGACTCCAATCACAAGATTTGAACCAAAGTTGGACCCCTTTAGCAAACCAGAGCTATCTCCTATTCTCAAGTAGAGGAACTGAGGAGATCGAGTGGTTTGGGGATGGCGAACCTGTTTGACAGCGAGTATCCCTGGGAAAGAGAGATAGTTGCAGAGAAAGTGAGAAACCGTGGAAGACCGTCGCCAGGGTCCGACATGGCGACATGGGTTAACATGTCAGACCGTGGGGCACACATATAATAGGGAGGGTTGAATCCAAAATCTCTTCACTAAATATGTAAATAGCCATAACTCCATTTCAACCAAAAATTTTTGAAAATCAATATCATTTTCTATTTACAGTCCCGTATAGTGACACATCTCATAAATTCTCACAATTCTTATTTTTTAATTTTTGGTGGAACTCATAACTCTAATTTAAAACAAGTTTTCAACTAACAACGAAAATTATAGCTAGAAACATTTATTAGTCATTTATATTTTATAGGATAGGATGTGGTGGTAGATGGAAATTATTTCAATTTCAAGCACATGATGTGCTGTTGTGATAAGTTACTATTACTTTAGGGTGCTTCATCGTTATTTAGGCATTATATTTTTACTGAAGAATGAAAAATTATTGTCTTCAGAGTTGTTGATTTCAATTAAATTGGACTGTAAGCAGATAATTAGGTATCTTGAGGGCAAGGTACACAATAATGACATTGGAGCCCTTAATTCAAGATATCCACTATCTAATTAATAACTTTGTGCACTGTTTTTTTACTCATATTCTTAAGAGTTTTAATGTAATAGCAGATCTCTTAACCAAGAGAATGATCGGTTTTCACTGAATGGTTGGTGGAACTTTCCCTACTTCTCACGTGCTTTGAATAAAATTATTGTTTATATATAAAAAAAATGCTAAAAAAATTAATTACTATTATTTAATAGGACATGATGGATGAAATGTACTCTTGTGAAATATCGATATCGATACAAAATAGCGATACCGATATATCGGTCCATTAAATTTAAAGAAGGATCACTATCGTAATGGGAGAAGACCAAACGAGTCGGTGAACTAAACCCGTTAAGGTCAGTTGAATTGTTAACCCACACCAACCACACCATCAGAGGAAGGGAAAGTGGGCCCTCTTGGACCCGAAAATCTCGGGGTCTTGTGGGCCATGGATCATCATGGTGTGATGTTTTTCTTTTTAATGGGCCCACAAATCACTTACTAGATCCAAGTTCGTTAAGCCCCAAACCTATTACTTATATTTTTCTTCATTAAAGAGACCTATCTCACTATCTGTTCCCTTCCCAAAACATGAAAGTGGGACAACTACCTAAACCTGTATCCCTCTAGTTTAATTTAACAAATGATTAATAGATAAAATGATTAACAGAACAATTGGTTTGGTTAGTGATTTTTTTACCCAAATGCACCAACTAAACATTGATCTTCAAAGTAGTTTGATATGTGGATTAGGATGAACACATAAGCTGATATAGATCAACATACATGGTTTATGTATCGATTTTAAGGAACAAAGTTTATTATTAGGTGTGCTAAGGATGATTTTTCATTATTTCCCTAATTGTCTCTCATTTGAATTCTTTCTATATTATTTGCTCATCTCATTTGAATTATTTCCATACCATATCATCCCTTCATTTCATCAGTATCCTAATTTGGCTTTGGCTTGATTGGTTTTTCTATTAAACCATTCCATACATTGTATTTCCATACAAACATTTCAATGTATTATATTGCTATGTAAACATTTACATGTATTATATTGCTATATAAACATTTACATGTATTATATTTCCATACAAACATTTCCTTGTATTGTATTTCCATGTTTTATATATTTCTTTTATTGTTCATAGTTATCTATGAGCATGGGATATATGCTGTCTATATATTTGAAGTTCTTTCATATGAAATCATTCAACCATTTTCCCTATTAAAGCTATTTTTTAATATTTATCAATATTGATTTTAAAACCGATAAGTAAGTTTTATCGAACTTATAAAAGAGTTTACGTGTTCAGAAAGACTAGGTGGACTCCCAAAGGATTTCAAGTAATGAGATTTGTATAGTATCAACTGAAATCGATCATGCCCTCAAACCATACTAAGTAGTTTTGATATTCGTATGTCCATAAAGCTTGGCCGACATACCACCGGGGGTGGTGGTCTAGTGGTCCCAAGCTCACCCCCAAGTGGTTTGGTAAACCTCATGTCCCAGGTTCGAATCCCCTCTGCTCCTCTGTTTCTTGCATTGGACAGTTGTGTGCTCTTTGACCTGGGCATGAGTGCTACCGGCTTTTGTGGACTATACTAGGCCTACGGTGGGGCTCCGCTGACGGGGCCAGTGCTTGCGCTGGTAGTGCACAGGGCTAATGCTTGCATAGGTCGCACTCGATAAAAAGTTCGAACATTGAGTAGCGGGGGGGGGGCTAGGTACTACATCCCCTCTTTTTACTTTCTACCAAAAAAAAAAAAGCTTGGCCGACATTCTTTTTTTTTTTTTTTGCCAAAAGTTTAACACTTCATTCATTCATAACTTTGAAAGGAAATACAGACAGAAAACCAAAACATAAGAAGCAAAACAAAATCTAAGAGATGGGTCGAGCCCAATAAACCCTTAGAATACTGGAATTGAGTTAAACTTTTGGAATTGTGTTGTGTAATTGGTTTACCAAAAAAAAAAAGGAGTTAGTATAATTAAGTCAAAATCTTCTCACCGTACCATGTCATATCCAAATCAAATATAATTTAGTTGGTTAACAGGAGAATCCATTTTTGAGTGTGGAGCCAAGATTTTTCATATGGGTAAGAAGCAAGCATCTGCCAG
Organism: Hakea prostrata; assembly: GCF_041222555.1. Taxonomy (NCBI): domain Eukaryota; kingdom Viridiplantae; phylum Streptophyta; class Magnoliopsida; order Proteales; family Proteaceae; genus Hakea; species Hakea prostrata. Next base: position 3,727,940 of record NC_142604.1, on the reverse strand, counting down.
CTTTGTTGGATTTTCCAGCTGTTTCTTAAGTGCCCTAGAGTGAGTAATAGTGTAATTCTACCAACTTTGCTGGATTATTTATTTATTTTAGTTTGAAGCATCTATTGTGCAAGTTTCCTTGGCTTAGGTCATACATAATTTAATTTGCACTCTTTATATTATTATATTTTAGTATATTAGAATTACTTATATTTGTCATTTAATATTTCTTAATTAGTAGCCTATAAATTTTATCTACATTTTTTTTTGTTATAGTCTGAAATAGGTCTCCCCTTCAGTGTCATCTTTTATAATACGAGACAATGCTTCAGGTAAAGAATGAAGAGAGAAATAAATTTCATGTACAGATGGGTAAAGCCCAGACAAAAAAATCTGCTCCAGCATTAAGTTCACGGACAACATGATGAAGTCCATATTGGCATAACTGTCTCAATGAGTCTCGGATGTCACAATCATCCTCTGTTGCATACCATGGTATGGTAAACCGACCTAAAATCATCACAATAGCACTCGATGAATCAAAGCAAATCTGGACTCTCTTTAGAAACTACATGTTGAGATAAGAAGAATGCGAATTGGTTTTGACCAGTTTTTAGAGATGTTGATTTATGACTAGTAAAAATTAGTCTCGAGATCGAGATTTTGAACCATGGTGTTAATGTAAGTAATAATATTGAATTGATCTTCATAAGAGCTTTGATGTGCGGAATTGAAAGAAATGTTCGTTCTATTAAATGATCTATAGGCTTTAATTTTAAATTATTCCACAAAATTGATTCAGTTAATTTCAATTTTTAGATTACAAAAAAGTTTCAAATACAGTTTACACGTTATATCTTGAATCAAACCAAAATTGAACAAACTGAAACCCTAAATTTCCAGTAAGAGAGGTTTAAAGTATCGCACCATAGAGACAAACTAGTTAATATGTATCCATATTAGATACAACCAATATGATATATACCGATACGTCTTTTTTTTCCTTTTGTAAAAGGCATATGTTGGATTGCACTAGAATGTATAGCTCAATACGATATGATATGAGACGATTCATCTTTTAAAATCACTTGACGAATACGATACTCGATGCCGATACCTTAAATGTAGACCTGTAAATGGATAGCCGAAATCCGCCTCCGAATTCACATTCGTATTCGTTTAAGGGTATCCGTATTCGAAAATTTTCTTACCGGAAATTATCCTTATCCGTTCGCTAAGCAACCGGATTCGAATAATTGAATATCGGATCGGATAATATCTGGATACATTTTTATCCGGATAGAGTAAAGTATTCAACATTTTTTCTTTAAAAATAAATGATAATCGGATTCGGATAGTGGTATTCGGTAATCGGAAATTAGAAATTTATAATAAAAAATGTAAAAAAAGTGACAATTATCAATCAATAATCGGATATTTTATCGGATCAGATTATTATCAGATATCCGATAAAGTTTCGGATTCGAATTCGGACGCCTTCTCTAAATTTTTGCCGAATTCCGATTCCGATAGCGGATTTGCTAATCGGATTCGGATTTGGATACTGGTGTATCCGAGCCGAATCCGGTCCGTTTACAGGTCTACTTAAATGTTGCCAGTAATATAAGAGATTGTTTGCCAATTATGGGCCTACTAAAAGCCCAGTGAAACTCCATCACAATGGTATCAATGCCACTGCCCCTAATTTTGGTCAAGAGCTTAGAAATTAGATGTGTGGCATTCCAGGCCCAAGAGTTTAACTGGGCCTGATAGTGTTTATGGGCTGGGCTCTAAATGTCAATGGGCCCAATAGTCTTTGCATCAAATATTGATCAATTTATCCGATTTTCAAAATCCACAACTGGGATTCTTGATCAGAAATAGCTATTACGATTTGGATCCCAATTTTATTGTTTCAAATCCTGATAAATGCTCAAGTTCTAAAATTAGAAATCTCAACAAAGACTCTATGTTGGTCTTCCAGATTCCTTGAATAACATTTGCCAGATCTAGCTAACTTAAATAGGCAACAAGATTTTCAAAATTACCCTCTTGACATTTTGTATTTTCCAAAATACAAAGAATGAATGAATTTTTAAGGGAAATTAGCAGCGCTACCCCCTGAGTTATCCTTATTATTAATACCACCTTTTGAATTAATTAATTTATTAATTACACCATTTATAAAGGAAAATATACCACTAACATCTCTCGTAATTAGTTCTTCCTGATAAATTGAATAACTCAGGAGGTGAAACTAATAATAAGGGATAACTCAGGGGTGGCCGTGCAAATTCTCGAAATTTGAATTCCAAAATAAGGATAACACCACATAAATAAAAACAACTAGAAATCTATAGTTTCGCATTTTTCTGAAATCAAAACTAACAGAATAACCAAAAAAACGATGTAAAACACATCGTTAATCTCTGTTTACTCATTCTCTTCCTCTTCTCGGTTCGTCGTGGATCAATCAATCGAGAACCGAGAAGAAGAAGGAGATCAAGATTCTAGCCCACCCACCTGCATGAAGAACGCATAGGAAGGAATCCTTTTCAGCGAACGGCAATGGTTGAAATGACGTTAGAAAGCCAAACTGAGACGCCTGATCAGACGCCACAACTTAGTCGCCACCATTCTCGTTCGCATTCTTCTTTCATCTACGACGAATTTGAAGAACCAGAACCACCAAGCCCAGAGGAGATCGCTGCTTTGCGCTGGAAATCCAGAAAAAGAACGATGATTCTTATAATCTCCACAGTTATTTTCATCTCCGTCTCCGCCACCTTCGCCGTCAGCACCTTTCTCCAACACTTTTCCAGTGATTCGCCAGAGAAGAATTCAAAGACCAATCAACAAAACCACTCCGATTCCAGCAATTTCACATTCCCTCCCCTTTCTAATCCATTTGGTTCCTCCAAACCCTAATTATCCCGACAACCTTGAGCATGTAGAGGAAGAATCTGTATCAACCTCGTTGACCATGTAGAGGAAGAATCTGTATCAACCTCGCCCTCTATAGAATTTTTTTTTTTTTTTGGGTCCTCTGTAGCAGTCATGAATTCGGACAATTATGCAGGTCTCAATTTCTTCTCTGAGATTCTTTTTCAATTCTCTTGAAGATCATTTTATTGTATTGCTGCTTGGCCAAATTTCAATCCATGAACTACAAAAATGTGTTTGTTATCGTCTATCGTTTATAAATTTACATACTCTGAATCAATGACATCCCTTCCACCCAAAAGATCGAGATCCAGAGCGTGCATCAATCTCCTCTGAGACATCATCAGTCATCACCATAATCAAAAGGAAAATTATCAGTGCGAACCCCAACTTACCCTATAAATTTAATGCCACCATCTCAGTTATCTAATTTATCAATGTTCTTACTACTAACACTGTTTCTATCAATAACTTTTTATTTATTTATTTTTAATATTATTCCTTACATTTTAAGGGAAGAACATGACTATAGAAAGAAATTCAAAAAAATATTTGTACAAAAAAAACCCACGAAGATGCAATAATGGAAGAAAAAGAATGATTGCAGAAGCTAAATAAAGATGAAAACTAGTAGAACTGCCAATGAGGGGTTAGGGTAAAAGACACATTTAATTTTTGCATTAATATAAAAAGCTATACTGAGGATGTAATTGATGCTAGCACAAGCTATAATATAAGTAATATCAAATGACACCCCATCCTCTTAGGAAATCATATTTAAGTGATAATATAAGTAAATTAAATATTTTAAAAGAACAAGAATCACCTTAAATGAAAAACCCAAGCTCAACTTGTTTTTCATTGGCCTCAACCATTTGTGACTACTTCTTCTCCCAATGTTCATAAAGTCGAAATGCACTATGAATAGTATTTTAAATGGGGTAATATTGAAAATAGATAAGTAAAAACTAACTGGAATAACCGTGTTAGTAACAAGTAATTCAGGGGTAGCATTAATATCAGGTGGTAACTCAGGGGTCTCGCTGAAAATTTAAGTAACAAAAACTAAAGTATGTGATTTTATTAGAGCAGCTTGGTTCGTATGGTTCCAAACGAACCGATCGTGGTTCAAGTTAGAAGCTAAAAAATTGGCATTGGTTCTAAACACATCGATCGTGGTTCGAGTTAGAAGCTAAAAAACGGGCATTGGTCCCACTTAAAATTTGATTTTCTGCATGTGCCTTAAATCTATGGTTGCTGTTTAATCTAGCAATTAACATGCCTTAAATCTATGGTTGTTGTTTAATCTAGCACATAACTTTCAATCTTAAGCAACTTGGTCCGCTTAAGCAAGGTTCCGGTATTAAAACTTTGTGGATGCAAAAACTTTTCAGGGTAACTCATCTACCACAGCCAAGTGTCCACGCAGGTCGAACACTGTATTAGTCAGGCAAAGCCTTGGAAACCAGGATTGGCAAACAAAAAAATAAAAAATTTCAATCTTAGCGTGAGCCGCTGGGAGCAGTGCCTACGCAAAATCCACCGTATAAAGGAGTTCTTTTGGGAAAACCTAGTCAGCAGTTTCAGTTCGAAACCCTTTCTACATTCGTTCTCTCCTCTGCAACTCTTCTTCTCAGTTTCAGTTCGCAATCCCTTCGTCGTAGTAAGATGGGACGTGTTCGCACGAAGACAGTGAAGAAATCCTCTCGACAAGTAATCGAGAGATACTACTCCCGAATGACACTTGATTTCCACACCAACAAGAAGATCTTGGAAGAAGTCGCCATTATCCCTTCAAAGCGCCTCCGCAACAAGATCGCTGGGTTCTCTACCCATCTAATGAAGAGAATCCAAAGAGGCCCTGTTCGTGGAATCTCTCTGAAGCTTCAGGAAGAAGAACGTGAGCGTCGCATGGATTTCGTACCTGATGAATCCGCCATTAAAACCGATGCTATTGAGGTCGACAAGGAAACCATAGAAATGCTTACCGCACTAGGTATGGCTGAACTTCCTGGTGTCGTCAAGCAATCCGATGCAGCTACTGGTCCTCAATTTGGTTATGGTAGGGGTGGTGGCCCTGCACGGAGGTATTGATCCGCGGTTTTAACCATAGCAGTGACTTTATTCGTTTACTAGTCACTGAAAGATTTGAAATTTTTGTTTCTGTTTTTAAGACTGGAGAGTTGATTTTTGACTGATTGAATTGATCAGGGATGCCATTTTAAGCTTTTCATTACCGTGGGAAAATGCTATTTTATGTTTTTATTTTTTCTTTCTCAATCTCTCTGGTTTTTGTGTGTTTGCAATGTTTGGATTGTTTTGAGATTCCCCCTGTTTGTGGATTTGCATTCTGAAATGACCATCTTTCATAAATCATTGGGTTTCTTGGAAATAATTAGGGTTCTAAGTGAGGAAGGCGAACTACTCTTTACTATTTTATTCTCTCTTGTCTTGATGAAGAGCAGGTTACAGATATAGGGCTTTTTGTGATTCAGCACTGGCTTTCTAATTATTGTGGGTGGCTTTCAAATTATTGAGGGTACTTCTGCATTCTGTTGCAGGTTACCATACTATCAAGTTGTTTAACGGATTGATTAGGTGTGAAAGGGCTGTTACCATGCTTAGATCTTGGTTTGCAAAGAGTTATGCATACAAATATTTCATTTGTTACTTCTAACATCGACCCAACTGGCATTAGTTAGTGATTAGGGCCTGACCCTTGTATACATTCTTTTTTCCTCTATGCAAGCCAAGATCTCAAATGTTTTCTGAGCTATGGAAAGAACAAGTTCTCATAGTCATAGACATATTTTCAATGGCCACAAGGAAAATGTGGAAGGAACCATAGCATGCGTTGATGTCCTCAACAGAGAAAGCACCTAAACGATGAACTTTTCTATTTTGTTAGCAAGCAACAAGTCTTTTCTAGCAACTTGACAGAAGGCACAACTAGATCATATAACAAGTGCATCTCATCTTTCCTTTTGCTCCCCAGAAAACAGTAAGTATCAATTCGTTTTAGCTACACACATTGCATTACTAGAGAGCATCACCATAACCCAATTAAAGAACACCATGCCATTAGAAACACTAATGTAAGCCTCCACAGGTACACTACTGGCTTTGGAGAAAAGAGCCAGTCCATCCTTGTTTCATACCTCATAGTAGTCTCTTTTTCCTTTCTCTTCTTGAAACTGAGATGTGTTATATTAGATGAAGTCAGTCAACATCCAACATTTGGTTTAACAAATGTCTTAAAGCTGCGAAAACAGTCTTTCCTGGAATGGTGAATGACCCAGAAACAGGAGTTGATATTTCTGCCAGCCATTTAGTTGGGATAAGGTTGAGTTGTTATATTGTTCTGATCAGAGCTCACCATCCTCCTCTGGGTTGCATTGAATGGAGAATTAATACTTGTACCAAAGTTAATGTGAAATATCAGCATGCCCATCAGTACTTATTTATGTCATCACGGGAAAGAATATACATATGCAACAGCAGATATGGCATGAACAAGAAGTTTTGCTTGGCTTATCAAGAGATGAAGGCACTTCCCTGAAGCAGTTATATCTTGATAGCTCAAAACATTCATGGAATCCACAACAACCAGTAGCAGGTGAATCCTTATCAACAGCTTTTAATACTCAGCAGATGACCTCCGACATGAACACTTCCAAAGGCTGGCAATTGTATGTGAGCAATCCATGTACAAGCAGGCTAATCACCTTAAGGGTGTTCAACGTTGAAATGCTTAATTGGGATGTGAATGTTAACAATGGGTTCAGTAGGTTTATGGGTTAAATTGGGATCGTGCTTGGGAGCAGCGCTGCTTCCAACAGCGCACGGTCCAGATGCATTTTGGGATCCAGAGTAAATCTGGACCGTTGAATGAACGCATCATTTAATGGTCCAAATTTGCTCTAGACTCTAAAATGCATCTGGTCTTTTGACTGTGGGGAGCAGCCCTGCTCCTAAGCAAAATCGCTTAAATCAATATTTGGTTCACTTCCAACACTTGAATATTGACACCAATCTCTTTTGAGCTCGGACCCATTGAGACCATTTCTCAGAGCCCATCGCTTAAATTACACACTTAAGTCCTATTGTCACTTTTTCCATGATATATATAACCCAGAACAAAGAAGAGCTCATCACATTCATAATATGTATGGCATGGAACGGTTAACGAAATGCATGCATTGGATGTGAGCGATTTGACACAAAAATTGTGAGTATTCTTGCATAACGTTTTGTCTATAAGCACTCTTCTTTTTATTTGTGGATAGAAATTTTATTGTAGAAGAGAGAAAAGATACAAAAACCCTTTGGAAGGAAAGAGACATGGGAAAACCCTAAAGGCAGCCCTAAGTGTCTTTTTAAGAAGGTCAGGGCTATAGGCAGTTTTTCTTATCATATCAAGGATGATAAAATTCAAAAATATTAGAAAATTTTGAAATTATTATTCCATCTTTTTATTCTATCTTATTTACACTCCATTCAAATATGATAAATTATTTTTCCAACACAATAACAATTTGAGGCATTTGAGTCAAGTCCATCAAGATACATGCATGCTCAAGTTGATGGTGGCGTTGAAGAAGAAAAAGTAAGGAAGATCTTATGAAACATTGGAGAAAACCAATTAATTGAAATTTTTTGCTGTATTCCCTTTTTAATGTATTCTATTATATTTGTACATTCTGTTATATTTGGTAGTATGTGAATGGAACGTTGGTGGTGGTAATCGGTACTAAATTCCACCATGTATAGATTTAGACTTCATTTGTATCTGTGCCTATGTGGACATCATCCCCATGACCTAAAATTCTGCCTAGACTAAATCCTGCAAGTGGTGGTGGTAGAACGACCAGAGATGGAGTAGGGAATTGATTTTGAAAATTCCAAAACTTTTAAACCTTAAAGATAATTTTTTTATATTTTTATATTGCATATATATCCCCATTCTTTCTTTTACAACTTTTTGATTTAGTTTTCATTACGTGGCTGCTCCAAATAAAAATCCAACTCAGAAGCCTCTTCGATTAACTCTAAAGGTGGGTTGAGTTTCATTATAAGAAACTCTAGAGGTAAGCAATTGGCTGCGGTCTCCATTCCTACTGATTTTTCTGAGGTGATTGAAGGTGAGGACCGTGAGGTGATTGAAGCTAAGGCTTTGGCATTAAGAAAAAGGCCTTCTGCAATGTTTAAGCGAAAACTTATGGTGGGTTAAGGCGGAGGTGGGAAAACTAACAGCAGTGCTGACTTCCTAGCAATGATGGCTGTCTCTATGCCAAGCACAATTCACTAGCCTAAGTCCACTTCCTGGTTATCCAAGCTTTGTATTCAGATGTTTATTTTCTTTGATTTGAATGAATTTGAATTACCCAAAAAAGGAAAAAAGAATTAAAGAATGTAATAAAACATTGGAGAAAATTAACTCACAAACAAAAAATAATGGAACTTAATAAAAATAAAAGTTTTACACACCATGTTTCTACGAACTATGGGGTATAGAGCTCTTGTTGATCAAAACTTTTTCATGGAATTATATTAAAATCCTAAATCGTATCCAACGCCCATAAGGAACTCTGATCTGCAAGTTAAGTTGGAATGCATGTAAGATTGATTTAACGAGAGGATTTGATCTGTTGTAAGACTCTGGTGCATATCCTTTTTACAGGGGAATCCATTTAAATGAAATTCATTGTCAATTTATTTTACTACGTTAGCGTGTGAATTTGCACATGTTGTTTTTTTAGTTTGATTACCTTAATTAAGCTCTCAGATGAATGCCAACACAAAGGAAGATCATTAATACAAAGACAACAAGTAAAAAGAATGTTAATGTCACTAATTATAACACTTAGATGGACTTGATAGATTCCAACCTTAGTTTGTTTCATTATATTTTATTAGGGTGTAAATAGTTCAATGTTAATTTGTTTTCATTTCTTCAATTTTGGTGTTCCAAAAAAGATTAATTACTTTCAGTTTGGAATCGAATTCTTGTTGATACGGGAAGATTTATACCCGACTAGCTTAAGCCCGGGTATAGCTGGTCGAGATTACTGGTCGGGACTTATGCTGATCGACTGACTTAAAGCGTAACGTACGCTGGACTTATTTGGCAACGACACCCAAGATGGAAGGTCAACTCAAGGATGATTGTGCAGGATCAACGATAAGGGAGCACAATCTTAGGAGAAACAACGGCCCTCGTCGGGTAAACTTACCAAATACAAAAAAGGTAACACTTACAGTATAAAAGCAAGGACACGCCCCTCCGGTAAGCATCCAATACATTCTGAATATAGGCTTATGTAACTCTTGCATGAGATATTAATTTGTTCACTGTCTGACTAAGCCATCGGAGGCGGCTGCCCGGCATACAAGCCGGCCCGTGTCTAATCTTTCTTGCAGGGCTCATCATCCCGAGAACGAGAAGAGGCTTAGTCGGGATCAGAGATATAACTGTGACACATCACTTGTTACTGACTTAGATTCAATTGCCAAGATTAGGGGAACCAAGCAATTCTTAAGAAGAAACACATGACAAGAATTTGAATAACTGAACAATTTTGGCATGATCCTTGAGAATATCATTCCACTGAACCAACCCCTTAACACCCCTAGTTCTTGATTGTCAATATAACTTTTGGGTTGTTGGTTTGACTTGTTAATGAAAAAAAAAGGAATAAAAATTACTTTTATGATACTGAAGTGGTAAGCTTTCAGGCCATAAGGTCATTCCAAGAATCCCTGTTGAACACTTCTGACTTTTCTTTCATTTGGTTAAGCGTTTTTAGTGTGTTAGAAGATCTGAATACAAAAGTGAAGACAGTGTTCCTAATTTTGAAAATGTCGTGTGGTGCATCTCTTTTTCAAATGGATTATTATCCATCTTAGAACCGGAATTCTGTTTGAAACACACGGTTACTCAACAACTCCTTACACTTTGTTCCCTACATAAGCAATAATTTATCAAACTTTTTTGCACAATTGCAGCAGCATTGATCTTGACAATGAAAACCCTTTTTCCAGAAACCAAAACAATCTATTTTCAAATATTTGACAGCATTAATAAACCGTTGTTTAGCCTCTTGAGGCCATCTGGTTATAATCTTGTTGATGCTGGTCTGTTTTTTTTTAATGGGACAAAATAACCCAGGGAACTTTGAAAATCCCAAATCTCTTTTTTTTTTTTTTTTTTTTTTGGAAATTCAAACTTCATTTAGAAACTGAGCAGGAACAACAACACAAGGCCTCAGAAATACACATATCTGAAAGCCAAGGAGTGGAATGTGGCCAGTTAATCCTCCCTGCTGAGGTGACTGCCCTCCTGGCTAAGGAATGAGCTATGAAGTTACATTCCCTAGAACTAAAAGTAAAACAACAAGAAACAAAACCAGAGAAGAGGTGGACAATATCTTCAACTACATTTTCATGATGTTTTCCTATGAATAGAGATTGTAAACTAAACTAATAATGAGCCACACAGAGAGAAATTTGAGGATGTTAAGCTAAAATAGTACTCACTTAAAACTGGCAAGAAATATTAACATGTCCAGACCTTAATCATAATTAACCTAAATTGATATTAACTCTTGCGAGTTAGGTCCCAAACAGCATTACCTCAAGAGCTGATATCAACTTTAATGAAATTCAAGGTCCTGTGAAAAATTGTCCCCAAACTACTAGGTAGATGAAAATAATGCACAGGTTGCCAATTCTTTCATACAAGAAGTATATACTTGAGGAAACATCAAGATATTTTCTTCTCTTGACCAAAACTGATGTGCCTGGAGAGGGACTCAAAGAGGTGGAGGGAAAACATAGTTGAGGAGACAGAGGAGTGACTGGCTTTACAGAGGGTCACAAGATCATTGTCAAAGCCAAGGTGGATGTGATTAGGATTTCAAATTTAGGAACGGGAGAGATCAGAGGACCAGGAGCCAGTTTTACCAGTTATATTTTAATTATGTGTTTTCAGCACCACATATTGTGTGAAATAGGCCATGTTAGAGAATGTACTACCAACCTAGGGGTTCAACTTCAGTGCTGCGCATTTACTGTGCTGTCGACGGTCGAGATCGAAATCTCGCTGCGCATTTAATTCGCAGCATGCAAGTCTGCCCCCCAACCTATAGTCCCAACTTAAGTTGTTTTCAGCTTCTATGGAAGGATACAAAAAGCTTACTGTTACCAAAATTGTACTTAGATGGTACAATTAGATTGTACTTCAAATTGTGAAAAATGTATGGGAAGAGGGACCCCACTCTCTTGTTCCTTTGAAGGGTTTGAAACTATAGTTTTTATTTATTTTCCATTTGTTGTTCCACTTTTTTGCTTCCTTGAATTTTCTAGCAGTTATGTTATTAGTTTTTATTTTTGTGTTTTGTTCAGTTGCAGTTGTCCAATGTTATATATTTATACGTGCATAGTGCACTTGCTGCTGATGAAGGTCTAACCAATTTTGGTATCGATAAGACCAAAGTGTTGCAGAAGGATACCTGTATATGCTGTTTCAATAATTTTCTGTTTCATAAGTTTTGAACTCAAATATAAATGAGATTGCTCTGTTAAGTGATGAGTTTCCAATCTAGTTCAAAACTAGGAATAACAATCACCATCTATCTAATAATGTAACTGTGCGATGTAGTATTTCGTATGTAATATGAGATACAGTACACAGTATTTATAGGAATACATCAAGGTAAGATGGAGAACATAAACTACAGTACACTAGACGTAATCGATGGGGGAGCCTCCTCATCAGTAACTCAAAAACCTGAACAAAACTATTATGGAAATATAGAAAGATATCTAGGCAGATAATACATTTACACCATATTGCATGCTCAACCAATGATGTTGACCAAAGCTGAGGACCAAAGCATAAGAATGTCATGATATATGTTATGTTAAGACTAAGAAGGGAAAATGCATTCCGTTCTAACCAGATATGCCATTTCATCCATGCCAACAGTTTTCCCAACACAATTTCATCCAGTTTGAATTGCCAAATTCAGTAAAATATCCATCACTATCAAACTTGCAAATTATAAAGAAAAACGACACAAGAATTAAAACATGCTAACGAGACGAGAAAGGTTTACGATATAAAAGGGCTCTATAGGTATTTATGATCACCAAAACACAAGCACTCCTAGATGGGAACTATAGCAGGAGATTACAATTCAAGTTTCAAGACTTACTACAGATTAAGTAAAAAATAACTCTAATAAATCAGATAACTATCTTGAGGTTGAATACATGTTATGCAAGTTGATATGAATGGGTCATGCAACCACCGAAGAAATGAATGGATCCCAAAGCCTAATCAGGAGTTGGGCCCAGAAGCATTAAAAGCAAGGAGCTAACCAGTAACCCAGCAGACAAGACTCCCACTAGTACAGGATGTATGATTACTGCTACAATTTGAGTCAGGAAATGAAAAGAGAAATCCAGCCAATTATGGAACATATAATGACTCAATTTTGTTGGACAAAACAAAAGTAAGTATTTATAGTCATTTGGTGAAAAACAAACCCAAATACTGAATCTACGAGGGATGGGAAAACACATCCAAAACTTCCAAACAGGAAATCGAAGCTGAATTAAGGAACAGTTACATATTCTGTACGGCTAGGGACAGAATGGAAGAAAAATGTCATAGTATGAAGAATACCAACTGAATTCTGCAATCAATGAGCTTCAACGCCAAGAAACAAGTAAAACTATCAAGAAGACTTGACACACATTAATGGGAAATAATGGATGATATCAAATAGACAAGAATTGGGCTGAGTAGAGTATAGGTTAGAGATCATTAAGTTTCAGAAATAGTGAGAATTTTGGATTGCCTTAGGGCAGCCGATGTGATTGCATTAAAGATCCCCATATTTTCAGCCACAAGTTCTAACCTTCAATTAAACCTAGGAAGCATATTTTCGACCTTCATTAGTAGGAGGCAGGAGATAATGACGAAACCTACTGTTCCAAGAGTCCACTCATCATATAAAATCACCACAGATAAAGAGATTCTGTCCTCACCCTGGGTGATTATATGTGTGTGTGTGGGTGTGCACGTGTATAAGAAATCTGTTATTAATGCATCAAGCCCTTCAATGGTCCTATAACAGATGAAAATCAACTACCCTTAATTCTCCCCAGCTTAAGCTTTTCTATGACATTTATCCAACTAGCTTAAAGCAACTGCATTAGGATTTCATGAGAAATTTCATTTTTCTCAGATGTTGTGGCCATCAGAGGACCACCCTGTATCCAATAGTAGCTGCCGAAAACGAGCTGGGCTTCCATATTTTCATAATATGGTCATGACAGGCATCTAGTGAGATTATCACATTAGTAGGTCCATCCAATTGTTGGCTTCATCCATGAATATCTCAGTTAAGTGCTAGTGAAACGTTATATGTCTGATTTAGCAATGGATTGAACAAAATAAGGTTTATCTGTTCTTTTGAAAATAGGAAAGAACAGAAGAATTTAAATGTTCATTAGAATTCTGAAGGCATGGTAAATGAACAGAAAGAAAGCCACTACTCAATGATTACATAACAGGAAATCTAATCATAGTTGCAAATGAGATATCACAACACATCTCTACATCAAAATTATAAGGACCACAACAACATAATATCAGACCAAAGGAAATTGAAAATGTAAGCATAGTTTCAAATGAGATATCACAATACGTCTCTATATCAAAATTGTGAAAATGTCCACAAAAATGTAATATCAGACCAAAGGAATTTGAGGACATAATAAGACCACAGCACATCCCAGAGCCAGCTTCATTGTGTGCATTTGATGAAACATTCAAAATTGTGAAAATGTCCACAAAAATGTAATATCAGACCAAAGGAATTTGAGGACATAATAAGACCACAGCACATCCCAGAGCCAGCTTCATTGTGTGCATTTGATGAAACATTCACTTTCAAGGCAGAAGTACATAATCTTCTCCAGCCTATTGCACTCTATCCCAAATTAGAATAGACACTCCAACTAAACAACATCTAATGGGGAACAGAGTAAAAAAAGAAAGAAGGATAAAGAAGGTAGGGGGAAGAAGGGGAAACCTGAAAAGAAAAACACTTGAAGCAGGGGAAGAGGGAGAAGAGAAGTGGAGAGAGAAAGGAGGGGTGGGGCTGCAAATGTACAAACAAAACTTAATATTTCATCTCTTCATTATTCTCTTAGCATAAGAAGTATGACTCATTTAACCATCCTACAAGCATGAATGATATTACAGTTAAATATTATAAATGAGGTGTTCAAGAGTTTTCATATAGAAGTTCACCAATGAGTCACTTAATTATCATAGATTCTGAAAATTTTTATGCATGAACTTGATGTACCTTAATATATAATAGGTTCACCTTTTTCTTTTGTGAAGAAAATAGCAACTTTCCATTGTTTTGATCAAATTGCAGGATTTTAACGACGCAAGTTGTTTTGATTGTAAATAGTTGGTTTTGGCTCCATTTTAACCCTCTCATCCACAACAGAAGAAATACAATCATTCTTTCCATTTGTGTTTTAAAATTTACTTTTTTAACTTCTAATTTTTTAAGCTTTCAATCCATTGCCCAAGCCAAGTTCAACACGTTGACTCTAGGCTCTATCTTCCACTTGTGAATCAATGGGTTTACTAAAATAATAATGTTGCATTTGAATTTTTTTTCTTGACCAAGTATTGACCTTATTGCAAAAAATAAAAACAGTAAGAAAGAAAAAGCATATACAAGAGGGATGACTAAAACATCAATCTCACTGATAGACCATGTCAAATAGGTTCAGCTAAGAGAAACTCTACAATAATGGCACTTCCAATAAATTAAGAAATCAAAAGAAGTTTCCCTAATATATATGTATATATCTTAACAAAATTCAGATTTAAATGTAAAATAAAGCACCAGGAGTTTTGATCACCAGACGAAATCATCATCTCCATCATTGTCTCCTTTCCAGTTCTTCGCCCATTTCTAGCTGGTGTGCTTCATGCTATTAACATCTGAGAGACCATTTTCCAATGCTTGGACCAAGTTCTCAAAGTAATTTTTTGTCACCTGAGTAAACTGAACCAGCTTTAAACGGAAGTCTCTGAAGCCAGGACTTTGTTCTTCAGCCTCAAAATAAACATTCAGTTCTGTCTCTGCACAATAATGAAGTCTTTCCAGCCCAGATTCCGCTTCACCCTGCAAATACTCAAATAACTGTCTCTTACCATGTTCATAATCAGGTAGATAATATCCATATGCATAAGTCCATTTCAGTACTCTCCTGCATTCAACTATTTGTAACCATGCCTCCTTGATGAATTCCACCTGCGCTGAGGATTCACCCTGTGTAACCCTCAATTTGTCAAGCTTAGTGGTTTCCATTTGCCGTAAATCTGCCAATGCCTTTTGCCTTGAAACCTCATTGCTTGCCCATCGTTCGTAATAATGGTTATATCTTTCCAAATATCTTTTAGCTTTCTTTCGTGTATGCTCCTCCTCATTATCCTTCCTTGTTGCTGGACCAAATGTATTACATGCCGATTTATGATCAGATAAACTATTGAGGCATAACCAGCAAAACCGAAAACTACAAGGAGGTCTACATTGCATATGCATACACCCCTTATTCTTCTCAATTGGCTTTTTGCACTTGGGACAAGGTTTCGTATAAGCTAAAATCCAAGTTGTATTTTCAGCTTCAGAACTATGCTTCTCCATCCACTTATTTACAGTCTCACAATCCACTGGTCGGTGAGCATCCTCAGCACAGTTCCAGCAGAAGCTACATGAGCAATCACAAGTAACATCATGGTTCCCACTAACATCAAACTCACACTTTACAGCATATTCACAGCCTGGAGAAGGACACCATTTGATGTTCCTATTTTTCTCAACATAAGATCTAACAAGGTAACCAGAAAACTTCACCTTTTCTTCATTAGAAGAAAATCGATCCATAAAATCTTGATCAATGGCAGCATGACAGGGTGGATCAGGACAACGCAGCATCAAACATCCCTGTCCATCGCTAATAGCTGTGCTAATATAACCTGTCCAACACGAAACACAGAAGAGATGGCCACAACAAGCGGCTGCCAT